>NC_085065.1:11965344-12315344 GCF_963662255.1 Cinclus cinclus
CACGCCTCCATCGCCCGCATCAACGTCTGCTGCTGCTTCAGCAGCTGCCCATAGCGGACCTGCCGTTTGCCAAGACACAAACCAGCCTCAGAACACCAAATGTTTACCCACAGTACCAAGGGAAGCTGTCTGGGTGGCACATCCCACCAGCATAAACCAGACACATGTGACACGAGTGCCTGCAAGCCAGATTTGGTCCAAGTCCAAACCTGGTTTGCTGTGTGTGGATCTGGAAGGCAGAGGCCTGGATTATCAACTTGTCTACACCAATATTTAGAATGTTAGTCTGAACCTCATTAGCAAGAGCAGAAGCAGAAAAGCAGAAGAATCCTGCGAATGAAGAGGATGAGCTGCTCTGCCAGGAGGGGGAACACTTCCCTAAACCAGTGATTAAAGTGATGCAATATTTAGTAATCAACACTGTGTATAAATCAGGGTTACAGAATCAGGTGACAGACATACTGCAATTTAAATAGATTCCTTGGGAGTATCCAGATTCTGCTGAGGCTGGCAGGGGAATGCAGGATGTGTGGGCTGGATGTGTTTGGTTCAGTCAAGCTGTGTGGAGTTTTGAGTCCAACCCCGAGCCCTGAAGTTGCCACTTCTCCAGCCTGTTTCTCATCTCCTGCCTCATGTTTCAGCCACTCCAGGGCTGAGTACCTTGGGTGGCTTCCCTTCCTCAGCCCTCTGTCCCAGTGCCTTACTTGCATCCTCCGAATCTCTGTTTTCATGTCATGGATTTCGCCTTGCTCTAACAGAGCATCTGTTGCCTCCCGCATCTCTTTTGCCAGCTGGATCTTTTTCTCCCACAGCAGGATCTGATGCCTTCAGAGAAGAAAGGGGAAGGAAGGAGAAAGCTAGACCCCCAAGTACTTGACCAATGCAGCACACTCACTGCCAGTTACTGGCAGAGTCTTTCCATGTGGATCTGGGCAATGTCCAGCTCACACATGCTGGAACTGTTAAAGCCAACATCCTCCCAGCTCCTGCTGTTTCCAGAGACTGCTGAAACACTTTCAATTTCTGTGTTTCAAACATTCATCCCCTTTTCCAGGAAGGCTAGAAGCACATTTGCTAGTGCCAGGTTTGGTGACTGGATGAGAATGGGAACATGGACACAGTCACACAGGACTGTGGCACTCTGGTACCTACTCTGCTTCTACCAGGCTGTTCAGGAGCTTTTCCTTCTCCTCAGTCAGCTGACTGTGCCTCTCCTGCATCTCCATGGCTTCTTTTTCTGCTGCCTAGATTTGGGAAGAACAAAACAATACAGTGTTGTTAGGCTGAGAAGCTTTTCCAGGATCACTGTTTGCCTCTGATCTGCATGGGAGGCTGAGACCTGGCAATGAGGTCCCAGGTGTCTCAATACCTTAAGAGACTGCACAAACTCATTCTCTGTGACGATTTTGCCATTTTGCAGCTCCTCAACGCTGCTGTTGTTCTTGTTGATCAGCATGTTTAACTTTATCAAGTCATTTGACATGTTCTTCATGTGCCGTTCCACATCCTTCTGTTCTTTTATTTCCTGCTGAATTTCATCTATGGGTGAACAGAAAAAAAGCCTTCGAATTCCCCTGAGCACTGGGTTGAACACAGACAAGGTGTCACAAATGGCTATCAGAGCTGGCAGCACCTCAGGCAGAGCCATCCTTATCCCAAAAGTCCAGCCAAAATGATTTTCCACAAGCTCAAAAACCAAAAAGGTTTTGAAGGAGACTCCAGTGGAAAAAAGTTTGGCTTGGCCAAGGAAAGTGCAGTCATTGCTGGGAACATTTACCTACCCACTACTTGCAAACTTTATTTAACAAGTGTGACACTGTCACATAGGGTCTGACTGTCAGGACAGTGGGATCAATCCTCATAGGAATAATGATGTGCAATCAGCAGGAGTGCCTGGACTGCTGCTACTCCTGCTCACACACAGCCAGGAGCACTCTTTGGGGCAGATCCAGCTTTTCCCATCTGGAACCTTCCACTCCCTTTTCCCTCCCTTCACAGATGGAGATTTTAAGGAAGAGTGAGAGAATGACGAACTTTCAACGCGCAGTTTCCTCTGCTGCATGATGATGATCTGCTTCTGGAACGTGTCCAGGGAGCTTTTTAGTTCCTCCTGCTCCCGGGTCAGCTTGATCAGCTCCTTCTGCTCATTGAGCCAGTACTTCTGCAGCGTCATCACCTCAGAATTGCATTCTTCTATCTGCTTGTTCAGCTGGTTGATCTCAATTTCCAGTGGCCCCAGTTCTTGCCCCTGTACAAAGCAAAGTTTGGGATAAATCAGGCAGACATTGCCCGTGTTGTTTACAGTATCTGGACATTCCAAGGTTTGCAGAGGATGTGCCCTAGCACTCATTTCCCCATGGATATCCGTAAGGTCTTACACTGCCAGGGACAGATCTGGGAGTCATCCCAACAGGGCCAACCCTCAGATGACTGAAATCTTCCTGCCTGCCCCATGCTCCCCTCCTCAGTGTTTGCAGATTTTTCTAACAAAATCCTATTTACTCATTGATGCCATTTGACATTTTCATCAGGTGCAGGCAAGTCCCTGCAGGGATCTGTGCCAGGCACACCCTCATTTCACAATTCCCTTCACTGCATTATGAACTGGTAAACATAAACATCTGCATTAACCACTGCAGCTTTAAAATCACAGTGCTGATACCTGAAAGTTTGAACTACCCAACACTTAGCACGGTTATATTGATCAGGTGCATCTGTGACCACTACAAAGAATAAAATCAAAATTGGGACTGAAACACAAAAGTACCTACCCCCTGCTGAGCAAGCAGCATCTCCAGCTTCTTGTTGTACAGGCAGATGATGCCTCCCTTCTTGTCAGTCAGGAGCCTGGACTTTGCAATCTCATTTTCCTGGCAGGCGATCAGTTCATTCACACTTTTTATTTCCTTGTCCACCTCACAGAGTGTTTTTTGGTGAACTGCCACCCTGCAGCTAGTATTAGTTGCATTCAGAATAATCTGGGCCACGTCGTTCTCAACCTTGTAAAAATGCAGCTCCTGGGAATATCAAGAGAGAAAGCACATCACTATCCCAAACAGCCCCTTGCTGAGCTGTAATGCCACTTGTCCCAGCACAGGAGTCAGGGGACTGAGATTCTCCTCCCTGGTCTGTACTACAAGCCATAAGCCTGTGTGTCTTTGTGTGTGTCTTTGTGTCTTTGCTTCTCCATCAATTGACAGGTAATACAATATCTACCTCTCCCATACAGCTGTTGAAAAGCATTAAGGAGCCTAAACATTCCAAAAACCTTTAAGAGACCTCACTCATCCCTTCTGCAATGACCCTTGCCCAGCAGTCTCCAGTTACCTGCCACCAGAATCAGGACAGCAGTGAATTGTTCCCTTCTCTGGCACACCTGGCACACACACCCCTCACCTAACAACCAGCACAGACTTGCTGTGAGAAGTGCTGGGCTGAGTTTTCTGATCCTGCTCAGTGATCCAGTTATACACTCCCCGAGAGAGCGACTTATCACGGATTAAAGAGCTGTGGGTCAGGTTGGACTCTTCCTTTGGATGTTCCTCACAACTGAGAGCTGCCTGCATCCCATTCCATGATGAATTATAGAAACAAAAATTAGTTAAAATTAGATTACAGAAGTACCACATGCCCATTGTTTTTCTGTAGTACATAAGAAATACTACTACTTTATAGTAAATACTCCCAGGATTCATCATGGTGTCCCATTTTTTAAGTGAAGGACAGTGAGTTTTGTGTCAGGCCTTTTTGGCCAAGCTCTCTCACATACACCAGAATCCTGCAATAGGATCACAGGGAGAGCTAGATTGGAGAGGCAAACTCAGCAGAGCTTCAATGCAGACCTGAAACCAGAACAAAGTCACTGACAAACCCTGCTGGGGACCCAGTGCTCCAGTGGCTCCCTCCCTGCCCTCCCAAGGCGGGTTCCATACCAGGTCACTTTTTCTGTTGCGAAGTTTTTCAGCCAGCTGGGAGAAGTGCTTTGCAGCTTTGCTGGATATCCTCTGGTCCTGAAGCTTTGCCATGATTTCACTCTCTAGCTGCTCTTTGGCACAAGTTCCCTTCTCTAAACCCTTCCTGATGGACAGCAACTCATTCAGGTGAGCAGCCTGGTCCTAAGAGGTTGGAAGACAGAGACAAGATCACTCCAGCTGTTTGAGGAAGGGTATTCAATTCAAGTATTCCAAAGGATTCATGTTCCATGGACTCTCCTCACCATCTTGGTCCTGCTGAGGGCCTGCTCTGTCTCATGGAGAACACGAGTGTAGGTGCCAGTCTGTGCCTGCAGGGCCTCCTGCTCCAGCAGGCACTGGGCAATCAGTTTCCTTGTCACACTGGCATCATTCTGGGACCGGTTCAGGAGGCTGACAAGGTTCTCATTCTTCTCCTCCTCCTTCCTGATGGACTTCCCACAGCCATGGATGTCCCCTTCCAGGGACTTGAGGTCACGTCTGTAGTTGCTGGAGGAGCAAAGAAGATGGAAAGTCACCACAGGATTGGACCAGCCACTCACAAATTCCTCTTTTCAAACATGTTATTGCAGCACCAACTGCCCAAGAAGGAAGATGTTTGTGAGGGCTCAGCTGCTGTGACAGGGCAGAGTCAGCAGGAGGTGGATGGAGACATTAAGATTTAAAAGTAAATGTGTGTAGGAAAATTGATTCCTTCTTTCAGTACTGTCACAGCCCCCATTCTGACCAGGATGTCACCATATAAAAGCAGATTGTTTATTCTCAGAGAATCAGTCAAGCTTTAAGGCTCATGAGCAAATATATACTTCCTTTGGCAATAACAGGGAGGTTTTCCTGAACATTTCCAAAGGCCTCTCAAAACCCTGATAATGAGAGAGATAAACCCTTTCTGACATCCAGCTCTTTGGAGTAGGAAACATTGCAAAGGTGAGGGAACTCTTTTAAAGGAATGAAATATGATCAGAAAAACTCCAAACAGCTTCAAGAACTCAAGAAGAGATGTGGTTAGGTTAAAGAAAACAGCAACAAAGAAATGTGCTTCTTATCCTTTACATTTGTTATGTACTTTAGAGCAGGGAACTTGTTCTGCCTGACACACCCTGCCCACACAGTGCTAAACCCCACAGGAGACACACTGGAATCCCCCTCTAGAATCCCTCCTGCCCAAATCTGAGGTGTCTGCTTCCAGACCATACCTCAGCAGCTCCTGAGTGACAACACAGGCCTCATCCCTCTGCTTCATTCCAGCCAAGCTGCTGTTCCAGTGGTCCATCAGCCTCTTTTTCTCCATGTTAATAGCCTGTACCTCCAGACCAGCCTGGGGAACAGAGAGATGGCAGACAGGATGAAGCCACACTGTGCTGAAAAAACAAATTAATGTTACAATACAATTTTTTTTTTCTTTTCTTGTTCATAATGTGCTGAGCAGGATCAGCTTCAACTCCGTGGCTGGTTCATTTCTCAGTCAGCAGCCCACAAAGCACAGGTCTGCAAGAAAAAACTGCTGAGAAGGGCAGGAGGAAGTGATTTACAGGCACTTCTTAAGGACAAAGGAAAAGAAAAAAAAATATCTTCATTCTTCCAAACAGGAACAAACTGTGAAATTCTGTCCCACATTGTGCACACCACGTGAGCATGGGCTAAAGGGGTCAGCCCTGCCAGAGGGAAATATTAACCACAAGGGACAAGTCCCCTCCTACCTCACTGACTGCCTGCCGGGTCACTTTTGTGTCCTCTGCCTGGGCCACCAGCTGAGCTTCAAACAGAGCAATTTGTTCCTGGAGCTGGTAGACTCTCCTTGTAAACTGGTCCAGCAGAAGATCCTACAGAGCCAGAGCCAAACAGTCCAGGGTGAGTCATGGAATCTCAGTCCGAACCAACTGTATCCTACAAGAATATTATCAGCTAAAAAAGGAATTTAAACTGGCAACTGCATTGGATTTGAGTCCTACTGAAACTTTCCCATTCATGCACAAATGGCTCACAACTGCAGCAGGGATGACTTGCAGGAGCATGAAGCCTTTGCTGACTGTTTATTATTCCAGCTGCAGCAGTATATGGATAAGTCAGCTCTGAAGCTGCATTCCCTGTCAGCACTGAGGCCACTGTCCAGCTACTGGGAATCTTAATAACGAATATTTGAAACTCCTTTGTTAAAACCACCAAAGGCAGTGCATCTCAGCAGTTTGCAGGGCATTCTGCACGAGCAGTACCCCTGGACTGTGTGCTGGAAGGCAGCAGAGGGAGCTCCAGCACCGACCACTCATTCCCGAAGTTCACTTTCCATTGTGAAATTCGCTGTGATTCAGAATTATTCTCAAGACCTGTACATATGGTATTTCTTCATTAAATATCCTCCTTCCCTCACACCCCCTGTCCTTGAGTGAAGAGTGATTTACTGTCCTAAGGCTTGCAAACCTTCTGGGCAGTGCATGTTGCTGTCTGGGGGTAGGCAGGGCTTCTTCTCCTTTTCAGAAAAGCCTCTGGATTTAATTTTTTTCAATTATTTGAGAAAAATATCCCCACTCATCTTCCATGAACCAATCTTCCTCCTGACAAGGTGGCACTCCAAGACTGACTGTTGGCACCTGCATCTACTTATTTCAAAGGCAGTTTTTCTTGGTACCTGTTTTTTCTTTTCCACCTCAGCCTGGATCCTTTCTGCCTCAGCCCTCTTTGCTGACTGTTTCATCAACAAAGCCCTGTGATGCATCTCCTGGTCCATGTTCTGCACGTAGAAGAGCTCCAAGGCCAGGTTTTCAATCTGGGTCTGCATTGCAGAAACTGGAGGGACAAGAGGCAAAATACAGAGAATTACAGAGAACTTTGTTTTTAGGGTACACTTTAAACAAAGATATAAGAGAAAAAAAAAATGCAGAAGCTCCCAAAGAAAAACCTCTCACACATCAGCTAAAACAGCCCTCCTCAACACAGATATTTATATCAGCTTTGGAGTCCAGCTCCCGGATCCTGGCAAGCAGTTCCTGGATTCCCAGCTCACAGAATTCCAGGAGTATCTGTGAAACTTTTCAATGAGCCCGTTACTCCTGATTCAGTCCAGTGCTCGACTTAAATTCCAATCCATTTCTCCACACAGCCCTAGAACTGGGAAACACTGCCAGGAGCTCCTGGGTCACCTTTCTTTCGTTCCAGCTCTGTGCAGTGCCATGTTTCCTTGTGAGCAGCCCTGAGGCTCTGCAGCTCCTCCTCCAGCTGCTGCCGTGCTGCGGCCGCCCTCGAGCAGCGCTCGTGGCTCTTCTCCAGTTCCACCTCCAGCTGCCCCAGCTGCTGCTGGGCCCCATAAAGGGTCACCCCGAGCTCTTCTCTCTGTGCCTCGCTGCTCTTCTTTGCTGTCCTCTGCAAGAGGGAAGGATCTGTGTCCCAGCAGCTGGGACAGGAGGGGCTGTGGGAAGGCAAAGGAGGGGCTGTGTACCAGCTCATGGAGGTCTAGGTTCACTTGTTCTATCTGCTTGGTGAGGTAATTCTTCAGGGCAGCCTGGAATCTTGTCATCAGAGGCTGTAAAGAAGGACAGTATTAATAAGCTGTAACATTCTTGTGTAAACAGATTATGAAGAAGCCTCACTGCTATGTCTCCCACCCAATAAAATATCTTATTTCTGTCACAGACACTTGTGGGCTTATTTTAGCTACTCTCACTGTAGCAAGTGAGAGATGTTACAGAGTGGGTATTTGCTGATGCCAAAAAGTGAGAATATTTGAAAATCAGAACTATTCCAGAAGAGCTACATCTGAGAACCCATCCAGTCACTCGAGGACTTCTCCTTCAGGGGCACTGAAGGGATCAGATTTACCCACTGCACTGCTTACTTCTGAGCCTGAGCTCTGGGGTCAGGACTGAGTGGCACAGTCAGCAGTTAATACTTTGGCAAAACTGATTTTCACACGTGCATCTGAACAGCCACTGCTTACAGCTCACCTCACACGTTTCAGAGAAACACAAACACCAACTCTGAAAAGAACAGCAAGATCTGAGGACTTCTCACATGTTCTGGATCCAAGATGACCAGTTCTGTTTCTTCTGCTTTTTTCCCCCTAATTTTTCTTCTCTCATGTTCCTCAGCTGCCTTTTCCCATCCTTGGTTGCCATGATCACTGGGGAGCTCAAAGGTCGGCCCTGCACGGCGAGAACCTGTCATCCTTTGCTCCCTGGCCCCCACCCCACCACAAAAGAGGAAAAAGATAAAGCAACAGGATTAGATTTCATAGCATTGTGCCTCTGGTTGGATTAACAATGATCAGAAAGGGAGAAAACCAGAGGCTGTGCTTGAGAGATGTTGCAAAGGCACTGGGGGATACCTGGCTTTGTGCCTGTGTCCTGCTCTGCCTCAGGTGCTCCCGAGGGAAGGGGAGGGACTCCTCCACCTGGAAATAGCTGCTCTATGTCACCCTGTTCAGGAGGACAAACGTTTGTCACGTTCTGCATTATCTGGGAAAGTCTCAGGCAATTTTTTCCTGAAACATAAAACCCATCACCTTTTCCATCTAACTCCATTTAGCCCTGAACATCTGCTCATCTTTGTCACGAGACACAAACAGTGCAAACAAAGGATCAACACAAGGGCCTGGCTCTACAGGTAGCACAGAGACAAATGGAATTATAGCGTCCCACTTCTGCAGACCCCAGAACAGCTTTGCAGGCAGACTTCTCCTTCTGCAGGGGCAATGACTCTGTTTGCTCTCCCAGAGGAACAGACTCGTCACTGGCATTCCCATCCTCCCACAGCCTGGCACACAGCACAGGTTAAAAGCAGAGCGAGCAGGGCATTGCCATTTTCATTGAATTTTAATGCCGTGGTGGTTTTTTTTTTTTTTTTTTTTTTTTTTTTTTTTTTTTTTTTTTTTTTGCCACAGGTTGCAGAAGTTTAATTTAGAAGTTTAATCTCATTTGCAAAAATAGTCACCCAGCAAGCACTGAGATCATAAAGATCCTGACAAATCTGCTCCACACCACTTACAGTTTCTCGTGCTTCTAGCTGGCATTTATTTTAAAAAGTCCTTGCAGATTTATTAAAGAAATTCTTCCAGCTAGCACAACACGTAACCAAATTATTCTCTTTCTTCTTTTTCTCTTTCTTTTTAAAAAGAGAGTGAGCAGCGGGACTGGGCACAGTGCACGTACTGGGGAGCTGGGAGGTACCGGGATGGGACGGGAGGGGACGAGATGGGCAGTACTGGGGTGGGATGGGATGGGATAATGGGATGGGATGGGACAATGCGATGGGATAATGGCAAGGCACGGTTCGGGCGGTACCGGCCCGGTCCGGCCCGGCCCCGACTCACCCGCGGCGGCTCCGCCATGTTCCCGTTGCCAGGCAACGCATCAACACCCGCTCACGTGACCGTCCAGGCCGCACCATCGCGGCCCGCGGGGGGGGGGAGGCGGGGGCCGCGGTCCGCACCATCCCCGGCGCGCGGGGGGGGCTCGGGCCGCGCTCCGTCCCCCGCCGGCCCCGGTTCCGCCCGCGGGCCCCGGTACCGGCACCGGGCGGGTCCCGCTGTGCTCTCCCCGGGCCGGGCCGGGCGGCCCCGGGCCGGCCGGACGGGCGGGGCCGCCGGGCGGGCACAGCCCCACGGGCCGGGCGGAGCGGACGGGCGGCGGCAGCGGCTCCGCGCGGGGCCGGGAGCGGCGGCGGCGGCTCCGAGCCCGTCCCGGGCCGGGCAGCGCCGGGAGCTTCCCCGGGCTCGTCTGTGCCGGTAAAGTGGGGCCGGGCCGGGCTGGGGGCGGCGGGAACTGGGGGGGCCGGCTGATCCTGTAGCGCTGCCCCTGGATCCCCGGGCCCGGCACCGGGATCCTGCCGGTACCTGGGCAGGTCCGTGCTTGATCCCTCTCTTTGTCCGCCCTTCCCTCGCCGGAGCCCCGCGGAGGGCGGCGGGAGCGGGTGGATGCTCCGGGAGAACGGGATGGTAGCGGGGGGGTCGGGATGGTGCCGGGAGAACGGGATGGTACCGGGCATCGGGATGGTACCCGGGATCGGGATGGTACCGGGCATCGGGATGGTACCGGGGAATCGGGATGGTACCGGGGAATCGGGATGGCACCCGGGATCGGGATGGTACCGGGGAATCGGGATGGTACCCGGGATCGGGATGGTACCGGGCATCGGGATGGTACCGGGGAATCGGGATGGTACCCGGGATCGGGATGGTACCGGGGAATCGGGATGGTACCGGGGAATCGGGATGGTACCGGGCATCGGGATGGTACCCGGGATCGGGATGGTACCGGGGAATCGGGATGGTACCGGGGATCGGGATGGTACCGGGCATCGGGATGGTACCCGGGATCGGGATGGTACCGGGGAATCGGGATGGTACCGGGGAATCGGGATGGTACCGGGCATCGGGATGGTACCCGGCATCGGGATGGTACCCGGCATCGGGATGGTACCGGGCATCGGGATGCTGCCGGGAGCGCTGGTGGAAATCTAAATAGCTCTTCAACTTTCTCTTCTGTTATTTCGGTGCGGCTCCGTGCAGCTTTGGGTATTCCAATGTTTTCATTTCTTTTGGGGACCTGGTTTTCTCTCAGGTGACCCCAACATCCACCTGAGCCCTGTTACCTGTGGTGAAGGTGGATGGGGACCGTGGGCAGTGGTTTGATGAGCAGCCTCGGGATGCTGAAGGCAGGGATTGTGGGGTTCTGCCTTGCTCTCTGTGCTGCTGAAACTCTGTAAAATAACTCTGCTGCTTCCTCTGGGACATCTGCCTTTTCGGATCTCAGGCTGGGAGCTTGTCTTGCAGAGGTGTTTTGTTCTTAATTGCTACTCGGAATAGGAAGAAAAATGTAAGTCCAGGGTGTCTGAGTGGCAGACATGGTGCGTGGTCTGATGTCTGTCATACTGAGAGCAGAGTTTGCAGTCAGCTCATCCACTGAGCTGTGATCCAGACTCCTGGAGTTGGAGCTGCTGGTTTTTGAGGATCAAGTCCTGAGAGTGTTATCAGGACACAGCAACAGGATGTTGGAAATAAAAAGTCATAAAAGCGTTTCCTGTGGGCCGAGCAGTGCAGATCAGTGACATGACAAGCTGGTAAATCAGGGACATGTGGCACACACACAGTGTCTCAGTGACAGGGACATGTGGCACACACAGTGTCTCAGTGACAGCGTGTGCTCTCGGTAAGTTTGGTGCTGGGGATGGGTGAGATTTGTTTGCGTTTTGTTTGCTTCTTGTTTGCTTTCTGATGCCTGAGCAGGTGTGGCTGGGAGCAGCCAGCCCTGACATGGCATTCCCTTTGCCTTTTCATGTCTTGAGTCACAGCCTTGCAGGATTCAGGCTGCTGGCCCTTTTTTACCTGCTCAGCTGAGATGGTCCCACTGTAGCGACTGCATTTGGAGCTGTGGAGATTTTGGTTGTTCCCTTCCTTTTGCTCTTGCTCCGTGAGCAGCTGCTGCTCCAGCAGGGCAGCAATGAAAGACTTTTTGGTGACCTACATAATTCTCCCCATGAGAGGATGACTTCAGAGTAGCTCCCCACGGTAAATGATTTTCCTTGATTTGGCTGGATCCTCAACTGGCTCCAGCGTAGTGAGGAGTTTGGAAAGCTTTTCTCTTTTTATTCCCAATGTCGAGGTATTGTAATACAAAGGGAAGGTCGTACAAGGGCTGTCATGTGCTTGCAGAGGAGTAGAGATCAAGTGCATGGGCTGCTGAGAGTGGCACAGCAGATCCACTCAGGGGACTGGGAGGCAGCTGAGTGCTGACTCCAGGCTGCCGTGCTCCCGTGGCTTTGTGCTTGAGAGTTCCAAACCTGGCATTTGCTGTTCCCAGGAGGGGAAAGAGGCAGCAATCTGTGCAGTGTCTGAGCCTCACCACCGCGGCGACAGTGCAGTCCTTAAATATGTAAAATTTAATTCAAGTTATTAAGGGCAAGAAAGAAAACGAGCCTGTTGAGTTTTTCTTCCCAAAGATGTTTCATGTTTAAATGTGGTGCTGCTGTTTGACAGCTCGTGTTTCTCTGCTGTGCCCAGGCACGCTGCAGGTCTCACATTTCACTTCCAGGGCCCTGCAGCTCGGCTTATGTGGCCTGTAAAG
This sequence comes from Cinclus cinclus, assembly GCF_963662255.1. Lineage (NCBI taxonomy): Eukaryota > Metazoa > Chordata > Aves > Passeriformes > Cinclidae > Cinclus > Cinclus cinclus. The sequence continues at coordinate 11,977,370 of NC_085065.1, forward strand.
CCCTGAAAATGTGGCACAGTGAACACATGCCCTGGGAGCCAGAGCGCACGGAGGGCTCAGCGCTGGGGGCTGTGGCTGCAGCCAGCCCTGCTCCGGGCTGAGCTCCTTAGGGAGAGAAGCTGGGGTGCCCCCGGTGCCCCCCGGTGCCCCCACAGATGTGCCAGCTGTGCCAGAGCCAGCACTGCCCTCCCAGGCCAGGATACAGGAATCAGAGGCTGCAGCGTTTGGTCCAGCAGCAGGTGCCAAGTGAGGTGTGATGTGCCAAGGCAAACAGGATCCTGTGGATGGGTTCCTGAGCAGGGAAGGGCAGCACTGTGGGAGAGAGCAGCCAGTGCTGGTCTGGATGCTGCTGGCTGGGACTGGACAGGCTCTGTGGGAGATTGCAGGAGTTGGCTCCCCAGCACTCTCTCACTCAGGAAGCTGAGAAGTGCTGGCACCGACTGGGAGAGCAGCCAGGGCTGTGTGAACAGACACAGGAGCCGGAGCGAAGATTTTTAGTGGCAACAGTTGATGTGTGGGAGAAGAAAATGTGTGTGTGCTTAATAAATATTGGCACTCAGCAAGAACTTATCAGCTAACGCAATGCCTCAGCTTCTGGAGAGCTGAGCTGGCTCTGCCACACTGAGAAGAATCCCTCCAGATCAGCAGATAAATATGAAATTAATAAGAATTTTTTTTTCAGTGGTGCTGATTTACTGCTGTGGGACGGTACGTGCTGCTTTCCCAAGTGCACACAGGAGGCAGCAGCAGTTCCTGCCTTTCCCCACGACCCAGGCCCCACGGATTGTGTGTGCAGATGTTTTCCCACGTGGAAAAGGGCTGAGAATAGAGCAAACCCTGCAGTTTTGGTCCCTGTTATTTGCTGCTTTGTGTTGTATGAACTCTGTCTTTTAGGAAGGAGGAGCACTTTCCCAAGCTGAGTTTCAGGGAGTTCTGGGGTTGTACCAGTAGACTAGATGACCTTCAGAGGTCCAGTCCAGCATTTGGTCCCCACTGGGGCTGACTGGGTATTTATTTCTGTGGTCTTTGAAACCCCAGTGATGTAAATGGCCCCTTGAGGTTCCCTGTTCTGGTGCACCATTGTCCCAGCTACTAGAACAACAAAGCTAGGTATTCCTTGCCACAGTTTAGCTGCAACAGCTTCTCCTGTCCTTCATTGACAGCTCTTCCTTCCTTTGGCAGTGACAGTTTCCATGTGTGAAGACTTTTAATACATTTCCCTCACTTCTATCTTCCCTTGGCAATCGCTTTCCCTGGCCCAGATAACTCTTGTCATCCTCCCTGAAACTGTCCTGTGACTTGCATCTGTTTTTCATTAATCCTGCAACCAAAGCTACAAAGAATTCCCTGGCCCGTGAGAACAGTGAAAGGATTGAGTTTCCTGGTGATATTTATATATCCCAGTGTGTCTGGCTACTGTCTGCAGCACTGCAGTGGTCTCTGATTTCTGATGTGCAGCTCTTCTGCAAGACGAGTCCAACAGACTGAATTTCTGAGCTAGCAGGACACATTATTCCAAACCTTTTGTCTTTTTTCTGGTTTCCTCTTCCCAACCCTGTGTGTACTGTGGCGCTGTCCACCTGCACATGAAAGCAGTGCTGAACAACAGGTGTTCTGCAGGATCAAAGCAAGGTTTCCCTTTAAATTCCTCTGCCTTTCCAGGGAGCAGCATTTGATCTTTACCTGTCACTTTGTTCTTTGTGTGCCTGGTGAAAGCTCATTAAATTGTACCTGTGTTGGCAGAGACATCCTGACCCTCCCCTGCCTTCCTGGGGGCACCCAGAGAGCTGCAGCAGGACATCACACCACCTCTTGTTTGTCCTGTGCCTCTCTGGCTCCTGTCCCTGCATTTCCTGAGGAAGCAGCAGCAGCCAGCTGGTGCCTCCTTCTTCCTGGGCACCCGCTGATTTTTGGGGTTCTGAGGAAGTCGTTGACATGGAGGAAGGTCTGTGCTGCTGTAGCCAGTGTTGTGCTGACAGGTGACCCTGCCCAGGTGTTCTGGGGGCCCAGGTCTCCACATCACTGCCCCTGACTCCCCTGGCCCTGTTTGGAAACTCAGTGTGGGGAAGAAGTTGCACCAGAATTTACTGTCTGTTCTTGCAGAGTGCAATGAGAGGAAAGGTGATTTGCTCCTTAAATGTGGTTGAGGCAAATTACTTTCTGCCAGGTGTAACTCAGAGCCTGAAACTGTGGATTTTGGCAATGTGGACAAGAATGAACTTAGGGCTCAACTGGTGTTTGGTTTTTGGGGCTGAGATGCGAGGATCCATGTGTCTGGTGCTAGAAGGAGACAGGAGTGGGCAGGACTTTGAACACTTGCTGGTACAGAGCAGGGTTGGGGCTTCTTCATCAAGTCCCAGCAAAGGCTGAAATGCAGAAACTGCCTCTGCTGTGATTCGAGCTGACAAATGTGGCAATTGCCACTTAAACCAAGAGTTTGTCCTTTAATGAAGGCTCTGTCAACAGCTTGGCAGTCTCATTTGCAGTCTTGTGCATGTACCAATCTGCCAGAGGCAGGACAGCTGTTTTCCTTCCCTGCAGCCCTCCCTCTGCCCTTTGGGAAATTCTCCTTTGCCATTTCTGCCTTCTGCCCTCCTGGGCTGGCTGGATTTGCCATCAAAACCAGTGAAGGAAATCGGAGCTGTTCAACATCAGACAGTGTTTGCTTGGGCCCTTAAGTATTTCCTCAGAAGATGCCCCAGGCCAGGGCCTGTCTGCTTTATTTTCCTCTCTGGCTCTGGTGGCTCTGCCCTGCAGCCCAGCGTGGCACTGGTCCCCAGGAACTCTCTGGGCTGAGCTCTGCCTGGGCCTGGGAGCGTGGCTGTGTCTGGGGTGTGCCAGGTCACACTGGCCTGGTCACAGCATGCTGGGCCATGTAAACACAAAGGAACAGAAGTAGGAGTTTCTTCTTCTGTGGTTTTGGCAGAACAGAAACTGCAGTGGTTCTGGTGCTTCCCAGCTGGAGATTGCTGCAGGGAGCTGCTGTGCACTGGGGTTGCTTTGTGTGAGACCCTCCTGCCCTTCCAACACGTCCTGGTCCACCTGCTGAATGCTTTAAAGCTTGGGTGACCACTCTGTGTCCACTGCAGAGCTCCTCATCATCAGCCCCAGCCAGCAGCACATCTCATTTGAGCACAAAGCTTATTTAGGGGTGAGCTGGGGATTGTGTCCCACAGTTCTGTGAAACTCTGGATGGGTGAAATGTTTGCCTTGAGCTGGTGTGTCATGCTCTGTGTCCAGGCTCTGCCCTCCCTGGTGAACACGGGGCTTTCAAGCTTATCTCTGGCAAGGCTCTATTTAACCATCACTGCTAAAAAAACCCCAAACCAAACCCAAAAACAACCTCACAGAAAAAAATCCCAACCGTGAAAACCTCAAACACACAGAAATGGCAAGCATGAGATGAAGTGGGTTTGATTGATGTTGATTTTGGAGATGCTGTGGCTGGAGCAGTGCTGAGGTCTCAGCCATTTCTGTGCTGAAGGAACCTCTGGGGTCAGCTCTGGCTCTGTGACATGCCTGGGTCAGTGACACACAGAACTGCCCCCTCAGTGGGGGATTTCAGTGCCCAGCATTGCTGTTCTGCCTCCTCCCCACAGTTAACGTGGGGGTTTGCTGCCTTCATGTTTCCTCATTGCAGAGAGAAATGTCCTGGATTCTGTGCTTGAGCACGAGGGTGGTGTTGAGATGCACAGCATTTGTGGGCTCTCATTTGAGATGTGGATTGGTGGGAGACTTGTCCTCAGACAGTGGTTGGCACGTGCTGTGCTGTCGTTATTTTGATTCTCACACTATTTTTTCCTCCTTCTTGGAAGATCTTCTGAGTTTGGCTCCTGACTAGAGCTGACAGATGATGGAAACATTTCCCTGGCGATGTCTCTGGGGCGACTCCTCCGACGAGCCTCTTCCAAAGCGTCCGACCTCCTGACCCTGACTCCCAGTGGTGGTGGCTGCTCCTCCGTGCTCGATGGGGAGATCATCTACTCCAAGAACAATGTCTGTGTCCACCCCCCTGAGCTGCTGCAGGGCATCGGGGAGCACCATCCAGGTGATGGGGTGTTGCAGACACTGCCCATTCTTGTCTTTTGCTCTCTCCTGGGTGTTGCTTCTGTCAAGTTCCACACCTTGGGCTCTAAGAAATGAGGAGCTGCTAGTGGGGGACAGGGCAAGGCAGTTTCGTGGAAGACTGAGGAAAACCATCCACAAGCTGATCCATCAGCTCTTCTTTTAGTAGGAAGATTAGTGGTATTACTCCTTTCTCTTCTGGTCCAGCATGGATTTACCTGGTTTAGTAAGTCCTTTTGTACAGTCAGAAGCTGTCATGTGAAGACAGTAACTTCTGTTGCTCATTCATGTCCATGAATTGTTCAGGAAATCCAAGTATCCTCTTGTAACTGTCACTGCTGGAGTGGCCTCGGCAACCACTGGTGAAGGGAAAATCCCAAAAGCCTGAAGGTGGCTGCTTGCACTGGAGGAAATGAGGATAAATCCTGCTCTGTCCTTTTATTGTCAACTGTTCCTGTGCTCTTTCATGTCCTCATCAAAGACCTGTGGGTCTTGGCTTAGCCTCACAAAACGAATTATTCTCTGAACACTGACCCTTGCTTTCTTTTTGGTGTGGGTGACTTCTTTTTCCATTGGCTTACCATAAAAACTGTAGCCCTTTAGCTACGCTAAAATAAATATTCCTGAGAAATCAGTGTTCAGTTGGCACTTGAAATTGTTTAACTAGGAAACAGTAGAACGTTTTCATGTGGGAACGTATTCTATAATTTACTCTTGATCAGTAAATCTGTCCAGGAAGTCCAAGTATTTGCATGTCACTTCTCTGTTCAGTTAGGCCAGAGAAATTCAGACTGTTCAAAAGCCACATGCAGACTCAAAATGATTTGCAAATACTGAATAATGCCGATCAACTCCACAATTCTGGAGTCCTGGTAAATAAAAGGCTTTGTTTTGCCCATGTGTAGTGGTAGTGAAGGGACAGGAATCACAGAATGGTTTGGGTTAGGAGGGACCTTAAAGGTCATCTCCTGAAAAGGTAAAGGGAAGACCCTAAAGATCCTCCCTGCCATGGGCAGGAGCACCATTCACCAAACCAGGTTGCTCAGAGCCCCATCCATCTTGGCCTTGAACATTTCCAGGGATGGAGAGATGGTGGGAAAGGGAAGTTTCGGGGTTGCGCAGCTCCCTTAGAACGACGCCGTGTCACACGTGGTGCTCCTGTGCTCTCTCTCAGGCTATTTGTGCTTGTACATGGAGAAGGACGAGCTGCTGGGAACCACGCTGATCCTGGCCTGGGTGCCCAACTCCCGCATCCAGCGGCAGGATGAGGAAGCCCTGCGCTACGTCACCCCCGAGAGCTCCCCCGTGCGCAAAGCGCCCCGAAAGCGCGGCCGCCACGCCCAGGGCTTGGGCACGGGCCGGCCCCTGTCCCCCCCGGAGCAGAGAGGGGCTCTGACCCTCAGCGGGGACGAGATCCTGACGGTGTCACAGCTCGTGAGGGATGGGGCGCCCTCCTCGGAAGGGGAGAAGCTGTCGCAGAGCGGTGCCCGCCCGTCCCCGCAGCCGCCCCGCAGCGACTCGGGGACCCTGTCCACAGTCAGCTCCCAGGAGGAGCACAACAGGTCGGAGGGCACGGAGGAGGGCCTGGACTGCAGGGAGGACGAGGGCTCCTTGGAGCTGTCTGCTGATGATGTGAGCAGGGACAGCACTTTTGACTCTGATTCTGATGCCTTCTCTTCCCCCTTCTGCCTCTCTCCCATCAGTGAAGCCCTGGGGAAAAGCAGCAGTTCTGTGTTCCTGGACAGTGAAAGCAGGTGAGTGCATCCTTTCTCTGGTTTCTGGGTGCTGGGTGCTGAGCTTGGACACGCTGAAGGAAGTTGAGAAACTTCACAGTGGCTTTGAGCTCAATGTCTTGTCTTGCTTCAGACTCCTATGGAATTTACAGGAAACTGTCAGCCAGTTCTGCTTCTGCTCAGTGAACCCAGGCCCCAAACATCCAGGGCTGTGTATGTTCTTTCAGGTGAACTGTCTTGAGCCCTGGAAGCAGCACTGCTAAATTAAATGGGTCCTTTGTTGGCCTAATTGGCTCTGCTGAGGATCTGAGCTTGTTGCTTCACATGCAGAGCCACATCAAAGGGCCCAGCTGACTTGCTGAGCCGTGGGCACCTCTCCGGGCCCTGTGTTGACACCAAACCTGCGTGTGGGAGCTTGTTTTGCTGCTGTTCACAATGTGGTCCCACTTCAGACAGATAAATATTCATTCTTGCACGTCAGTGCTTCTCGGAGTCACCTGCCGTAAACTCCACATGGGGAAGGAGGCCACCTTGGCAAGGGAATAATGAGTAGGAGCACACCTGTACAACTCCCTGGTTCTATACCCAGTGGCTCTGACTTTCTGGGCCCTGCCCTGTTGGTCATTTCCATCTCAGGGAGGATGGATGTGCTGCCTTTCTGAAACACCATGGGGCTGATATTTAGGCTACAACTCAAGTTTGAAACTACATATGGAATGAGGAGAAATTAATTCTCCATTGTGCATGTCAGCAATGCACAGACTGCACTGGCAGTTGAAGAGATTTTGCCTCTATGAGCTAATCTCAAGCCCAGAGAATGCCAGTCAGAATGAGGTTTGTGAGGAAGTATTCTAATGGATTCAATTCTCTCTGGATATTTAAAACCCCTCCTGTGAGGTGATGTCAGACTTTGTATCAGCTTTGCATTCAGGATGTGCCCAGGGTTTGCTGGGCTTGATCTCTGCAGCACCTGTGCAGTGGGGTGAGTGGTGGCTGTCCCATCCCATCCCATCCCATCCCATCCCATCCCATCCCATCCCATCCCATCCCAAGTAATAGAGTCCAGCCTTTGCCAGGTCAGCGGGTGAGAGAAATGCCAATGACCACGAGTGAAATGTGCCTGGCCTGGTATCTTCTGTCCTCACAGGCACTGTGAAGCTCAGTGCCCTAGAATGTGTTATTACCCTGCTGTAGTGGAAGTGGGAAGAGCAAGGGACGTGTTCAGAATAACATCCTGGCTGCTGAAAACCAGGAGGCTGAGCTCATCCTGGGGAAACCCCAGTGTTGGCGTGGGCCACAGCCCACGTGCTGGCCCAGGAATGCTGTGGGCTTGGATTGCTCCCACAAGGAGCTGGTGCAGGAGGGTCCCAGGCAGCATCCAGTGAGTCAGGAGTGCTGTGGTTTAAGTATGCTGCAACACTTATTCTCTGAGCTGCAAATAGTGCCAGGAAAGGAAGGAAATATGGTTTATTGCATCTTCTCTGCCTTGTCTGTGAATTCCTGTGGCATTTCCCTGCCCTCTGCCGGCTTTTCCTCACTGCTGCTGGAGCCCAGACAGCTCCAGCCAGGCAGAGCCAGCTCTGCACACAGCAGCTCAGGGGCCTGCTTGGTTTTGCTTTCTTCCTTTTTAACTCCTGTGGTGCCAGTCTGAATCTTCACACAGTGCACGTGACAGTCATAATTGGCAGCAGGTTAATAAAACAGAGCTTTTGTTGTTTGGGACTTTTGACTTGAAAGGGTTTTGTCCAGTGTGTGTGTTTTTTGTGCCAATTTGTTCTTCCCCATTGAGCCGCCCTCCGTGGAATCTGCAGGATCTTACAAGCTGTTGAGTGGGAGATTTTGCATAGAATCCTTTGAGAAAGTCTGGTCAAAAAGCATCTCGTATTTCCTGCTTTCATCTCAGCGTTTTAGGGGACAGGAGATGCTGTTTCAGAAGTCACTACAAACATGGGAACAGCTTCCTTGTTTCTTAAGGGTTTGTTTTGGTTTGGGTTTTTCTGCTGGCTGCTTCCCCTCTGAGCCAGAATTGGAGTGGGAACAAAGTTTGTGCTGCTGGCAGACTGTTTGAGCTCTCTTCCCTCCCCACCTCCCAGTCACCACCTCCTCTCTGCCAGGAGGAACGACTGTTTCTGGTTGTTTCCCTCTGCACTGGGGAGTTGCTGCACAGACAGCTCTGCTCTTCCATGTAGTTGCTGCAGAAGCTGAAGGAATATGTTGCATTTCAGTCCGGCCACCTTCCTGTGTGATTAGATATCCTCAGAAATGGAGAAAGAATTGGGATGTACAGGTACACTTGGATCAGATGAGATCAGGGCGAGCTGCTTGACAGAATTTGTGTGTGACCAGGAGTCACGAGTCCTACCTGCCTCTTGGAGTGTCCCTGAGGAGGTGGCCTGGCCCCTGGGCATGAGGGAGCCACAGACACTGCAGTGTGTGCAGGACAAGGACAGGAGGAGGGAGGGAGGTGGGCTAGGGAGCCCTGGAGTTGCACAACGAGTAAGTCAGTTGTAAGTCACTGGTAGAGCATAAGGAAATAAAAACGTATCCATTGTTTTTTTTCCTCTTTGCTTCTCAGCTTGACAGGCTGCCAGGGGTCCCATGCAGTGATCGATGCATCCTCCTCCCATTTACACAATTCCTCGGGCTGGGAGCAATGGGAGTGGCCCAGCACCAGCATGCACACTCTTGCTTCTCTCTTTAGACCAGCCTGGCACACTGCTGCAATGGTGCCCTCATCCCTCAACGAAAGGTGACCTTACTGTCCTGGGGTCTGTGTCCTTCTTAACTGTGGGGACTCCTTAGTGCTCCCAGCATGTGGCTCCTGCAAGAGGCAGCTGGTGTGGGGAATGCTTGCATTGATGGCAGCTTTGTCAGGGTCTGTGTTTCTGTGGAAAAGGAGGGATTCTGAAAATAAAATCATTCCATTCTCTCCCTCCCCTGTCCCCCTTGTTTGTTGGCTCTCAGGAAACATTTGCCTTGTGGCCTGAAGGACACAAGTTCAGGGCAGCTGCTCTCTGTGCCCAGCTCTGGCTTGCTGCTGCCCTGGGAAATTCCTCTGCTTCCATTTTCCCCATTAGTAAATTGAAACTAAAAGGCTTTTGTTACATCCAGGCAACCAAACAGCTTCTGACACTTCTGTAATATCCATCCACTGATGTTGCTGGAGTTATTGAACTGCCCATGACATCAGATCTATACAGTCAGTTGTGGAAGCACTTAGTGCTCTGTGAGTGGGGTTTGGTTTGGTTTGTGCAAGAGTGATCCCTGGATAACAGGAGCTTCCATGGGTGCTTGGGCTGCTGGAAGCTTTTCACTCCTCAGCTGGGATTGCTGATATCTGACAAGCACCACAACAATGCTGAAGATTCACTCACTTCACCTTGGGATGTTGGCCAATACAGTAAAAATTTGGACTGAGGAGCCTCAGTGTTGGAATTGTGTGAGTGGAACTTGGGGCAACATCTGGCCAGAGGCTGGAGCTCCATGAGCAGCCCCACAGGTGCTGGGACAGAGGCCAGCAGTGCTCCCACAGCTCAGGCTGCAAAGGACGAGCAGAAGCGATGTGGTCAAGGTGGAATCAATGCAGGAAGGAAACATCTTTCATGAGACATCGATTGTTTTAGCAGCCAGTAATAAAAATAACGAAACACTGTCATAATGGAGCTGGATGATGGTGAGTTCTCAGGTTCTTCAGCAGACATGAATTAATATGGCAGATCGATCACAGACAGCCCAGGCAAAGCTCACAGCACAGGCAAAATCTCCTTTGGCGTCGCAGCTGATGCAATTTTTACGGATGTGTTGCACATCCTGTTGTTAAGTCGCTTCCCGGGAGCTCATCAGTAAATGAGCTGCTCTGGGAGCAGTGCAAGCATTGCATCATCTTGTTTTGGCAGCTCACCTGAAGGGCTGAGAGCCGTTCCGACCTCTGCAGCTAAAACAGGAGGCAAAATTATGAGGGAAATGAGCTGAAATTAGTGTGAACTGGCAGGAGATCTGGAGTCAAGAGATTGGGAATTCATCGCTGTTGTAACAGAAGTGATTATATTGGAACCAGGGGAATTGGTCACAGACTTCAAAATCTCCTGTAACTTCTTGCAGCATCTGAGTTTTGAATTATTTCAGCCCTGGGGAGGAGCGAGGGGGGTACCTCGTGCAGATGTCGATTCCCCAGGACTTGCCTGAACTGGTGCCACTTATGATACAAGACAGTGAAGTTCCTAATTCCATTTGTACCCAAGCCCATGCCCAGGAAAAAACATACAGAAATTCTTCTTCCATCAGAAGGATGGTCCTTTATCCCTTCTGTTTGCATGGTGGGGTCTGTGTAAGCTTCCCTAAGGCAGGGGTGGTCCGTGTGGAGCTGGGCACTGGGAAGGGGAGCTGGCCTGAGCCATCAGCAGCACTGCCTAATCAATTAAACTTGTTCCCGGCTGCAAAGCTGAGAAGGTTGGACAGATCCAAGAGATTGCAAAGGCATACGGCTCTATCTTGCTTTATATAAATATTTGAACAGCAAGAACATTAATTATAGCAGGTTTGTTTCTTCCCTCTGTTGGGTTGCTGCCAGATTGCGTTGGAAGAAAATAGTGACAGCTAACTTGGGATCGGGAACTACGGCTAAGGGGGTCCGTGAAGCTCTTTATTTAGGGTGTTGGGGAGGCAGCGAGAGCGGGTGGTCGAGGAGGGAGATCCCAGGGCCAGGAGCAGCAGCCAGGAGGTGACAGGGGGGTGCCCTCTGCCCCCCAGGCCTCTGGGACACCGGATGGGGTTCAGGTCTCCTCAGGACAGTGGGGAATGCCCAAACTCCTGCTTGGGATGCAGCTGTGTGGGCAGGGCTGCCGTGACTTTATGTGGAGATTGTGGCTGCTGTGGCTTTTTCGTGGCCCATGACCGTGGGTCACTGCCATTGCCGGTGCCTGTGAGTGTGACGGTGACTGTGACCATGGCCGTGGCTGTGGCTGTGACTGTGACTATGGCTGTGCCCGCACCTGTGACCGTGGCCCGTGCCCGTGACTGTGACCATGGCCATGACCGTGACTGTGGCTGTGCCCGTGCCCGTGATCGGGGCCGGGGCCATGCCCATGTTCCATGCCATGCCCGTGTTCTGTTCCGTTCTGTTCCATGCCGGGCTGTGCCCTTGTTCCGTTCCGTGCCCGTGTTCCGTTCTGTTCTGTGCCGTGCCCGTGTTCCATTCCGTTCCGTTCCGTGCCGTGCCCGTGTTCCATTCCGTGCCGTGCCCGTGTTCCGTTCCGTTCCGTGCCGTGCCATGCCATGTCGTGCCGTGCTGTGCCATGCCCGTGTTCCGTTCCGTTCCGTTCCGTTTCGTGCCGTGCCGTGCCGTGCCGTGCCGTGCCGTGCCCGCGGTCGGGGCCGGGTCCGGGCCCGGTCGGAGTCGCGGCGGGGCCGCCAGGGGGCGCGCTGTGCCCAGCCGGGACCCCGGTCCTGCCCCCCCCCTCCCCTCAGCGCGGCCCAGGCGGGAGATGCGGAGCCCCGGAATGGTTCCGGTTAAACCCGAACATTAAACCCCATCCAGTGCCACCCCGGCCTGGGCACGGACATCTGCCACTGTCCCAGGCTGTTCCAAGCCCCGTCCAGCCTGGCCTTGAGCATTTCCAGGGATCCAGGGGCAGCCGCAGCTGCTCTGGGCGCCCTGTACCAGGGCCTGCCCACCCTCCCAGGAACGGATTTCTCTGTCATGTCTGATCTAAATCGACTCTCAGTTTGAAACCAATCGCCTCTGTCCTGTTCCTCCATCGTTTGTCAATCGTCTCTCCCCTCGTTTCTTGTCAGCTCCTGCAGGCTCTGCAAGGCCACGCTGAGCTCACCCCAAAAAGCTTCTCCTGTGCAGGTGACCAGTGCCAGCTGTGCCAGCCTTTCCTCCCAGCAGAGCTGCTCCATTCTGGGCTCATCCTGCAGCTCCTCTGGGCTCAGTGCAGCAGCTGCAGGTCCCTGCTGTGCTGGGGCAGCTCTGCAGGTGGGTCTCACCTGGGGGGCACAGGGGCACAAATCCCCCCTGCCCTGCTGCCCACGCTGGGGCTCAGCCCGGCTCAGGGGGTTCAGGGGCATCACCAGCTCGTCCTTCTCCCCAGGGCTGCTTTCACCTTTTCCCTGGATATTTCTCACACTTCTTTTATTTATTTCTACAATCGCAACGCCCAGAAATCTGAATGGAGAGCAGAGATAAATGGCACTGGCAGGTATCCACAGCTTTGTGAGGGAAGAATTGCGTTAAGTGAATCAAAATAAAGAGCATGTCCCCTCCAAAGCACCACAGTATATGCAAATAAATCTGCACGGCCTCTGTCTCCTTGGCTCGGGCCTCGCAATTATCCCAGCATTAGGCATTTACAATAACTCTGAAACATGCTTTTAGGCAGCGCTCCTCTTTCCTCTCCCTTTTCTGCTACTTGAAGCAAGCTCTTCCCTTGGGAAATCCGCATTGTCTTGTGGAAACAGTGAAATCCTCCCTGGGTGGTGCTGGCTCAACTCATGCTGGGGCAGCAGCAGAGTCTGGACAGTTGATTAACTTTGCCACTAAAATGTCCCCCTGAAATTCCCAGTTCAGTGCTTAGAGCCAGGAATATAAGAACAAAGGTAATGGGCAGGTCTTTCAAGGGAGCAGCGGTTTGAAGGCTTGATTATAATTAGCATAATTAGGGGAGAATTTTATTTTTGCATGGATTGAACTGAAAGAAAAAAAAGCAAAATAATCCATTGATTTTAAAAATAAAATAAACATGGGGAAGAAAGGTCTCCTTCTCCAGGCTGGAATGGGCTGAAAAGCAAACATTCTTTTTTGGGCTTTGCTGAGAAATCGCTTTTTCCATCTAAGGAATTTTTTTTTTTTTAAGTGTTGCATTTAGATTGATTTATTAATGAGTGTAAACCCAGGCATGGGGTGCCCCTACTCCGTATGGATTGTAAAAATCTGCCACTGAGCTTCTGGAACATTTTCCTCCATTAAACTGAAGGTAACATTTGCATCCCTGAGCAGTGTCCACTCGGCTCTGAGTGGTTTGTTGTGTTTGGCTGCTCAGAGCTGTGTGTATTTTATTCCTAAGCATCAAACTTCTCATTCTGCCCCCTCTCTCTCTCCCTGCCACAGGAAGTCACAGAGAAAAACAAAAAGTCCTCTCTTGGGTTCACCTGAGCAGCTGCACCTGTGTGGAAGTGTTAGCTGTGAAAGTGGATTATTTGTCTGCTAGCTGGAGGTAGATGTGCATCACATTCCAAACTTTGGGGAAAAAGAGATTAAAACACCCATTAGCTCACCACAAACTTCTGCTTATTTTTTTTTCCTTTCCCATTTACATTCGAAATAATTAACTCAAGAACTCTGGGTTTGTTTGGTTTTCTTTTTGCTTTAACTCGCAGCGCTGGGGGGGACCCTTCAGAGACCACGGGGCTGTTTTTCCAATGCCCCCTTGCTGGCTGGAATTGCTCAGCTTCCCCTTCGGCCTCGAGGGCTTGGAGGGATGAATTAGGAGCAGCAAAGCCCCCAGTGTGGCGAGGCTCTCACCCCTCTCGGGCAGCACGGTGGGTGCCCCCCGGCCGCTGCTGTCACCAAGGTCTGGGATGGAGATGCATGTTCCACCTGTGCCAGGTAGCTCTGGGAAGCTCTGGGAAGGCGGGCAGGGTGCTGGGAACACGGATTGCAATAGCCCCGTAAAGCAGAACAAATCGGTTTGATCTTTATTTCTCAAGGACAAACCAATTACACCCGTCAGAAGGCAAAGCTGCATAATCGGGTTTCCGCGAGTCCCTCGCCGTGTTACAGCGGTTTATTTGGCAGGCTTGGCGCTGGCAGAGCTGCTGGTAATTCCCAGCCCCGTCCCTGACGGTGAACTTGCTGTTTCAGCCCAAGGTCAGAGGGTGCCTGGGCAGTCCCTGAACACGGCTCATGGCCACGGACCCTGTGCTGGGTGCGAGGTGAGGGACTCCAGCCCTTGCCAGATGTAAGCAGCCTGTTCCTTGGATGTCGTTGAAAACAGGAATGCGAGGAGTGACTAACAACAATGCGCTGACTTGGATCTGCTTCCCGGTGCCCTGCTTGAGAGGATACAATTATTTTTCGTAACTGTTTATTTTCCCTTTACAACAAGCTAAGCCAAGCAAGTTTGTCAGAGACGGAGTGCTCCTAATTTGGTCTCCAGTGACCTCTGCCGCCGTGATTGGCAGCCTGGTGTCAGCGAGGAACTTGTGCCTGTGAGATAGAAATGAGCAGAACAAATGCCGTAGGACAGCTTGGGTTCCCCGGGGGACACGGGCTCAAAAAAGGTGAAAGAAGTGCAATTACAGGAGGTTTTCAGCACAGAAAGTTAATTAGCTACTAAATAGCATTTAGTGCAGTTCAACGTGGGGAAATTTATGTTTTGAAAGCAAACAGATCAATGGAAAGCCTGTGGAACAAGCTCTTGGAAAGTCCATGTTGACATCCGTGTACTTTGTACTGTAACAGCCCGAGTAGTTTTTCCCAGGTTTCACCGACAAATAGGAGTAATTGTTACATTTGTTTCCCACGTGTTTGCAGATGTATAGAAATGCTTCCACATGAGGATGTTTTGACATTTAATTTTAGAAATCCTGGCTAGGCTTTCTAAATCCAGGCTATCCAACGCCTTGTTCCCTGGTCACTGTGGTCAGTGGAAATCAATTCTCTTCGGGTTCCCTGAGGCACAGAAACTTCAAGTTCCAAATGTTTTCAGCCAAAGGCTGGATTTAACACAATTCTTAACCTGGTTACTCGTCTGTGCTGGTCAGAGTGTGACAGCAGCATTTCCCTGTCCGTGGCTGGCTCTGTGTGGCCACACTCTGTGGGAAGCTGGTGCTGTCCTCTGAGTTTCCTTCCAGCCCTGTTCTGCACAACAAGCAGGGTCCTTTCAACACCTCTTTTTTAATCCTAAATTACCAATATGGTTTCCTGTGCATGTCTTTCATGTCACTGAATTCAGGATGTTTCAGTCTATAATATATGTATATTTTCAAGGACACTTTTTTATCAGAACAATGGATTTGGGTTCCAGATACTCAATATTACCTCACTCTGTACAGCCACTGCACTAAATTTTTAGGCATTTCAGGGTAGCTTTGAACTACTATTGGCAGATTATTTGTTTGAAGCTGTCTGTCTTAGCAGCTGATGCTGCCAGGAGCTGTTTCACCTTGCTGGGAAGAAGAGGAACCCAGAAGGTCAGTGCCTGTGGGGAATAGTGGAGAAACAGAGAAATGCTAACCCCTGGGGAGGAAAAGGGGCATGTAATTCCCATTACATGGATGCTCATACATTATGATGATACTCATTGTCTGTAAATGATGGTCCCAAGCCGGCGTGCAGGAATGCTGGGGCTGTGGGAGCTGTTATTAGTGACAGCCTGCGTTAGTGCAGGGGTGATGGAGAGCCAGCTCCAGCAGCAGGGCTGGCTCTGGCAGGAGGCTCTCTGGGAATCAGGTGGTGCACGCTGACAGCTTGGGTAGCTGCCACATCATGGCTGCAGCCTTCAGCCCCTTTCTCTTTCGTAATTGTATTTGTCACATCACATCGTAAAATGAGTTATTAGGTCTTTGTTGCTGAAATTGGCTTCCCAGGTAATCAGGGCAGGTCTCTGGAACAGAAATAATAATTGAGTTTAGCTCTCTCTGTGCCATAGGTGTGTTCCAGGGCTTTGGAACAGTGAGTTGGGTCCCACTGCTGCAGGCTGAGTCTCACCTGCAGTGTCTGAGCCGGGTGTGCAAGAGGTCCCATGGGGTGGGAAGGAGGTGGTGGCTCCTTGGGGCTACAAAGGCTCGAGGAATGTGGATATGGTTGGCTGCTGTAGTTGATTGTTGAGTGGCATCAGCCCCTGGTCTTGCTCCCTGGCAGGATTGGGATATGTTTTGAGACAAGAGTGGTGGGACTTGGCTGAGGCCAAAAGGCTGCAGTGGAATCACAGAATCGTTTGGGTTGGAAAAGCCCTCAGAGATCATCCAGTGCAATCATTCCCCCAGCACCACCCATGTCCCCAAGTGCCACATCCACAGGGCTGTTAAATCCCTCCAGGGGTGGGGACTCCACCCCTGCCCTGGGCAGCCTGTACCAATGTCTGACTGCCCTTTCCATGAAGAATTTTTCCCCAGTATCCAACCTGACCCTCCCCTGTCACACCTTGAGGCTGTCTCCATCTGTCCTGTCCCTTGTTTCCTGGGAGCAGAGCCTGACCCTCAGCTGGCTCCACTCTTCTGTCAGGGAATGAGAAGGTCCCCCTGAGCCTCCTTTTCTCCAGTCTGAGCCCCTTTCCCAACTCCCTCAGCCTCTCCTGGTGCTCCAGCCCCTTCCCAGCCTCATTCCCTTCCCTGGACATGCTCCAGCCCCTCCATGACCTTCTTGAACTGAACACACGAGCATGGCCTGGAATTTCCTGATCCAGGTTTTCTAATCCTCCTTGCTTTCTTTTCCTGTCCCTTTTATTCCCGTGGCTCACTGCACTTGTTTTGCTGACCAGTGCTGTGTACTAGCTGGTGCTCTGTTTTTC
The DNA here is from genome assembly GCF_963662255.1 of Cinclus cinclus. Classification (NCBI taxonomy): domain Eukaryota; kingdom Metazoa; phylum Chordata; class Aves; order Passeriformes; family Cinclidae; genus Cinclus; species Cinclus cinclus. The sequence continues at coordinate 11,993,679 of NC_085065.1, forward strand.
CTGGATCCCACAACCCAAAGTCTCTCTGGAATGTTCCTCTGGCTATTTGCGATGCAGTGCTTCAGCTCTTGCTTTTATGGGGTGCTTTGGGATAAATTCCTCATCCAACAGATACACTAGTCTGACAACAATGAACTCTTCCTCTGCATTTGTCTATCTTGAGTGCATGGTTAGAGGACTCTCCAAACCCCAGAAAATTAGCAGAGGTCATACTGCTTGTTGTTACTGACCTACAGAAGGATTTCAATATTAAAATCTTATTTTAAAGTAATCTGGAGATTAGAGTATCTTCAGGGTTTTTTTTTCAATCAATACGTACAAGAAAAAGTCATTTTAGACACAGCGTGGGTTTTTTCTGAATTTCCCCGGTGACTCAGTGAGCACCAGCACGAGGTCTCTGATCTGTCCTGAGTGTGAAGGTGTGTGTCCATTGACCCCTGTGGAAGGCAGGGAGGCCACAGATGTCTCTTTCAGATTTCCCCCCTACATCAATGAGAACATCGGAATTTCCCCGGGCTGCACCGGCTGAGGCACTCTGCTCACCCCTGGTGCTTCTTGCAGCCTGGAAGGGCTGAACCCACTGGCACAAAACTCTGCCGTGCCTGTGGGATGCGTGTGCGAGCTTGTCACCGGTGCTGGATGGCAACTGTAAACATTTGTCTTGGACAAGCATTTCCGGAGGTTCCCCCAGTGCCAGGACTGTGCCCGGGCTCTCCTGCCCGCAGGTCTCAGCTGGCTGCTGCTGCATCTGGGGCACATTTGGGTTTTGGAGCGCAGGGAGCTGCAGCTGGAAATGCCGTGCTGTGCTGAGGAGCTACGGAATGCCCAGCATCAAAGCCACCCTGCCCAGCTCTACTGGTAACTTATTTCTTGGGACCTCTCTGGACATTTCTGCTGGTCATTTCAGATGATGTTTTTGAAGAACTGGCATGTGGACCAGTGACCAGGACCTGCATGGCCCTCACACCAACCCATCCTCCAGCCCTTTGGCGTACTGACCAGCTCGTCTTTGCAAGAGTTTTAGAAAATGGGTTGCCTCTGCTTGGTCTTTGAGTTAGTTTGAGTCATCTCTTCCAAGAAAATCCTGTGTAACCAGCTGTGGCTGTTACGAAGTGTTGCTCCATAAATACCAGCTGCTCCTAGCAGGCAGTCCAGCCCAAGTGTCTTGTACCAAGACTCTTGTTATATTTGTATTCGTGCTGGATACTCAGTGTTTTAGAAAGTGTTACATTTTGTCACTTTATCAGAAAGTAATGCTTGGTTTTTCCGTAAAGACCAATACAATCTTAATGGAAAAAATCCCCAAGGCAGGGGATGGTGTACAGCTGTGCCTGTGGTCAGTGTCTAACCTGGAGTGAGTTTGGATGTGTGGTGTGATCCCTATTGCCACATCCCGAGTCCTTATCCTCCCAGTGGCCTGAATGTGAGTTCTGCTTTGCTCCTTTCTTTCCAAAACCTGGAGCAGCAGAACTTCCCAGAGAGCCATGAAGCTGCTCCTTTAGCTGGGGTCAACCAGCCTTGGTCTGACCCAGACATTGCCACAGGAGCAGAGGGGGCCGGGGCATCTGAGTCACACGTTGGAGCAGGGCTTGGTTAGAAATGTGCCCCCGTGGCTGGGCTGTGCAGAGCCCTGTCCCTCGGAATGTGCTGCCCTGGCCGTGGGGCAGTGCTGCCCGTGAGGCTGGTCCCTGTGGGAGAGGCCCTGGAGCACAGGGATGTGAAGTGCATGCTGAGTGTGTGATTTCCAGCGTTCAGTGCCCACATTGTTGGATAAGAGGATTAGAAAACACCACATAAAGTGGCCTTGCAGGGGGCTGCTTTGTACCTGCTCCGGGCCTTGTCTGGCAAACCCCAATTTCACAGCAGAGCCCATTCAGAGCCCGAGCCGAGATTGTTCACGTGCATTGGCCTTTTCACGAGCCAAGGGGTCACAGTTTCACATTCACTTAATTCCCAAAGCACTGATATTTTTCTTTTGGGATGGGGGCTGGTGGGGACATGGGGGCTTTTTGAGTCTGAACTCAGTTTGCATTTAAAGCTGGAGATCTGGGGTGGATTGGGTTGCGTTCACTTTCTCTCCTTTTCAGTGGGTTGAAGAGCTCAGGTGTGATTTCCCAATCCTTAGGTTTCCCAAGTTTCAAGATTGCAGGTTGTACCATTTGTCTGCAGTTTATAGACATGAATCCAAGCTTGGCAGATCCACATGCAGAAGTGTAATGAGAAACTCAAGTTCAGGGGAAACATCTTTGGATCTTACTGGTCAAAGAGAGATGAGATCCCAGGTTCATGCTGCTGTTGGAACGTGCTCATTCCTCCTGTCCCCATCCTGGTGTGGAGTGGCTGAGCTGGACACTGAGGGCATTGCTTGAGCTTCTTTGCTTTCATTTCTCAGAAGTTGGTGTTTTGAAGAATGGGTTTGGCTCTCCCCAGTTCTGTGTGGGAGAACTTTAGGAAAAGGCCAAAACCAGGACGCTTTTTGTGATGGTAGGGAATTAATTTAAATAAAAATAATTTAGTTGGTGAATGAGTGCCAGTTTCAGAACTCTGACTAAAGGTTTTTAACATGGAGCATCTGTGATTGTTGCATGGCTGATGGGATTTTTGTCCCCATGCTCTGTCCACAGGGACACGTGTGACAATCGCATGATCTGCTCCACCAGCTCTGCCTCCAGCCTGGACACCAGTGCCCAGTTCCAGGAGAACAATGGGCAAACACAGAGCAACAGATGGGATGAACAGCAGAAGGTATTTGCCCTCGAGCAGGTGTGTGGTGTCTTCAGAGTAGACCTGGGACAAATGAGATCTCTTCGCCTTTTTTTCAGGTACTGGATCCTTGTGTGTGAGCTGATCTTTGTGTGTGAATTGTGTGTGAATTGTGTGAGCTGTGAGAATTGTGTGTGAGCTGTGCATGCTCCATGTTGGGGCTCTGGGCAGAGCTGATTTCTGCAATCCTACCTGGAAGCCCTTCCAGAACCATTGTCTCCAGGAAAGTGTCAGCCTTCCCAAGGAGAGCCTCTGAATTGCAGTTACAGAGACGAAAGGATTTTATTTTTAGTAAAGTAAAGGTTGCTCTTAGCTGTCATACCATAAATGCTTCAAATAACCTGGGGATATGAAAAACATCTTTATCTGTGGTACCTTTTCCTTTGCCGTCCCTCACCAGGCTTCTCTAAAGTCTTGCAGCTCTCAGCCTCTTCAGTTATCTTTCAAATTATTACAAAATTGATTTCAAATTATTGCAAAAACATTTTTACTCCCTCTTTTTGCTCTCACTCCCTGTTTCTTTGGACAAAGCTGTGTGTGAGCAAGTCTGCGCATCCCTAGGAGCTGACTTTGTGTACTGCTTTAATGTTTCTGGGGCAGACTTCCTGTGGTTTTTTCTCCAGGGAAGACAAGTTTTTATTCCTTCATGTGAAGGAAGGGTAAAAATAGTGCTGTTACCAGGCACAAGTGGAGAAAATTGTCACCATGACCATATCATACAGTCATAAAATGTCTCAACTGCAAGTGACCCATAGGGATCAGCGAGTCCCAGAGATGCAAAGCTGCCTCTGTGCCCTGTTTTAGGGGGCAGCTGGGTGTGGCACTTTGTGACCACTTTGCATCACCCCTCCCCAAGGGTCCGTGTCCCTGCTGGTCCCTCCTTGTGCTGGGTGGCCCCTGCAGGCTGTTCTCCATTGTTCCTACAGTGATGAAGCCTGTACCTGTGGGCAGCTGGTGGTGGCAAGCAGGGAGAGCCAGTACAAGATCTTCCATTTTCACCACGGTGGCCTGGATAAACTGTCCGAGGTGTTTCAGCAGTGGAAGTACTGCACAGAGACCCATCTCAAGGACCAGGTACTCTTGGGGCCAGGTGTTTCACACCTGGGTTGGTTCACCGGGTCAGGCAGGTTCCAGGTGCTTGGTTGTTTAGGAAATGCAAGCCAGACTCAAGATCTCTCTAGGGCTTGTCTGTCTCCATCCATTCCTGTTCTACCTGTGGAATACGGGGGAAGATCATCCAGAAGACTTACTTGGGTAGTGATTTTGCTAGACCTAACAGGTCAGCACTGTCCTTTAGGCACAGAAGGTGTCTGGAAATCTGAAGAGATAGGTGGGAAATTGTGTCAGAGCCTTTCATCCATCTTGTGATGCATAACATTCTGTTTGGAGAATATTTTGACAAGGCATCTTGCCGTATTTTGTTCAATCTACATACAAATGTGATAAGAGCTCTTTAATTATCTGTTTAAGATATTGTATGTGCTTATTAGAAACAGTGATTTTTAAATTTCCATCCTTCCCACAGAGCCCCCCGCTGCTTTTCTTATTACGGTCGCATGGGCTCACTTTTTGCATTGAGCAACCTTTGATTTTTAAATTAAATGTCAGCTGCAGCCTTGCACTGGGATCCTGAGTGCCCTCAGAGAGCCTGGCAGCACAGTTCCCTGCTCTCCTAACAGCAATCCCTTTGTATATGGCCAATCATATGTAATTTATTGCAGGCATTCCTGGCAGGGGCAAGTTTTGCTGTAAGCAGCATTAATTCAGTTTCAGGTCAGGGATAAGATTGGAGGAGGAGCAGAAACTAATTTTTTTTTTTAAGATTAAGCTATTTCGTGGTGGATTTTAATTATTCTAATCACTCTCGTTTTTGTAATGGTTGGAATTTTAAAAAATTTTTAAAAACACAACAAAACCTCCCCAAGTGCTCCTCAGTGTTTAATCCTACATGAACCATGCAGAGGTTTCCCTGCTCTGGCTTTCACCCTGTGCTGCCCTCCCTGGCTCCTGCTGCACTGTGGTTTGTTGTGCCCCGTTCAGCAGCTTGCAGACGAGAAAACCTGCATGCAGTTCTCCATCCGCCGGCCCAAGCTGCCCTCCTCAGAGACCCACCCCGAGGAGAACTCCTCCCGGCGCCTGGACGTGTCTGCCTGGCTGCAGCACCTCAACGAGGCCGGCCAGGTGGAGGAGGAGTACAAGCTGAGGAAGGTGAGAACTCCTCTGTTCTCCCCTGTGAGTCCCCAGGGGGAGCTGCAGGAGTGGCAGGAGCTGGGCTTTTGGGATTTGGGGGTTTTGGGATTTTGGAGGGGGGGGGGGCGGAGACTGGTGAGTGAAGCCTTGGCTGGAGGTCTTGCAGTGGGATTGGATTCCCACCTGGATATGTTCCTTTGCACCTGTGACCCTACCTTGGTGAGGGGGGTTGGGTTGGATATCTCCAGAGGTCCCTTCCAGCTCTAACAATTCTGTGATTCTGTGCTGGTGGAGCATTTCTCTGACCCAGGAGCTGTCCCACTTCTGCTGCCATTTGGAATCAATAAACCAAAGTGCCCGGTGCCTGCTGTGTTTGCAGAATGTGTGACCAAGTCACAGAGAGCACTGGAGATTGCTGAAAGAACTGAGATGGTTGAAATAGCTGAGATTGTATGAACTGAGATTGTATGAACCGAGATTGTTTAAACTGAGATTGCTGTATGAAATAACAGGGCTGAGGGGAGCACTGGGCCCGGGCCCTGAGAGGGAAGTTTGCAGTGCAGTGCAGAGTCCCCAGGATTTGGGATTAAGCCGTGACATGAGAACGACACGTTAATCATAGAGCCTCTCCGGGGGTGGTTATTGACATTGAAATGAGCCTGATTTGTGTCTGGTCTGGGAATAGAGGGCCAGCACTTTCCCTCTAAACATGTGCAAATTGCAGGAGCTTGAATCAAGGCGTCACTTGTCAGGAAAGAGCTGCAGAGGCACCAAAGCACAGCAGCGGGCAGTTGCTTGTTGCTGTTTATGGGAATGCTAAAACTGTACCAGCCATAACTTTTGCTCCTTCTTCCAGGCTATTTTCTTTGGTGGGATTGATATTTCCCTACGTGGGGAGGTGTGGCCCTTTCTGCTGCACTACTACAGCTACAAGTCCACCTCTGAAGAGAGGGAGGCACTGAGGCTGCAGAAGAGGAAAGAGTACTTTGAGATCCAGGAGAAAAGGTAACAGATCATCACCATCCTGCCATGCTCATCTTCCTTGGGCTGGACGTCACAGTGACACCCCAGTCCCTGCATCCTTTGCATCAGGAGAGGCTGGAGTAGAGAGTGGGAGGGATGGTGAAGGAGGTGTGTTGGGCACTGCTGACCTCCTGAGGCTCTGGAGCCAATGCCACAAAGCTCAGACATTTCCTAACCTGGGCTCTGGAAACAGCCTTGTCAGTGCCACACAGGGAAGCCTCACAGGCAGGGCTCAGGTTAGAACACTGAAGGTGAAATTGGGATCTTATATTTCTTTATACATAAAATGCACATAAAAATAAGGGATGAGAAGGATTATGCAGTCCCAGAAGGTTGTTAATGCACAAATTGTGTGTTGTTAAATGGAGATGGGTGCATTGAAGCTGAAGAGGGACAGTATTGTTAATAATCAGGTGACAATCAAACCAGAGTGCTGAGTTCTGGTGTGCTGAGTTCCAAGGAGCAGTGGAGAGCAGAGTCTGATGCTTCTGAAGTGTTTGTTGCAGCAAACACATTGTGTCATCCTGTTGATAACCCTAGAGGCTCCTTCCAGTAATCCCTTGGGACAGACAATCCACTGTTCTGGACAATCCCCTGGTCTGTCAGGTGCTAAGGAAACTCGGTACAGGAATAGTTTTCCTCTGCAAACTAAGACTGAAATGAGGCTTTTTGTTCACTGTGGCAATCACATTCCTCTCTTGGTAACCCTCTGCTGCTGCTGTGTGCTTTCCAGGCTGTCCATGACTCCAGATGAGCAGAAGGATTTCTGGCGCCAGGTGCAGTTCACGGTGGACAAGGACGTCGTGAGGACTGACCGCAGCAACCAGTTCTTCCGAGGGGAGAACAACCCCAACGTGGAGACCATGCGGTGAAGTGTCTGATCCCAGTGTCCAAAAAGCCACATCCTGCTCAGTGTAGAGACAAGTTGCTCAGCCCCCAGCCCAGGCTGCCTGGGATTGCTGCACAGCACCCACCGTGCATCTGCAACTATGGGATGCAACAGCAAGGCCTTCCCCAGTGCTGCCACTGCTGCTCTAGTTCCCTTCTCCATCCTATAAACCTGCTCCCATCCCTGAGCTTCCCTGCACACACAGGCAAAGGTGCTGTGCCAGGCCTTTGTGTTTCTCCTGATGGGGTACATGACAAGCACACCAGAGTTTGCTCCATGAGAGTGTAAAGGTGTGACCTCAAAAGAGTTGGGTTTCATCCAACAGCATGGCTTGGAGCTTTTTGGATGTGTTTGGCATCATCTCTCCTTTCCCATGGGCCCTCTATTTCTGTCCTCTTAATATTTTTAAATTTTCATTTCCTGTTCATACCTGTAAATGCCAAACCTTTTCCTGAAGTTTATGCTGCAATACTGTGGTTTGCAGCAGGATTTTCCTGTTTGTGTTATAGCGCCTCACCCTGTGTCTTTGGCCCTGAGATGGTGCTGTCACCTGCCCTCACCTATCCCCTCTCCATTTCTGTCTCTGCTCCAGGAGGATTTTGCTGAACTATGCAGTATTTAACCCAGCCATTGGGTACTCCCAGGGCATGTCTGACCTGGTGGCCCCACTCCTGGCAGAGGTCCTGGATGAGTCGGATACTTTCTGGTGCTTTGTTGGATTGATGCAGAACACGATCTTCATCAGCTCCCCCCGGGATGAGGACATGGAGAAGCAGCTGGTGAGGCTGGGTGCTGGGCTCCCTTCAGCCCTGTCATGGCTTCTCCTCTCCCCAGTTCTCTGGGCTGGAAGGTTCCAGCATGCCAAATCACACTCCAAAGCCGCTCTATCCTTGGGGTGATCCTTGAGGTTGTCATGTGCAGGGTCAAGAGCTGGACTTCCATGATCCTTGTGGGTCAGTTCCATTTACAGAAAGGTAAATGCCCTTAGGATTTTATGATTCTACGTAAATACATGGTGGGTAGAATTGATCCTGTGTGACTGAGGCGCTCAGAGGCACACACATCCATCCTTCTTGTGAGATGGCAGCTGAGAGAGAAGAGCTCTGCAGCTCTGGCTCCCCGGGGTGCTGAGGGGAGCTCCAGCCCAGGGCTTCTTTTGCAGCTGTACCTGCGTGAGCTGCTGCGGCTGATGCAGCCCCGCTTCCACCAGCACCTGAGTGCCCTGGGAGAGGACGGGCTGCAGATGCTCTTCTGCCACCGCTGGATCCTGCTCTGCTTCAAGCGGGAGTTCCCCGAGGCCGAGGCGCTGCGCATGTGGGAAGCGTGCTGGGCACACTACCAGGTGAGGCACGGCACGTCCTGGCTGAGTCCTCACCCCTGAGGATCTCCAGAAAGCCTCTTAGCACCAAAGTAGACAAAATAAATCGGGTCTGTGACTGTGGCAGATTTCATCTACGTAGCAGGAAGATGGAGCTCTGCTTGCCTCTCTCCCTTGGGGATGTCCGGCCTCACAAGGAGGTGTTTCAGAAAATGCTGAACACCCACTTCTGAAGTTCAGGCTTCTCTTACACAGCTGGGAAGTGTCTTCCCAAAAATCTTCTCTGTGGTGCAAACACTGGTGCAGACCTTGCTGCTGGGCTGTGAAGGAAAGAGGCTTTGGCTTGGCCGTGCTTCAGAGGTCACCAGTAACTCACGTTCTCACCTCCAGGCAGAACTGAAGGGAGCAAAATCTCTCACCAAGGGCCTGCTTGTGGATGGTGGGAGGTGAAGCCAGAGCTCTGCCTCCACCTGCTGTACAGCAGCCCCTGTGTTCCCATTGCAGACAGACTATTTCCACCTCTTCATCTGCGTGGCCATCGTGGTGATTTATGGGGACGACGTCATCGAGCAGCAGCTGGCCACTGACCAGATGCTGCTGCATTTTGGCAACCTGGCCATGCACATGAACGGGGAGCTCGTACTCAGGAAGGTAAATGCCCAGGTGCTCATGTGGGACAAGGTCCAGAGATGAGCCAGAGTATTCAGAAAACCAGGGACTGCTCCTTCAGCTTTGCATCTCTTGTATCCCTGTGGCTGCCTGGGTGGCATGCTGCTGTTTTCCTGGAAACAAGGTCTGCAGCAGGAGGAGGCAGCTGTTGAGTGCTTGGGAGGTGACAGTGTGGTTGGGATAACCCTTGTTTGGATAACCTGCTCAGGGAATTGGAGACAGAGCTGTTGGTGCCGTGGTGCCCGTTCCCTTTCAGCTGGCAGTGACTGGGGCCATGGGGTGAGCTGTGGTGTGTGGCAGCCCCTGTGACCTGCCACTGACCCCGGCGCCTGGGGTAACCTCAGGTGCTTGGCAGGACACACCTTCGCTGAAGCCCAGGCAGCCAAGCAGGAGGATTGGGTGGGAGGCCAGCTCATCTCTCTGTGATGGTCCCCTGGTGAGGGCTGACTGTTTTCCCTCCCTCTCCCTCTAGGCCAGGAGTCTGCTCTATCAGTTCCACCTGCTGCCCCGCATCCCCTGCAGCCTGCACGACCTCTGCAAGCTGTGTGGGACAGGCATGTGGGACAGTGGCTTCATCCCTGCTGTGGAGTGCTCTGGCCACCACCCCGAGTCCGAGAGCTGCCCGTACGGGGGGCTGGTGGAAGAGTCTTCTCCTAAACCAGGAAGTGAAGGCAAGAAGGGCCTGAAAACACGGGATGTCTTCACCTTCCGAAAATAGCTGAGAGGAACAGGGTGCGACGGCGGAAGGGAAGGGCAGGAAGGATGTGCATAGGAAAAAAGTGTTGAAGAAAGAAATGGAGGAATAGCTTGTCAAGACTCCTGAGAAGACTGAAAGGTGTGGAGTGGAAGAGGAATGAAATTGCTCTACAGGGGAAGTTCCATTGCATGGGTGGTGGAACCTGAGAGAAAGGCATCGACCCGGGAACTGTGTTTGGATTTGATTTTGTTAGAAACAAGTTTTTCTAGGTTTTAACAAGGACTTTTTATTCCACCTCTAGGACTGGACTGGTTAGCAACCAGAACTTTCTTACCTGCTGGTGAGGAAGGAGAGCACTCGGGGGAGCCAAGGCTGCCCAGAAGTGTTGGTGGGCAGGTGGCAGGAGCAGAGCCACGGCCACTGTCCCCTCACCCGGAGCACACCACGCTCTCTGCTTCAACCAAAACCTGCAGCTTGGTGGCTTCTTTTTAAAGCCATAAAAGCCATTTTAATTATAATCTGCCAAAAATAAAACTGCAGACCGTTGGGATTGCAGGGAAGGTGTTTGCTTTGTCAGCAAGGAAGGACCAGTGACCTCGAAGTCTTGTCTCTGGCCTTTTCTGGTTTTATAGGATACACTGGCTGGGATGATTTTTTTTTCCATTTTTATAGAAAATGTACTGCCCCAGGTCTCAGAGCACTGCCCAAAGTTTCTTTCTTCATGAGATATTGGGAAGGAATTCTTCCCTGGGAGGTAGATGAGATCCTGGCACAGGATACCCAGGGAAGCTGTGCCTGCCCCTGGATCCCTGGAAGTGTCCCAGGCCAGGCTGGATGGGCCTTTTAGCAGCCTGGGTTAGTGGGAGGTGTCCCTGCCCATGGCAGGGGGTGGAATGGGATGAGCTTTAAGGTCTCTTCCAACCCAAACCATTCTAAGATTCTCTGACATTACAGCAAAGCTGTTTCTTTATGCTGACAACTGCAGACTTTAATACTTCAGTCTGTTGTTTCCAGTATGTTTCCCATTGTGTTTCCTTTGGCTCTCCTCAATTACTGAATATTTGCTGTCCTTGCCTGTCACTGCCACAGCCTGTGGCACACACACTCTGTGTGAGTTTTAGGCTCTTTAGTCAGTGCCAGGGGTGCTCCCTGTCCCACATCCCAAAGTGAAAATGAAACTTGCCTTGTTGCAGTCGTTTTTTGCTGAGCTGTCTCTGATAAAGGTTTCCCTCGGGGTGTTTTTGAAAGGACAGTGTTTCTCCCCATGTCTGCTGTAAATTTTTCCGGCCAGAAGTGGAGTTGGGGCCTTGAGCCCTGTTGCCAAAGTTTCTTACCAAATTCCATGGCCTCCAAAGGTGTGTCCTGAGCCAGCATTTGTGCCAAACGGAGCCAGGGGAGAGGTTTCCATGTGGAGGTAGAAAAGGAGCTGAGGTGGCAGCAGGCTGTGCCTCCCTGCATCCCTCTGCAGCCTTCCCTGGCTGTCCTGCTCCCCCTCACCCCCTCCACACTGCTGTCCTGGGCAGGACAATGCTCGCTTCCCAGCCCTGCCTCTCAGGAATGTTTGTGCCCTCAGCGGTACATGTGGAACCACAGTGTCCTCGGGCAGAGCTGGGTGGGTTCCTGCACCTGACAAGCACATTTCTCTCAAAATCCTTCTGCAAAGCTTTACCCACAGCCTGTCCTGGAGCCCTGTTCCTGCTGGGAAGTGAGGCTGAAGCTCCGTGTGAACCAGCACCAGCCAGGAGCACGCGCCGTTCCTGAATGAGAGAAGCCTTGACCCACTGAAGGAAATGTGCCAAGGGCTGGCTGTTGAGTGGCAGAGGGACAGTTCAGCTCCCAATCTGTGTGCCTTTCATCCAGGGGATGGAAACCTCCCCCTGGATGAGAGCAGTGGGGAAACCCACTTAGAAAGGCACAATTGAGAATCGGCCCAGCTGTGGTGGCACCGAGGCTGCAGCTGTGAGCTGGGGTTTGGCAAGGGACACCTCGTGTAAGGGCTGGAGCTGCTTTGCTATGGGGCAGGGACTTTGTCAAAGTTTGTGATGTTTCAGTGATAATAAAAGTTTGTGTGAGGCGTTTGTGTGTTCATTGCTGTGCAGGTTGGGGACAGCAGACACTGTCCCCAGATTGAGCTCCCCCCTTTTGCAGCCACTCAGAGCTGTGCTGGGTGCTGGAGCTGCATTGCTGTCCCCAGGCTCTGCTCCTGGGGACCTGTGGCAGCACTCCATGGCTCCATCCAGATGGAAGCTCCAAGTGGCACTGGCTGAATTCAGGTCAGAAAAAGCACCCGTCAGAAAATGCCAGAAGCGTCTTCCTTGCAGAGTGACTTGGTGGCACCAGGACAGGTGCCAGCTCCCCAGGGGGACAGCAGAAGCCAGACACTGCCCTCTGCCACCTGCCAGCCCCTGTGGGATGGGCATGGCTGTGAGGCCTTGGCAGCACCGTGGCTGCTCCTGGTGCTGGGGCAGCCGGAGCCCCTGGGAGCGCTGTGAGGTGTGGGCAGCCCTGCCAGCCTGCAGGACTGGGCACGGGGACAGCCCCTGCTGGGCTCATGGAGTGCTGGGCACAAGGGAACAGCCCCTCCTCGCCTGCCACTGCCTGCCGTGGGCTGGGAGGCTCCAGCAAACCCCTCCCAGAGGAGCCAGAGCTGGTTTTGCTGCAGCACTCGTTCCCAGCCAGTAAAAGACAATAGGAAGAGATGAAATAGATAATTTTGAGCGTTATTTTTCCACTATTAAAATGTCATTCAGCAATGTGGAAATCACTCAGGATTCATTTAGTTAAAGACTCTGCACTGCAGCTTTCCAGCATGTGGAATAAGCTGGGTTCAGTTCGAAGCAGGGCTCAGCTCTGGGTGTGCATCCCTGGGACCAGTTGCCACCCTTGGCCACTCTGCCATGCCTGGTGTGCCCTGAGCATCCCTCTGCCAGCAGGAGACTTCAGGTGTGTGTCCCTGTGCTCCCCACTGCCCCTGGCACACACTGACCCCACTCTGCCATAGTCAGGGACACAAAGGGATGGAGCTGCTCCCCAGATGCTCCCAAGGACAAGCAGGGCTCACTTTCCAGCAACCCAGTTCCAGTTTCAGCCTGTCCATTGACTTGTCATGCCATTATTTAACTCACACTGGAGATCCACAACCATCTGAGCTTGTCTGGGGGAGACAGGGTCAGTGAAGCCAACCTGGAGGCCTCTGGCAGTGCCTAGGATAGCACTGGAAGCAGCTTTGGGATTTCCCTGCAGTGGAAATGGCTACGAGTCACACATTGGACAGGGCAGTGCATTTCAAAAGTCCTTCTGACTTGTCCCCAAGATCCTCCTTTGTGACAGTCCTTGCCATCTGAAAAAAACAAACCCAAGGAACATAAAAGCAGCCAAGCTTGGGTCCCCAGAGAAGAGGGAAGTGGATCCCAGGAGCAGTGACCCTCACGTGGCGTCTCCTCAGTCCTTCCCTGAGCCTTGCATTAGCAGCTGAACAGCCGAAAATAGCCCCTCGAGAAGGTAACTAGTCCGGGTAAGCCTCTTTAGCCTGGAGCTGACACATCCTCTTGCCTCCCGCTGCCGGGGGAAGGGAGCAGGGCGGAACGCAGACCGAGTCCCGTATCCACGCTCTGTAATCCCCGCGGGAACCCGATCCCGCTCCTGGAACCCTGAGACAAGGGAGCAGAGCACCGCACACACCTCCAGATGGAGACTGCGCTGCTCCCAGGACACCTGGGCGGCTGCTGGGCACGGGGGGGAGGTGGCACACGGTGTCCCGAGGCTGGGAGGGGACCCGGAGCTGTCCCGAGCCTGGGAGGGCAGGAGGGGGTCAATGGTCAGCATCGTTCGCCCCTGGCATTGAACACTGAGCACACTGGTCTGGCCAAAGTGCCCCGGAGTTGCTGCAGCGGGGAAATTGTCACCTGGGAGTGGGGCAGGGACAGGTGGAGGGGCTCGGTGCCACGTCCCAGGGCTGGGTGTGTTTGGATGTGGCTGTTTGGCTGTTTTGTCAAGGGACGCTGCCTGTCAAATGAAAAATTACAGCTCACGAGAACAAAGAGACTCACCTGAGTTATTACAAGCACTAAAGAATTTCAAACCCAATGTAGCCTGTCCTCCTGGGTTGGCTGATTAATCCCCGGGTCACTCTGCATGGGTCATAAAAATAGACCAGTGGGGCTGGCTGGAGCTCAGGGGCACATCCTGCCCCGGGCACTGGCCCGGCCCGAGCGCGGCACTCCGGGCTCCGCACGCCCTTTCTTTGGCTCGTTTAAACACAAACACAGCTCGCTGTGAGGTTCTACAGCTCCTGGAAGAAAAGCTGAGGCTGGGGCAGCCCTGGCAGAGCCCAGCAGGATCTGTGCCAGCCCTGCCAGCCCGGACTGCCCTTGGGGCTGCAGCTCCGGGCTGGAGTTGCCCACCCAGAGGCATCGAGCACAGGTGGGGAAAGCCCTGCTGAGCTTCAGGAGGCTCAGCCCCACAGCCAGCCCTTCCCAAAACCTCAGGAGTGAGCATGGACACAGAACAGGCACCCCAGCAAGGGGACCTGGTGCCAGCCACGCTTTGAGTGGTTCTTGCCAGCCGTGAGGGGTTCTTAGGTGGCCCCCAGGGCTCCCGTGCCCCCTACACCAGGTCCCTCTGAATTCAGTAGGTCCTGCCAAAGCTCCTGCTCCGTGTGGCAAAGCAGCCAGAGAAGGAGCAGCCTAAGGACTCTCCCCGGGATTTTTGATTTTGTTTGGTTTGGCTTTGTCTTTCAGAAACCACAAACAAGTTCAGCTTCTTCTGTCTGCGGCCGAGGCTTGACTAACCTTGGCAGGGCAGAGGCAGCCGGGGAGGTGCCGAGGGATGGGGATCTGCCAAAGTCCTCTCTGCTCTCCAGAGGTTTCTGCAGGGGAGACACGGGGCTGTCACAGAGCCCAGGGACACGGCAAACACCCGGCACAGCAATTGCAACCCCCTGCCTGACCCCGAGCCCCAGCAATGGGCAGAGCCTGTGCTGTGGATGGAGGCAGAAATCCCTTTGGTGCTGTTCCTGCTGCTCAAGGCAGCTGCCACGAGGGCTGCCTGGCCCAAATCCGCTCCAGCAGCCGGGTTCTGGTTTCAAGAACCCAATATCCACATATTGCAGGTGAGGGTGGGCAGTGAAAAACTTTCAGCCGTGACTGGAAACCCTGCAAACAGCCCAAACACCAGCTGGCCTTTAGGCCCTCTGGCCAGGGGATCAAACTGCCCCATGCCGATGCTGACAGCAGCTCCGGGGAATGCTCCCGGGGATCGGGAACAGCGGACACAGCACAGCCCAGGCTCTGGGGCAGCCACGGCAGCACCACCCCGGGCAGGATGCACTGGCAAAGGGGAGCCACGGGAGGGGTGCAGGAGAGCCGGGGCACAGCTGGGGGATGCTGCGTCCCCTCCTGCAGGTGTGTGGGGACAGGGCAGGTGTGGCTGCCACAGCCGGGGGGTCACAGCCACCCTGGCCGTGGCCGCAAGAGCCCGCGTTCAGGGTGGCAGGAAAGGGTTAAGCCGCTGCCGGAGCGGGAATGAGAGCAGGGAATTCAGCTGCTGACGCAGGTAGGATCTGCCGGCGCATCCCCGTGCAGGCACAGCAGCGTCACCCTCAGCTCCTGAGCTGCTTCGGAGCCCTCCGAGAGCGGGAAGTGGGCGACCGAGCCAGCCCCGTGCAGGGAGAGGAGTGGGTTCCTCCCTGGGCTGCCACCCCCATGGCACTGCCCGGGGTGCCCACCCCTCTCCTCGCTGCCACGAACACGGCCTGACCCAGCGAAGTGCTGCCGGGAGGATGCTCCGTGCCCCAGGACGCCCACGGGCAGCACGGAGCTCTGCCAGGACAGTGGCACGGTGGGGCAGTCGAGGAGGGTCCACACGTGTCAAACCTCTCTGGTCCTGAGTAATTGCTTGTCAGTTTTTGGATCATAGGCTAGGGACAAGCAGGGCTGGAATAGGTGGCACAGGAAGAAAGGGACAGTCAGGGAGGGGACAGAGCCCCCAGGGTCTGTGCAGATGGCTGGAGCAAGACCTGCCCTGGGCAGAGCTGGGGTGGTTCCCAAGAACCCTTGGGATGGGGAAGCTCCCCTGACAAAGGAGCATTTCCCACACGGGTTCTTCTGGGCTCTGCCACACCGCGCTGCCAGAGCCAGGGCAGTGGCTGGAGCGGAGCCGTGGATCCGGCACCCCCAGGGTGTGTGGGACACCGGGGGCGAGAGCAGAACCTGGCAAGGGACTCTCTGCACCGAGCCCCTGCAAGGCCACGGTGCCACCCTCCAGGAGCCGCTGGGAAGTCAGGCCCGATGGAAATACAATGGGATAATCGATGGCCTATTGTTGCTCGGCTTAATTTAGCTGCTCAGGCAGGGAATGAACAGAGTGAACATACGTAAGCAGGAGCCAAAGCAGGAGATGAATCAGCCCTGCATCCTCTGTGGCACAGGGGACAGGATGGGCATGGGCACCTGGCAGGCCTGAGGCTGAGCCCCCAGACCCCCTGGCGGCAGCCCAGTGTGTGGGGAGGTGCCATTAATGGAGATTTACTTTGCTTTGTCCGACACCAGTTCTGAAATAGCCACACCGGGCTCGGAGTTACACACCTGCATGGCCAAAACTCCCTTGGAAGTTGCAGCAGGAGCAAGGCAGCTGTTGGGTGTGCTGGGATGAGGAGATGAGTGCTGGGGCCACAGCTTGGGAAGGACACAGCTGATGCCAGGGCTCAGGAAAGGCACAGTTACTGCCAGGGCTCCTCTCAGCCACAGCCCAGGTGACCCTGCCAGCCTGTGCCCAGCCCAGCTCGGAAGGCCCCAGGGGATGCAATTTGGGGCCAGCCCTCCCACCCTGTCCCAGCGCTTGGCCCCAGCTCTCCAGCCTTCACACTTTGCCTTGGTGCCCACCCTGATACCTGGGGAATCGCCCTTCCTCCTCACTGTTTGTCTTCCTCGCATTCCTTCTGGCTGGGTCACACCCCCAAGCCCAGCAGCTCGGGCTGGGCTCGTGAATCAGCCCCGGCGAGGTGACAGAGCCGCTCCTGCCCCTCTCTGCACGGACGTGGATGAGCTTTGCTGCTCCTTCCCCTCTGCCTGCGCTCCTGCCGCCGCACCCCGCCCCGAGAGCCGCTCCCGAGCATCCCCAGGATTTTGCAGCCTGGATTTCATTTCCATGCTGTCAGGCCTCGCCAATCTCTCCCGGTCCCACCGGTCCCGGCCCTGACACCCGCAGCTCCTCCCGTGCCGGGCGCTGCCGCTGTCCCTCCACCGAGGGTGACACGGGATAAAAGCAGCCCTGGATGCCCAGCCCTGGGGAGAGCCCTGGGGATGGAGTCAGCAGCGCCCGGCCCGGGCTGAGGGAGCAGGGGGAGCTCGGCCCACGCAGGACCAGGGGATGCCCTGGGCACCCAGGGGCATTGGGGTGGGGTCTGCTCACGGGGGCGGGGGCTGCCTGGCCCTTTGCGAGGGCCAGTGGGACACGGACAGGGGGGCAGTGGGCTGGGGGAGACCCAGAGCAGGCTGTCCATGGGATGGCCCCGGCCCCCAGCCCTGATTGCCGGGAGCAGCTCGCCGGGATGCTCCGGCACAAGGAGATGCCGGGGCCCAGCGCCCTCCCCACGCTGCCTTTTATGGCCCTGCTGCAGCCAAAGCCCAAACATGGGCTACGGGAACGCGGGGCTGGAGCTTTCCCGGGGCCGGCCCTGACGCCGTGAAGGTGCCCCAGACACCCCCAGCTCGGGCAGCCGTGCTCAGGGAGCTGGGACTGAGCGGCCAAGAGCTCCGTGTCCTCAGCACCCCGATTGCTCGGGTCCCCCCAAGATCTCTACAGCTCATCCCACTCCTCCTGCCCCTTGCAACCCCCATCCCTGCCCCTCGCAGCTCCCATCCCGCCTCTGACAACCCTGCAGCCCTGCCTTGTGCTCCAACCTGTGCAGGTGTCACCCCTGTGTCCCCCAAGAGCAGCACAGCACAGCTCACACCCAGCCGGGGCACGCCCAGCCCTGGTTCTGTTCACAGAGGTGCCACGGGGCAGAGAAACAAGGGGCACACGGGCACTGCCAGCCCCAGGAACCTCGCTGCCCAGTGCTGGGCAGGGCCGGGGGGAGGATGCACCCACCAAGGGCCATAGGGGGTGTCGGAAACCGAACCCTCAGCGTCACCCCCAGAAGTGGCTCCTGTCACTGTGGGGTTCCAGCAGCTCCTCAACTCCATCCCAAGCCCCAGCCAGGCTCGAGCTGGCCCCACAGGCTGTGACACAGGTGAGATGTGTCCCCATGGTTAGGGCTGGGACCGGGGAAACTGGCTATAGGGGCAGCAAAGGGGGCAGAAGCAGGAATGGGGTGACTGGGCAAGGTGGCTGCAGTGGGGAGTCTGAGACAGCCCTGGGTGACAGCTCCTGATGTCCCCTGCAACACTAGGAACACAAGAGGACAGCCTGTGCCATATTTCCTGGCTGCGGGCGGTAAATCCTCGGGGCTCAGGGCAGCCGTGGTGACTGCAGTGCCAGAGCCCCATGAATCAGCGCTGTCCTGCAATCCCAGCTGCCGGGGCAGAGCATCAGCATCCCCCTGGCACAGGAAACCCCCCCACAGCCCTCAGCAGTGCCAGTGCTCCTGGCATGGGCATCTCAGGCTTGTGCCCAGCACCAGGGCAGCTTCTAGGCAGTGGCAGAGCCAGGGCGTGTGCTGGGGAGTGAAGGAACAAGCTCAGGAAGCAGAGCATCTCTCGTGCTGCCCAAGAAACAGCTGGAGTTCCCAGAACCTGCTCAGCATCCCCGGGGGAAAGCAGACAGCGAGCAGCAGCCTAAAAATAGCTGCCCAGGGCACACGCAGTCGCCTGAGAGAAGGGGAAGTGAAAAGGAAGGTGGGCTGCAGCTTTCCAAGGAACAGCCCCCAGCCCTACTCACTATCCACCTTCCATGGGTGAAGCTTTTGCTTCAGTGCCTTCACCTGGACATCCAGCATGAGAGAGCATCCGAGGGTCAGGCACTGAAACCCCCAGAGCCCAGGACAACGCCACCATGGGATGGGACCCAGGTAGGAGCAGTGCAGGATCCCGTGAGCCTTTGAGTCCCTTACCAAAGAGCTGGCTCCATATAACCAAATCCAGGAAGGGCAGAGGTTGGAGGAGCCAGTCTAACCAGTCAGAGCCCAGTTGTGTCTCCCAGTTGTGCTCACTCAGCACCTGTGTGGCTGTTCCCAGGCACAAACCTGGTGTGGGCAGAGCAGCGCTCGGCCGGAGCCCAGGGCCTGCTCTGCCCCATCCAGCACACGTGCAAGGGGCTCACACATCATCAGCCTTTGGGTTTGAGGAATTCCTGGGCCAAGAAAATATCTTCCAGGCCCAAGGCTGAGCTTTCTGCAGCAGCAGAGTGGCTTGTGCTGAGTGTGGGTGCTGAATCACCCAAATCACGGAATCAATGCCCAAACCCTGCAGATCAGCAAGAGCAGGGCCATGGAGCAGCCCCCACAGTGCCCACAGTGCCCTGCAGAGATCATCAGCTTCCTTCCCCCAAGAAAGCATCCCTTTCCTGATGGCTTCAGCTCAGCTTGGGTCAGACTAAGCAGCTTTGGGCCATGGAGATCCAGTGACAGCACAACACGTGGCAGGCTGTCCAGGAAATCTTTCTGAAACCTTCAGAAACATAAATACTTGGTTTAATCCTGCGAAGGGATGGAGTGGCAGGGCAGCCTGCGTGTTGGTGAAGCAGCCTTGCAGTCAGGGCTCAGCAGAACCTGCCGGGCGCGGGCGGAAGGAAGGCGGAGGGAAGGGCTGAGAGGAACTGTGCCTCGGCTCAGGTGCAGGGGTGGAAACTGCCTGACCGCAGAGCTGAGCACGCTTCCTCCCTCCCTCCCTCCCAGCAGTGCCCTGCACGCCAGCGGGGCTCGGGCAGGAACCCTGCCAGCCTCTGCCAGGGACGGCCTCAGAACACCAGAGGCCGGAGCCTCTCGCTCCCGTGCGCAGCACTCGGCTGGCTTGGGGCTGCACAGTCCCTCTGTCCATAGCAAAGCTGCCCAGTCCAACCCGGCAGCTCCCAGCTCACTCCCGAGCAAGGATCCCACAGCCATTCGTTCGTTCGGGTGAGGACAGAGCCCAGGTGACAGCATCCAGAGCCCGAGGGTCCCCGTCCCCAGGGCAGCACCTGCAGCAGCTCAGCCCAGGGTTCAGCTCTGCTCTGCTGGGTGATTTGTCCATGTGCCAGCTCTGCCGTGTGCCATGCCCGGGCCACGAGGCAGGACGTGTGCTGACAAGGCCCTCACTGCTGCTCTTCCCGCAGCTCCCCGAGCTGTCCCAGCCCCAACCAGTAATTACCAGCTCTGTCTGTGGGCGATCACCCCTCTCATCGCCACTCTGCCCGGGGAGGGGAGGCCAGGGTGGCATTTCAGATCAGCACCACATGGCATCAAACTGCTCTGCCAGAGGGGCTGGTCCCAGCCTTGGCAGTGCCAGGTGCTGCACAAACAGCTGTGGGAGCAGAGCATGGGCAGAAAAGCTCACAGTACCCACAGGTCCCAGCATGAGAAAACTGCAACTGTCCTCCTCTGTAATCTTAGCAAATCAATCAATCAGTCAGTCAATCAATCAATCTCTGTGTTTAAATAGCTTGGCATGACCAGCCCAGTTTCCCCTGCAGCCAGGGGAGGCCCTATGGATGCTTCTCCATCCCAGGAAGCTTTGCCTGTGTGGCTGGGAGACACAATTTGTGTGTGAGATGAGGCAGCTGGGCTGCAGCGCCGGGGAGCTGTGGATGCTGAACCCCCTTTTCCTGGGCTCAGCCCAGCTCCTGCCCAAGAGGGAGAAGTGGCACTGAGTGCCCGCAGGCTCAGCAGCAGGAGTGGCCGCGGAACCGCCCCAGGCACCTGAGGAGTTTCCTCGCTGCCACCGCTGGGTGCAGCCGTGCCGGGGACGCTCACAGACCCAGTTCTGATGGAGAAAATCTCATAATTACCCTCATCTGACAAGAGGCAGCATCAGCTTAAGCGATAAGAAGGGGACAAGGACAGAGCTCTCCACGGCTGCTTGGGTCTGAGGGGGATGGCAAGGAAGGTGCAGGACGGGGCTGAGGATGGGTATCAGGGTCCCTGCAGTGTGTGGGGAAGGGGTTCCCGTCCCCCTCTGCTCCAGGGGGTGGGAATGCTTCCCGGTGCTCTCTGCCTGTTGTCTCAAGCAGCTCGCATCGCTCTGGGGATGTGGGGCAGGCAGGACCTGCTCCCAGCAGCGCTGAGAGCCCTGTGCTGTCACGGCCAGGGACAGAGGCACTTCGGTGCCTCTTTCCTCTGAATTTCTCCCGACTTGCCTGGCTCTAAGAAGATTAAAGACAGATGGTCTCTGAGGCTCCCTCACTGGCACCCATGCTGGAGGTTGTGGGGGGAAGGCACAGCAGAAAAGAGCCCTGAGGAAGGGGGGGATATTCCCAGCTGAGTGCCCGAGGGATGGAGCATCCAGGGAACCTGCTCTGCCTTCCCTTGCCTGTGCTGGGAGGAGAGCTCTCCTTCCTCTGAGGCTGCCTTATTCATGGTGAGTTCCCAGCCATGTCCCCAAATCAGCTGCTCTGGGTAACACTGCTCTGCGTCCGCTGTGCCCCAGCCCCTCCATCAGCTCCACAGAAACTGCTCCGTTGTGCAGTGTTAAACTGCAGGGGAAGCACAGTGTGCTCCTGCAAGTGTCTCCTTCCTGAGCATTCTGCTCACAACCTCCTCTGGCTCGTGCTGGAAGCAGCACCAGAAAAAAAGCGTTCACCTAACACGGCCCCATGTGCAGCAGCAGCAGCGATGCACTTGTGAAGCCATTTAAATTTCCACGTGATGACCCAGTTCAGGGTGGTTTCGCCTCTGGATTTTCCCAGTGCTGCTGCCTCTGGGTGGGTGGTGGCAGCTCCAGACCTTGCCGCTGTGCTGGATTTTAAAGCCACCACAGTGACAGCCCAGCCTCAAGATCTCGGGGTCTTCACAGTGCTTTCCTAAGCATTACAAAATGCTGGGTACTTGGTGTCTAAGGACACCCTCATGTGCTTCACGGCACCGGATGTTTTACTGAAAGCTCTGAAGGATGAACAGTTTTCCAAAGGGGTTTTTGCTTCTGCCTGTTACACTGGGGGCAGGGCATATGTCACTTCAGCTGCTGCAGTGAAGGTGGTGGAGATGCTCCGGGGGGTTTTAGTGCATGTGTTGGAGTAAATTCCAGCCCAGCTGCTGGATTTGACTATTCCCTCACCATTCTGAACCAGCAGTGGCTGAGTTTCCCCACACCAGCACTGGGGCTGAGCTGCAAGGCAGAGGGGCAGCCTGCATTTAGAAGGAGACAGTAATTGCAAGTCAGATTTGCTTGTTCAATACTCTATTGACAGATTTGCCTTAGCAACCTGGAACAGGGTTTCATTGTTCACATCGTACTTCATGGCATCCTATTGATTGGGTGGGTGGGTTTAGGTTTTTGTGGGTTTGCTGCTTTTCCAAGCCTACCTACTCATCCTTTTCTTGTCTTTCTCCAGCACAGTGTTGACCTCAGCAAGGGCTGTGTCATAATCCGTTTTTCAGACTGGCCACAACTTCCAAAGCAAGCCAGAGCTGACAAAAGCAGAAGGGCAAATCCTGGAGCTCAGCTGGCCAAGGCTGCGGGCGGCCAGGTAGGGGTGAATGGGGCCAGTGCCCTTCCCCCTGCTCCAAGGACATGGCAAAGTCGGTGCCTGGCCCCTTGTGAGAGTGGCCTTGAAAGAAACGCTGTAACTATTCATGAATTAACTTTCTGTTGTTATTTGGTGCTCAGCCTGGCGTGCTCCGGGCTTTGCGGACTGGGTAGGAACCTCCAACCTTGCTGGGGCAGAGGGGAGGAAAAGGTGAGCACCCAAACTGCAGCCTTGGAGTCGCCTTGGTGGAGCTGGAGGATTACAGCTGGAAAAGAATTGCTGGTTTGAATTGCTAATAATGATACAGACTAATGAGCAACATCAGAAATGATGGCATGTGTAATCAGTGCTGCTTGATGGCAAACACAGAGCGGGGCTGCAGGAGCTGCTGGCACAGGGGGCGAGGGGAAGAGGAGCATCTTCTTTTGGAGGGGCAACACCCACTCCAAGTAAGGCACTGCCACACAGCTGGCTCTGGCTCTGGGGTAAGAACTTTATAAATAATGGTGAAAAAAATAAACACAGACTGACATCAGCTCTGGGTACTCGGAGGGAACATGGCCAGCAAGTATTTGAGGGGAAATTACCTTGGTATGGTTCCTAGCACCTGCAGGAAGCCCATCTGTCTCTGGCTGTTCGAGGTTTTGTCTTACAGCTGCACCCCAGCAGCCCCAGCTCGTCATCAGGTACACGGGGAGGAGCCCCCACCCCACCTGGGGCAGTCCTCCTACTGAGAGCAGCGGCACCTTTTGCTGATGCTCTGCAGAGAAAGAGGATTCTGGATTTTTGGCCAGGTGTGTGGTGAAGGGGAGGAATGTGTGTCTGAGCCTTGCACCTGCCTGATCCACGAGCAAACCAGCAATGAACTACCCGGGGCCAACCCACTCCTCTCTTGGCTCTAAAGGCAGAACTTGGCTCCTGTTCCTTTTGGTTGGAAATCCTTTTTCCTTGTCTCATCCCTGTGATATGCCCCAGCCAGTCAGGAAGAGGCAACAGTTGGAAATGCTTCCCACTTTCCTTATTTAGGCTGTTTTATGTGGTTCAAATAAGGTGTTCTCTTTGGGCCTGACAAAGAGAAAGATGTATCAGTTCATGAACTGCTGCTGCCTGAGCAAGGTAAGAGATAGAAAATCACCACCATTACCATCATTATTGTGAATCATGTGCAATCAGCCCCGTAACAGAAAGCAGATGAAGATTCTACAGGAACCGAAGGACAGGAGCTGCGGCTGAGCCATGGGAGCCACGGGCCAGGCAGTGATTAAAATGCTTTTAATGTTGGTTTTCAGTGTTGTTTCACTTCTTTATATATATATATATATACATATATACATATATACATATATACATATATATATATATATGTATTATATTTAATCAACAGTCTCTTGTGTTGTTTCTGAGGCAGGTTCTAAAAGATGCCAAGGATGTCTGGTCACACGTTTAAATTAAAAAATACATATATCTACATATATCTACACGCATACATATATATCTCTATATATATGCCGCCAGCCAAACTCTGACCTCCTCATCGCCTATTCCCAACTGTGTCCTGGGAAGAGCAGAGCTTTCCCAGCCGGGCGGGATCCGGAGCTGGCCGTGCTCTGCAGCTTACCCAGGCTGGGGAGGAATCGCACCAAACCGTGCTCGTCCCTGGGCATTCAGTTTTATTGCGAGCATTAGCGGTTTGTCTCCTCTGGCAACAGGAGAAGCTGGAAATGTCAAAGGGGAGGGTTAACAAACTCCGCTGGCATAAATTTCAATGAATGTATGTTTCTTAGGAAAACCGCTAAGTTAAAAAAAAAAATTAAATCTTCCCGTGTGTGTTTTCCTTGGGCTGCTGTTCACAATGGATAATAATTCTTACATTAAGCCCCTTCGGCCCTCCAGGGAAATCAAAATTGTAATATCAGTTTGCTTTTTATTGGCTCGGCTCTGCGATCGCGGCGGCTGCGTCTTTGTTCGGGGCTGCGGCGCGGTGACATTCAGCGGTGCCTCCCGGGGTGTCCCCCTCCGGTGCCTCCGCACCCCCGGGCCCGGGCCGCGGCCACCGGGCGAGCCCGCGGGCCGGGGTGGCACCGACCCCGGCAAAGGAGCCCCGGTGCCGGTCGAGCTCAGCCCCGCCGCTCCCGGGGAAAGTTGCCGGGAGCCCCGCGGGCGGCCCGGCCCCGCGGGGATCGATCTCCCCACCCGAGAGCCGGCGGGACGCCGCAGCCGGCAGAGCCCGGGGGGAAAAGGGGGACGGTGGCACCGAGACCCCCTCGCCGGCGGCAGCCCCGGGGACGGCCTCGTTGGCAGCGGGCGCCGGGGCTCCGGTTCCTCGGGGCGCCGGCCCGGGGACACGGCCGGGAACCTGGCAGGACCGAGCCCCCGGGAGGGCCCGAGGGCTCCTCGCCGCCCCGGCTATCACCGCACGCGTGCCCGGGGCGCTGCCGGGGCTGCACGGGGCTCACACCGGGACGGGGTCCGGCCCCGCTCCACCTGTCCGGGGGAAGGCGCCTCCCGCTCCGGCACCGCCACGTTTCGCGGAGGAGCGCGGGAAGCGGCCGGGTGTCCCCGCTGGACACGCGAGGGCTTCGGGCTGCTCCCCGCGGGCACGGAGAGCGCGGAGCCGCCCGCACCGGCCTCCCCGAGCGGCCCCGGCGCCGTGCGGAGCTTCCGGCACCGGGCGGGGAAAGCGCCGCCACCTGCCCCGGGCCCGGGCCCGCTGCCGCCGCCGCTGGCTGTCCCCGGGCCGGGCGCTCCACGGCCGCGAGAACCGCCGGACGAACGGGGCCAGGGCTTTCCCGGCACGGTCGGGCCCCACGGTTGGCACAGCCGTCCCCGGGGCTCGGGGCGCCGCGCGACGTGGCGCAGCGAGGAGCCGTCCCCAGGGCTCGTCCTCCCGCGCATCCTCCGGTCGGAGCCCCCGGCCGAGCCGTCCGCAGCCCGGGCCGCGGGTCTCGCACCTGCCCCGCGGGCTGTGCCGCCCCCCGGCAGCCCCGCGGGGCCGTGCTGAGTCACGCGTGGGGCGGGAGCGGAGCTGCCCGCGCCCCCCTCCCGGCGCCGCCGTGCCCGGCCCCCGCCCGCCCCCTCCCCGCCTCGCTCCCCGGCAGGGCTGCGCCAATCCCCCGGCCCCGCCGCTGACGGGCAGCCGGGCCCGGGAGGCGCCGCCTCCCTGACGTCTCGCTCCGGGATTTGCACGGTTGCGGTGCCGCCGCTCAGTGTCTGTCGGGCCGGCGGCGGGAGCTGCCGGAGCCCGAGCCCAGCTCGGCTGCAGCGCGGCCCGGCCCGGCCCGGCCCCTCCCGGCTGCGGGATGGAGCTGCCGGCGGTGGGCGAGCACGTCTTCGCGGTGGAGAGCATCGAGAAGAAGCGGATCCGAAAGGTGCGGGAGGCGGCGGCGGGGGGCGGCGGGGGCCGGGGGGCGCCGGGGGTGGCGGTTCCCGCTGACGCCGTGTCTTTGCCTCCCGCGCCGCTCAGGGCAGAGTCGAGTACCTGGTGAAATGGAGGGGATGGTCGCCCAAGTGAGTACCGGCATCGGGCGGGGATGGCGCCGGGGATGGGGCTCTGGGAAGGGCCCCGGCCGGGGCGGCGAGCGGGCGGCGAGAGGCGGAGGAGGGACCCGGCGGTGACGGCGGCGGGAGCCGAGCAGGCGGCGGCTGATGTGCACCAGAAAATGGCTCCTTCCCCCTTTCCCTCCTCGGGAGTCGGGCTCCATATTGCAGAACCGAGCGGGGAGGGGGGGGCAGGAAGGGGGGAGAAAGGGGGAATAACCGCAAAAATCGTCCGCGTCGCCCCGCAGCCCCGCGAGCCGCTGCCGAGGCGGGGGCAGCGCCGGCACCGGAGCGAGCGCGGCCGCTGCGGAGCGTTCGGGGTTTGCATGACAGTGAGGGCGGGGGGACGCGGGGGGGCTGGTCCGGGACGCGGCTGCGGGGTCCCTCCTCCGCCCCGCGGCCGCTTTCCTGGGTCCGGGAAAGGGGATTTGGAAAATTTCATCATGACATGCCTGGAATTCCTCCGGAATAATAACTGCGCTAAATAAACAGTACCGTCCCCGCGGCCCCCCCCACCCGCCCATCCCCCTCCCCGGGACCCCAGCCCCACACCCTGCTCCCATCGGGCCCGGTGCTGCGGGGTGGCTCTGCCCGGGACCCCGGCCCCGCCGGCCGGGCCCCGCGGTGACGGCCGCTCTCCTCCCATCTCCAAGATACAACACGTGGGAGCCGGAGGAGAACATCCTGGACCCGCGGCTGCTCATCGCCTTCCAGAACAGGTGAGCGGCGAAGGTTGGGGGATGCGGAAGGGGCGGCGGGACCCCCGCTCCGCGCCGCTCCCGCAATTGCAGATGCGTCACGGAGCCGGGGCCGCGGCGGGGGCGGGCCGGGCCGGGCCGGGCCGGGCCGGGGGCGCGGCCCCGGCGGGGCGGGCGGTGCGGGGCCACCGGGAGACGCCTCCGGGTCAAGGTTCCCCACGCCGTGCCCCCCCCACGCCGCGCCTCGCGCTCCTTCTTCCCGGGATTCGATGCCGCGAGTCGAGGAGGCGGCGCTGCTGCTGCGCTTGGACGGGCTTCGGCTTTTTTTTTTTTTTTTTGTGCCTTTTTTTTTTTTTTAGCCTTTTTAATTTTTTTTTCTCTTTCCGCGCATTTATTTCCTGGAGTGTTTTGGCGCAAATTGTGAACTTCAGCCCCCCTCCACAGCGGGGAAGGCGCCTGCTGCTTCCACAGGAATGCCCGTGCCCCCGGCCCGCTGCCACCTGCGGGGCCCCCGGCCCGCAGCTCCGCACCTGCGGGTCCCGGTCCCCTCCCGCTGCCCCTTCCCTGTGCCCGTGTAGGGTCAGTGCCACCGCGGGAGCTGCCGTGCGTGGGACGGTGCCGGGGTCCGTGCGCTGGCCTCGGGCTCACCGTGACGCTGTGTTCCCGCAGGGAGCGGCAGGAGCAGCTGATGGGATACCGCAAGCGGGGGCCCAAGCCAAAGCCGCTGGTCGTGCAGGTAACCCAGGGTGCCCAGCCCCACACCCCCGCGCCTCGGCCGTCCCCCGGGAGCCGCTTGCAGCGAGTTTCATCATGCTCGGGAGCCTGCGCGCAGCCCGGGCGCCTCGCAACGCCCCGGGGACCCCCAGCGCTGAGCTCAGCGGGTACCCCAGCCCCCCTCCCCTCCCCTCTCCTCCTCTCCCCTCCCCTCTGGGCCGTGGAGCAGACCCGCTGTGCCCGTGCCCGGCTGGCATTAGCAGGCTGCTCGCGGGCTCGGCAGCGGCGGTGCCGCTCGGCCCCCGTTCCCAGACAGCTGATTGAAGGGGGCTTTTCTTCTTTTCATTGCTTCATTAATCTGGAGCAATGCACAAGCCTCTAAGTTGGAGCGGGCTGGGGCCGCCTGCTAGAGGACGCGGTGGCCCAGGATGCAGCATCCTGTAAGGAGAGCTGCCGGAGGGGCGGGGGCTCCGCCGCAGCCTTCTGCACCTGCCGGAGCTCTGGCACCTGGTGCTCCGGCCCTGTCTGACCGCTCCTTTTGGTTTCGCGTTGCAGCTTCCCTCCTTCGCCCGCCGCTCGAACATCCTCACGGGGCTGCAGGACCCGGCCGTGGACACCAGGCCCAAGCTGGACCTCGGCTCCTCTGGCAAAAGCCAGCAGCACCAGTATGAGCTCAACAGCAAGAAGCACCACCAGTACCAGCCCAACGGCAAGGAGAGCAGCATGAAGCACCAGTCCCACAGCAAAGGGAAGTATTACTACCAGCTGAACAGCAAGAAGCACCACCACTACCAGCCGGACCCCAAGATGTACGAGCCCCATTACCAGCCCAGCAGCAAAGAGCCGCAGGGCCAGGCCTGCTTGGACAATAACAAGACCCCCCTGGTCGCCCACCCAGACAAGTGGGCTCATGGCCCAGCCAAAACCTTGCTGGGCCCGGTCAAGAACCTCACGGCAGAGAGCAAAAACGGAGCTGAGAAGAACCTGTCCAGCGGTACCGGGCCGCCCTCCCGGGACAGGGTGACCAGCAACGGCCTTGGGGGAAAGATGAAGATCGTCAAGAACAAAAACAAGAATGGGCGCATTGTGATTGTGATGAGCAAGTACATGGAGAACGGCATGCAGGCGGTGAAGATCAAGTCCGGGGAGCCTCCCCGGAAGCGGGCTGCGGAGGAGAGGACTCCTAAGAAGGGTGGGGAGGAGAAGGTAGAGGCTTGGAGGAAGCCAGGGGAGGAGAGGGTGGTGGGCAGCAATGCCCTGAGTAAAGCAGAGGGCGAGAGCCGGCAGCCCCCTGCAGAGCTGGAGGAAATTCCCCAAAAGACTCCCTTGGCCAAGGAGCTGCCCCTTCCTCCAGCGGAGCAGCCCTTGCAGCTCACCACCAAGCCGGACCTCGTGCCCTGGTCGCTGAGTCCCGTGTGCGAGCACAGCCCTTCCTCCATGGGACTGAACCTCTCCAGTGCCAGCTCTCGCAAGCGCTGCCTGTCGGAGCAGCAGGCGGAGCGGGAGCCGGGCAAGAAGCGCCTGACCTCCCGCAGCATCAGTGCCCCCACCTGCCTCAGCCCCCCGGGCCCCGAGCGGCCGGAGCCGCCCGCCCAGCCGGAGGTCATCCTGCTGGACTCGGACCTGGACGAGCCCATAGACTTGCGCTGCGTGAAGCCGCGGCCGGAGGGCGAGCTGGCCCTGGCGCAGGTGAAGCCGGAGCTGTCGCCGCCGCCGCCGCCGCCGGCTGAGAAACCGGCCCCGGCGCCTCCGCAGCCCCAGGAGGCCGCAGAGGAGGAGGAGGAAGAGGAGGAGGCCGAGTCCCTGCAGGAATTCAAGCCCTTCTTTGGGAATATAATTATCACAGATGTGACCGCAAACTGCCTGACCGTGACCTTCAAGGAGTACGTGACGGTGTGAGGTGGGGTGGCAGCCGCTCCCCGTGGGAGCTGCTCGCCCATCCCGGGGCCGCCGGCCCCACAGCCTCCCTCCAAGGTCCTGGTGGCCCTTCCCCGGAGCCCCCGTGCCCCTGCTCGCACCGCGGCGGCCGAGCCCGCCGTCCCCAGCGAGGGGACAGACACGGTGGCCATCCCTGCCACGGGGGGTGACCTCGCCGCTGCCCCCGCCCCGCGGCTGGGGGCTGCTCCAGGACCTGCAGGCAGTGGGACGCGCAAGGATGGGACCCGCCAGTTACTCAGAGTTATAGTATTATATTTTAACAGTGCTAACTTGTCAAGTGATTCTTGCTCCCGTTTGTACGTGGTGTTATTGAAATGTATTGTTTGAGCTGAAAGCTGGTCGCTCCCTGGCCACGCTAATATATTTATTTGTAGGTATTTATATAATGAAATATAAAGCCTAGATTTATGGAGTCCCTAGATCACCTTATAAACTATATCAAACGACTATTTTCTGTTCTCCTTTTTAACCATTGAGCATTTGTTAGTCTTGGTCCCTCGCCCTCCCCGTGCCCCACAGGACCATCCCGTATATATTTTTTGATACTGTACACATGTGGTGTTTCTATGTGCAAAAAAAAAATCGTTATCTAAAGCTAAACGAGCTATTATAGAAATTGCTGCTATTAGAAATGTCTAAACTATAAGCTTCCAATTATTAATTGCTTGAATGTAAATATTAAATGGAGATGTTGAAAGTGCATTTGATGTTCTGCAGCTAGTGTAGATCGGAGTGCAAAGCCCAGCTGCTGCGAGCTGCCAGCGGCGCATCCTGGTCTGAGGGCTGTGTCACAGGGGAAGAAATGTATCATGCAATCATGGCAAAGGACTATAAACCTTTACAAAAACTACCGGGATTTGGAGTGCATTTGTTACAGCATTGCAGATGGCAGGTCCCTGTGTGGGCAGGCTGCAGCCGGGCTGCCCCAGAGCCGGGACCTGCAGGTTCAAAAATTTGCTCCGAGGTGCAGCATTTTGATTATAATTCAGTTTTCACCCCGAGTGTTGTGCCCACAATGCTGAGGGCACCCTCAGTCGTGGGTGGGCAGCGAGGCCATGGGAGCCCGTGGTGTGAGACAGGGCTAGGGGAGATCTGTGGAGGGAGCCTGAGGAAGCTGTGGGAGCGCAGGCTGGGAAGGTGGCACACCTTGGGTGATGGTTGCCATCCCAGCAGTGTCATCCCAGTGTTGGGGAGGGTCACAGCTGGATAAGAAGTTTAACGTTTCCAGAGAGAAGATGGTCCAAATTCCACCAAGAAAGCTGCAGCTATCTCCGAACAGGATTAATAATTGCTGGAGTCTGCTGGAAATGCAACGCATTTCATAATTCTTTGTGAGAGGGCTTACAGCGTGGTGGCTGACATACTGTGCTCAGTCTCTGTCCCCCCCAGCCCCCCTGTCACCTCCCCAGACAGAGTTGAGTGCCTGGGCAGTGCCACCCTCCAAACCTGGTGCTGGCCAAACTGGCTCTGGTGCCAGCCTGTCTCCTCTTGGGCATTTGGTCAAAGTTGATGTCTCCTCCAGCAAAGATCTGGGTTGAATATTGTTGATGGCACATTGATGTGTGTGGACCAGAGCCGTGAACTTGTGAGAAGCAAATTGAATTTCTTTGGTAAGGTGGAGCCTGCAGTGATACCTGAGCCATGGGGTGAGGGGCAGCCCTGTGTCACACTGTCTGTCTGTCCAGGCGTGTGGCAGTGCTCTTCCCGCAGCACAGATAATCCCCATCTAGTGTTGCCCACTTCTGGGCCACCCGAGCTTCCCAGGTTTCATTTCATTTACATAAATTCCAAACTCATCTTGGTAATTGCTCCTTTGTAAATCTGAGGGTCGTGTGGTGTTTGTGGGGAGGTGGGACAGCATCCAGCCAGGTGTGGGAACCCCTGCATGTGCAATTCAACCCAGGACTTGCCTACAGCAGTTCTGCCAGAGCCGGAGCACTTTTCCAATGCAGGTTGGATTAAATTGGCAGGAAAGTTCCCAGCTGGAACAGCTGGAGAGGCTTGTACCTAAGTGAGCCAGCTGCCTGTGGACACCATTGTTGCAGATGTAGGTTTGGCTCTGGCGGAGCTCAGGTTGTGGTGGGAATGGCTGCTGGGGGCTGGCTCCAAGGGCAGGGTCAGTGCTGACAGCTCAGCTCTGCCCCGGTTTTGGTTGATGCTCCAAAGGACACTTGGGCGATGCTCGGTGCTGGGGTGTTCACCTGTCTGCCCCAAAGCTGGTGTTTTGTGTACCCAAGGTGTTTCCACCCAAGTGGAAATGGTGAACTGTGATTAAAATCATTTGCCTGATAGCTGTGCTGAATGTTAAGAGGGTTTGAATCAAGGCTGAGTGCCACCAGAGCTCTGTGGGTGCCGTGCTGAGGGTGCTGGGGCAGTGGTGTCGGGGCAAGTGCTGCTGAGCCCCGTTCTGCACCGGGGGGTGCCCAGGGATGGCTTGGTGGGAAGAGGGTCCCTGTCGTCCCTGCCTTCACTATCAGAACATACGATCAGAAATTATGCATTTCCCTTGATTAATTAAGCTAATGGTTATCTGAAAACAAAAATGGCATGGAAGAGGAGACGCATGCTCAGAATGCAAAATGTGATTTATGAAAGGGGAAGTGCAGCTCAACAGACAGCTACGGGAGCCAGTGCAGGAGCGGGGCCGGGCCACGCTCCGGGGCAGGGTGGCTGCCAGGGCACAACCTGCTCTTTAGCCAGACAAAGGTGGTTGAAACCAACGGGGTTTCTCACAAATGGCAGGTTGAGTCTTTGAACGTGGGCTCGCAGGCCCCCGGCCAGAGCCTGGGCATCGCTGGCTCGGCAGCTCCCTTCCCTGGGCTGTAGGTGTGCGAGGCTCTGGGCAATTAATAACTGCTGCAGGTTTGCAGTCAGCTCAGCTCATTAGCATTTCTGAAAACAGAGGGTGTTGTTCTGCCAGTTTTTAAGGGAGCGCTGTCCCTCTGAGCGTGTTTCTGAGTTGCCTCCCCGCACCCAGCACCCCCAGGGCTGCAGAAGCCCCTGAAGCACTGTCTGTGCTTCAGCAGCCGTGGTTGGTTTGGGGCACCATTTCCCGGAAACCACACAGCCAGATATTTCTTACTTTAATAGTTTGATCATGTTTATCACAACTCCAGCAGCTTCCTGTGCTGTGAAAGGTGTGATAAGTAGTTACTGGTTTGAGAGCTGCGCCCTTCCCTTGCTGGGCCGGTTGGCTGGGAGAGATGAAGTGTTTGGATATGAATTACTTGTTCCTGCCACTCTCTTTCCCCAGTAAATGCATCAAACCTAAATGCCTGTTACTGAGCAAATTAAAGTGGAGTCCACGGTGGCTTGCAATGGTTATCAGAGTGATCCAGGGCGAGATGGAGCGTCACCACGCTCCATTAGGAACACTGGTGCATGCTACATTTAATGTATTTCCCAGGAATGTGTTAACCTCTGCTTGGTTTGGATTTATTCCAGACAAACATTTGCTGATGTAAAAGGAGAATTTGTGTTCGTCTTTGAGCCCTTCTGAAAGGGCCTGATGGATCCAGGGCTGTGCACAGGGGAGGGGCTGCAGCTCTGTGCTGATCCTTTCAGGTTCTCCCCTCCCCATGGTGGTACCAGTGTCAGCACCAGCACTGGGCTGGGATCCAGCTCCATCACCAGCAGCTGCCGTGGCCCTGTGTGGTTTCAGGAGGTGTCAGCGAGATCCCTGCTCCATGGAAAGTGGTGGAAACCCCATCCCCAGGCAACAGCCATGGCACAGTGGCAATGTGGGCCCCAGGGCTGGGTGGAAGAGCTCCCTCCATGGTGTGAGGAAGTAATCCTCATGCTGTAATGAAGAAGGATGTTCAATAAACGCAAAACGTAGAGCTGATGTGTTTTAATCAGAGTAAGAAACAGTCTTGTGGGGACTGGGAGGACCAGTCTGAGAATGGGTCCAGACTTCAGGTCTGGACTGGAAATGGGAGAGGAGCTTCTCCAGAAGGGCAGAAGGTGGAGGTGGGTGTATGCAGTGGGAAGTGGAAGATTTCCCTGGCAATTGGAGCACTTAGTGCCTTTGCTCATACATGCAGCTCCTCCAGGCACCCACTGTGTGCATTTTGTGAGATTTTTTCCTTGATTTTCCCATTCTTCTCTCGCTCTGCTATGCAGTGTCAGGAGGTGACAGTGAGACTTTGCTGAATGCGGTGAACTCAGCAGCCATCCCCCAATGCAGAAATCAGCAACAGGATAAAGCATTCATGGCCACATTTTGGGAGGGAAGGCCACTGCTTGGGTTGTCTTTTTTTGTCTTTTCCTAGGCCTGTCCCTCGAGCACAGCTATACACGTGTCAGCTGCTAGAAACCATTTTACATAAAACTGGAACTGTGGGGCTGATCCAGCAACCACTGAGGGGGTTTACTGGGTTTTGGTGGGGTTGGTGTCCCTCTGGGTGGGAGAGCAGCTGTGGGAGACGCAGCCCTCTCACCGAACTGGGACAAATTGCAAGGGGACAGCAAGGGCATGGAGAGGGGACTTCCCACTTCAGCCCCAGCCCTGAACTCCCTCATCTCCCCCATCCCAGAGGGCTGCCTCTGGTTTGAGCAGTCAGAAAAGCCCGGCAGTAGGAAATGCTCAGTCTCTCCCCAGATAAGATCATTTGGACTGAGCCCAGATTCATGTGAGATCTGTCAGAGACAGCCACAAGGACACAGCTCTGTTTATGTTTGCACCACAAGAGGAAGGCAGCTGCAAAGAGCCAGCACAGCCCAGACCATCTCCAGGTGCTTCCAGAGCCTTGTGGAGCAGCTCTTGATGATCCTCTGTGCCTGGGAAAGCTCCTGCCTGCAGCCTGAGCTGGGCAGGATCCCATTACAGGCTCATTGAAGTATCTCACACACTCAGGAGGTGGCCAGGGCAGCAGTGTCCGACCTAGCCCTGGTCTGTGGCCCAGCCCCAGGCAGCAGCAAGGGAGAGCTGTGGTGGGAGCGATGGGTTGGATGGAGATGGGGACTGAACTCCAGCACTCCCGAGTAGGAACCCCCTTGACTGCTGCAGGGAGTGACAGAAGAGGGGGATGAGAGGGGGGATTTGAGAGAGGGGCTGTGCTCAGGTGTGTGCAGCCCGCCAGGGAGGGAAGAGAGGTTGGTGGTGGGTTGGAATAGACATCAGGAAGGGAAGAGGGGCTGGTGGTGCAGCTGCTCATGGGAGCCATCCCTGGATCTGTGTCAGCCTGTGGAGTCACTGCAGGACAGACCTTTGGGGGCAAACGGGAGAGAAATGAGTGTCTCTGTAAAGATGAAAGTTTAGGGCAGGCCCTGGCAGAGCTGAGGGTGGCCGGGGTCTCCTCCCCACGGGCTGGGAGCTGCTGGTGCTCCCGTTGCAGGCTGAGATCCCAGGCTCACCCAAGAGCCATTTGCCAGCACCTCCCGAGGTCGTTTCTCAGAGGAGCCGTCAGTTCAGCTGACACCTTGATGTAGTTTAAAGCAAACTGCAAACATGAAGATTTATTTTTATCGAAGGAGCAGGCATATAAAACATACTGTGTGACACAGCAGGAAGCACCCTGGATCCCAGGAGCTGGGGCTGGGGCATGCCAGGCTGTGCCGTCCCTGGGCGACCCTGCTGGCAGCAGGCCCTGGGCTCCAGGGTGGGGAGAGAAGGAAATTCGATCACTGACTGCCAAATCCTCGAGGATTTCCAAACCCTCCAGGGTCCCCAAACCCTCCAAGAGCCCTGTCAAACACCAGCACCCTTTCACAAGAAACGGTGCTGGTACCAGGTGAGGGGACAGGAGCTGACCTGGCCATGTCACCGAGGCTGAGCTTCGCCAGAGCTGCAGGCGCTGTCCCAGGAAGCTCCTGAGAAGAGGGGCATGGCCACACTCCCCTTTCCCAGGGAGTTCAGGCATTGCCCTGGCCTGAATGTGGACACAGCTTCCATGGCATAGAAGTGCTTCAGTCAGGTCTTAGTTGGAGGTGAGAAAGGGGACGACTAAACCTCTCAGAGGTGCTGCTGTTGTGCTGTAGCAGCCAGGGTGAAGATTTGGATATTGTTAGAAAATACATTAACAGAAGCCTGGGCAGAAGGTCTGAGCTGATGGAAGCTTTAACAAACATGTATTTAATTTCGGTATGAAGACTGTGCAGAGCAAAGAATTCTGGTTGGGAATTTTTCTCCTTCTGGTTAGAGAATTGGGAAGCCCGTGGGTGCTTCGTCTTTGTCCTCAGCAGGGATGAGTCTGGGATGTACAGGACAAGGGATGGTGGTGTTTGGTAATGGCTGTGAAATGAGCCACAGAGGGAACAGCCTGCCCCAGGAAGGGGTTCAGGGATTCCGGGTTTGCCCCCTTCCCTGACGCCCAGCATGAGAAGGTGTCACTCGGCTTATGAAACACAAGAATAGGAAAATCAGGATGACCCAAATCTCACACGTTATCCCTTGACTTCAGCAGCCCGGGGGCAGCTCCCAGAGCTGTGAACAGCAATTTAGGGCTCAGCGTTCCCCGCTCGCCCGCCCGGTGCCGCCGGTGACGGGGGGAGAGCGCTCAGCCCCGGGGGCAGCGGCTGGGACCGGGCTGCTCTGGGGGTGTTCCGCGGAACCGGGTCACGCCAACCCCGGGCCGGGACCCGCCCGCAGCCTCTGGAGAGAG
Organism: Cinclus cinclus; assembly: GCF_963662255.1. Taxonomy (NCBI): domain Eukaryota; kingdom Metazoa; phylum Chordata; class Aves; order Passeriformes; family Cinclidae; genus Cinclus; species Cinclus cinclus. The sequence continues at coordinate 12,029,317 of NC_085065.1, forward strand.
CGAGGAGGCGGCGGGGAGCGGCGAGCGGGGCTGCGGCAGCGGCGAGGGCGAGTGCGGGCTAAAATGGCCACGCCGAGCTGCGGGCGGGGGCTGTGCCGTGCGGGCAGCGCTCATCCCCGGGCGGCACGCTGGGAAAGGGAAACCGCACCGGGGAACGCGGGCAGCGGCAGAGGGCTGCTGGGGAGAGCGCTCCCGAACCCCTCAAAATGCCCTGGGTATGGCGTTTCAGAAGAGGAGGGTTAGGGGGGTTCCCCCTCTGAATTTCTGGGTCCATCTCCTGCACCCCGGAGGCGGATGCCCCTTCCCACTGCCGGTGCCTCTGAGGGGAACGGGCTCCTCGAGTTCGGGGAGCTGCTCGGGAAGAAATATTTTATATTATGTCTGAAAGAAAAAAAACAATGGAGCGTCAAGTCCTTATACCAAATACAAGGGTAGGGGAGGGGAAGTTTGTTCGGTATCAAGGAGCCACCGAAGCATCTCAAAACACAAAATAAACGGTAATGTTCACATATGCTTGGAAACGTTAATTTTCACACGTTAGTATTTCCACACGACTGAGAAATGAAGGCTGAAGAGCTGTCGCCGCTGCACCCACCCATCGCCGTGCGGTGCAAGCCAGGCTGTCATTTTAGCACCAGGAATGTGCACTGGATCCAGCCTGACACTGCCCTTCTTCCGCCTGTGTTCTTCTGGCACATGAAGTCACCAGCAAGAGACAAGCCAGGGGCATTCGTGCTGGGCTGTGCAGAGAAGCGGCTGCGGTGGTCGGACATCAGCGGTGCCACCCCTCTCCCCGGCGGCTGTGGAACGATGCCTTATCTCGAGTTTAAGGGCTCAGCCTGACCCTGAGCCATTTTTAACCCGAGGTGGGAAGAGCCCTCCCTGGGTGTCTCTCTCTCTCTGCTTTGAAAAATCTTTCACTGGCTCCACGGTAGCCGATTTCCTGATGTTTATCCTTTTTTATAGATCCGCCACCTGAAGCAGACCCACTTTCTCAGGGTTTGATGCTCTGCTGTTTGAAGAGGCTTTAACTCTTCGGACTTAGAAATAACTCCTAGAGCAGAGCCCCAACAAGAAGGCGTCTAATCTAACATACTCCATTTCCATATTTTGTGCTGCAAGCAGCAATTTGTGGTTCAGCAGCAGCGGCTGAGCAGGGACGAGCACTATCACAGGAATTCCCTCCATCTCATGCCTGAGTATGTGACAAATAAGTCTCGGTCGTGGCATTGTCTCTTTGCTCCCGGGCTGTCAAATTTAACTTTGCCTTCTTTCCTCCTGCCTTTGCCCCGAGCCTCCCCCCGCTCGCCGCCCACGGTCCCCGTGACTGGGAATGGCGCGGGTGCCAAGCGCTGGGAGATCAGGACGCAGAGTTGGGGGGCGGCACGGGGGCCGTGCCCAGCAGCACCCCCGTGGCCGTGGGCTACGAGCGGCCAGCCGGGGGCTCAGCACAGCCCGCTGAGAGCTGGAGTTCCACGGGGCGGGGAAGCTGCGAGGGGGTGGCAGGGTCGGGTCCTGCGAGGGGCTCAGTGACAGAAGGGGCCGCGATGAGCGGGCGGTCGTTGCAGAGAACCAGCCCGGCAGCCGCTTGGTGCGGGGCTGAGGGACTCAGCCATCCCTGGGGGTGCCGGGACCTTCCCCCGCCGCGGCAGGGTGAGCCCTCAAAGGGCTCCCGAGGTGTCCTCTGCTCCCGGAGAGGAACCACGGCAGGAGGAGCCGTGGAGCCAAGGTTGAACCTGCCCGGGGCTCGGGCCCCCCGCCAGCACCCGGTTTGCGGTCAGAGATCGCTCTGCCCCCGGATACATTGAACACTGCCCGGGGAATTCACAACGAACCTCCGCGGCTGGCACCGCCGCTCTCCCGGTGCCAGCGGGAGCTGTGTCACTGGGGCAGGGACAGGGACAGGGACAGGGACAGGGACAGGGACGGCTCCCCGTGTGTGCAGGGACCGCAGGCAGAGTGGGGCGGCGGTACTGCTCGGTGTGTGGCACTGGTGAGCCCGCTTTCGCGTGGAACAGCCTCTGGTAGCTGAGAAGAGACATTGAAATATTGGAGAGGAGTCGACAAGAGACGGAGGGATGGCGGGGGGCGCGGGGAGCCCCACAGTGAGAGGCGGGGGTGCCGGCCTCCCGAAGGGAAGGCTAAGGACATCCTGATCAGCCCGTGAAGTTCTCCCAGGGAAAAAATTCAGGGGCTCGGCTGAGCTTTCATCCAGTAAATGCAGACATGGCAGGATCCAGCGGCTGAGTCCGCACCAGCAGGAGCTGGAGCTGGAATGCGGTGCCATTTTCACCACGTCAGAAAAAAAAAAAAAAATCCAGGTGGGAGGGCAGAACCCGGTTTGCCTGGCATGGCTGGGAGAGAATTCCTGGATCCAGCCCCAGGTTGCTGCTGCAAAAGTCGAACAGAGAAGGGGTGATCCAGAGCCTGTGGGACAGGGGCGGGCAGTGGGGAGCCAAAGCGGCCCTCCAGTCTTAAACCTCGATATTTTATGCACCTCATGGTCCACCGTGCCCTGCTGGGTTTGTGCCTTTACCAGCGGCTTTTACAAGCGGAATTATCCCTTCTCTCCAGGGCGCTGCCCGCACATCACCGCGCACGGGCACCTCGAGGGGGAGAGGCGGCTGCGGAGCGGGGCTCCCCCTTATCGGGTGCTCCCACGAGCGGCCGCGATGCTGCGATTCCGAGCGTCTGGTGGCAGCCGCCGGGAAGCGGAGCTGAGCTGAGACCCCCACCCCGCCTGGGGCCCCGCAGCGCTGTGTTCTGGACTGCGCAGAGGGGTCAAGGGGACGGCGAGAAGGAGACGGGGAAACAGAGATGGTGGGGGGCCCGGAGGATAGGTAGGGAGAAGGGAGATTCTCCCGGGAGAAGCCGGAACGGGGCACGGCAGAGACCAGGGATCCGCCCGGAGTCGGTGCAGCACCGGGGGCTTTGCAAGTCCCGGCGTCGGGGGGAGCCGCAGGGAGAAGCCGAGGTGCTGGAGGGGGCCAGAAGGATGGCTGCTGGAGGCGTCCGCTGGCATTCAGCACGGGAGACAGGATGAGGACCCCTCCCAGCCCCCAAACACAAGGCGAGCGGGCGATCCCGGGGACACAAGCCGGCTGCGTCCCGCCGCAGGAGGAAACGTCCCGCGGTCCCGGCACGGGCGAGAGGAAAACGAAACGGGGCCAAGGAAGCAGAGGAGAGCGGCAACCCGGCGCGTCTGGGGCAGGGTGCGGCCCGACCAGGCAGGGGATGCCCGGACCGGTTCGGCCCAGCCCGGGCGGGGCTTCCATCCGCATTGCCGCAGTGACGGGCGGCGGAGCGCGGCCGGGCCGGCGGGCTCGGCGCGGCGCTGCATTGCAGCACTGCAGGAGCCCCCTCCTTCCCCGCTCCCTTCTCCGCCCTCCGCCGCCGCTCGGCTCCGGAGGCCCAGCCCGGGGCACGCACCGGCCCCGCCGGGCTCCGCTCCCACCCGCGAGGGGCATCCGTCACCGCCGCGCCGGGGTCTCCCGCCCGGTGCCGAATCCGACCGCCTCCCCCGGCCCGGGAATGCAGCCGTGGGAGACGGATTTGCACCCACCGGCGGGGTTCTGTGGTTGGTGTCAACCCGGCGCTCATCGACCCCGCTCGGGTGGAGGGACCGGCCTCCCCCGTCGGGGCATTCGCTGTCCCGCCCGGCCGTCCCAGCACCGCCACCGCTGTCCCGCGGTTCGTGCCGGCCAACTCTCCCCGTTCCCCTGCTACCCACCCCCCCCCCCCCCCTCCCGGCGGTCTGGTCATGCCGTCAGCCCCGACGGGGCGCCCGGTCTCGCGTGGGCCAAACACGGTCCCCACGGGTTTCCCACGAGGGCGCTTGGGTTGGTCCCGCGGGGAGCCGGGACCGCCACCGAGACCAAGCACAAATCCGTGCTTGGGCGGCACGGCCCCACGACGGACCCTCCCCGATGGGACTGTCCCTCGGCCGGCAGGGCACTTGCGCTGCCCACGGGGTGGGCTGGAGGCGGTGACCAGCCCGGCGTTCCCGGTGTATCGGGAAGAGAAGCCGGGGACCGCGCTCCGGCATCCTCCTCTTGGGGACAGCGGCCCGGGACTCGGTGCCAGCCCCGCGTGACAGGGTCCTGCGGGACTCGGGCAGTCACGACCCTCGGGTGCTGCCTGCGCGGGGCGCGAAGGGAAGAGGGGCGATCCCGGTGGGAAGGTGGCGGCCGTGGCCGCCCGTCCCGGGACCGGCCCCGCTGCCAGGTGCGGCGCGGCGGGGGTGGGACGGAACGGGGACACGGGTCGCGGGGGCGTCCGCCCCGGCACAACGGGGGCCCGTTCCCAAGGCTCCCGCTCTGTCTCTGCTTTGGGAAAATGCCAGCACGGTAACAAAATGGCGGGGAAAGGGTGGGATTGTCACGGCGAGCCCTGCGGCGTAGCCCGGCCACCCCCGGCCCCGCCCGCCCGGGCTCGGGGCGCCCGTCCCGGCGGAGGGCAGCGGGGCGGGGGCCCCCTGGGCTGTGCCGCCGCCCGGTCCCGCCGCCCGGTTGAGCTCTGGTGGAGAAGCAGCTGCAGAAAATGGCTGCTCGGCGGAGCCCGCTGAATCCTGCCATGGGGGGGGGGGACAGCGAGGAAGCGGAGCAGCCCTCCCCGTGCCACCCCCCCTCCCCCGGGGAGCCCCGGGCAGGAGGCGCGGGGGACGGTCCGAGGTTCCGCAGGGCGGCGGGACCGGAGCAGAGCCCGCGGTGCCCGGTGTGCGGCCTCACCTGCGGCGTGCAGGGGGCGCGGGGCAGCCTGCCCCGATCGCTCCCGTGCTCGCAGCCCCCGCCCGGTGCCCGCCGAGGCAGCGGCGACTGCGAACCCGGGGGGGGCGCGGCCGAGGGGCGGCCGGTCACACCCGGCAACCCGAAACGCCGGAGGAGCACCAGCCCCGCAGCCCCTCCCGCCGCACCCGGTTTTGCTTTCGGTTTAAAATAAAATAAAAATAAAATAGAGAAAAATTATCTGGCCGTGGTCACGCGGCACCGTGCGGCCACGACTCGGCCACGCACCGGCTCCGCGGCGAAGCCGCAACGAAAACTCGACCCCGTGTCGAGGCACCGCGTCGCCGCCCCCCTCCCGTCACGGCGGCGGCCCCCCGGAGCCTGCCCACAGGGAAGGAGCGGACACGCGTGGGTGCGCGGCTGTCGCCTGCGCTGCCGGAGGTTCCCTCTCCGCCGGTGTTTTTCGCGGGTGTCTGTGGGCTGAGGGGATGTCCCGAAAACGGGACTGTGGGAGCCGAGATGGGGTGATCCTTTCCCCACAGGAGAGCGGGAGAACGCTCCGCCGAGGCCGGTCCGCACCGTGGCGGCTGGACACGGGAAGGCGCTTTGGAGCGCCGTGGGTGCGCGCATCGCGGGTGGCGCCCGCGTGCGCGGATTCCGCCGTCGGCGCCGCGCACGGTGCAAAGGGCGCCGCTGCCTTCTGCGAAGACCTCTCCCAGCGCTGCCCCCCCGGCTTTGCCCTCCCCTGCAAAGCGCCCCGATCTTTGCGCCTCAGATCGGGGTCACCCCAGTCCGTGCAGCGCCGCTGCTGCCCGTTCCCCCGTTGCCCACGGAAGGTCCCGCTCCGCGGAGCAACGGGACCGCCCCGTCCCGCCAGCTGCCTCAGCCCACGGTCCCGCCGGGTGCTGTGCTGCGAGTGGGGCCGGCACGGTCGGCTTCCTCCGCGACCCCCGTAGCGGGGACAGAGGACCGGCGATCCCGCCGCACTTCGGGAGCGCCGCGGGCTCCCGAGCGCCGTCGGTGTCCACGGAAGACCCGGGGCGAGATAACTTAGGGAAAGGCGGGTGGAGAGGGCGCAGCGAGGCGGCAGCGGGCCCGGGCAGCGTGCGGGGTGCACGGTGGGCGGGGTCCCGGGGGAACGTCCCGTGGAGCGGGGCTGTCCCCGCTCGGTGCCCGCGGGGGTCCAGGCCGGGGACGGGGGGGGGGGGGGGGGGGCGCTCCCCCCGCCAGAGCTGTTGCTGGGATACGGGCGGACCAATCAGCGCTCACCAGCTCACCCGGGCCCCGGCGCCGCTTCCTTATATGGTGCGCGCCGTCCGCGGGGCGCCGCGCGCATCACCATATAAGGGCATGAACCTAAATACAGCCCCTACCTTGGGCCGGTGGGAGGGGACGTGGGCGGGGCCTCAGTGTGGGTGGGGCCGGGCCGCGCCCCCTTCCCGCCCCACCGGGCCCGGGCCCGCCGCTGCCGCCGAGCCCGCCCGCCCCGGGGAAGGTGCCGCCGGTCATTAAGAGGAATGCAAATGGGCAGCGCTTCACCTCTAATTGCTTTTGTTAAAAGCGGGCTCGCGGGGCTGCGCCCGAGCGGGCGACGACGGTGGGAACGGGCGGAGACGGGCGTGGAGGGACCCGGGACAGAGCTGGAGTGGGTGAATGACGGCGGTGGCGGCAGCCCCGGGTGGCTCGGTTCGCACTTCGTCTCGTTTGTCACATCCCAGCTCAGTTCTCCCCGCGGCGGGGCCGTGGCCGCGGGGCCGCTGGGCCGCGCTCTGCCCTGCCCTTGCGCGGCCACTGCCCACTCGTGACACTCCCTTGGCCGCTGCAGGGACAGATCCGTCCTTCTGCCAGATCTGTCCTTGTGCGATCAGCAGCCGGCGGGACGGAGAAGACCCCCGACTAGACGGGGTGCAGGGATACCCCAGAACGTTCCCATTTCCTCGCCCCACGCCGTGTTCGAGGCGGTTCCTCCCTCTCCCCATCCGCAAACAGTTCGTGTTTATGTTCCTACAAATAATGAGCAAATTCAGAACCCCCAAGAACAAAAGGTCTTTTGTGCGGAGCCCTCGGAGCCTGGAGCGGGCGATAAAAGACGCTCCCCGGCCCCCTGCCCTCGGGAGCCGGACTCTCCCCGCCCCGGCGGTTCGAGGCGTCCCGCGGATGCCGCAGCGGGGGTGACGAGGGGCTCCGGGTGTGTGACGGCACGGCTGCAGAACGGAGAGCGGGCGCTTTGCCGTCGGGGCGCTCCGTGGGCGCGGGGATTCCGCCGTTCAGTCTCGCCGGAGCGGGGACTCAGGGCACGCCGCCCCCAAGAACCGATGGCTGCAGGACACGCGTGGGTCTCTCGCACGAGCGAGGCCGATGCGGGAGACTCCCTAGCGCTCGTGGGTCTGTGCTCCTGGAAAGAACGGTGGCTTCTCTCCGCTGTGGGGACCGCAGAGGGAAAAAGCCCCGAGCTTCGCCCCGGGGCTTGGCACAGCTCCCGGAGGCTCCTGCGGGCGCTCCGCCCTGCTGAACCGGCGTTGCGGGGGGGGCTTCCCGGGGCAGAGGGGCGGCAGTGCCCCCCTGGGGTGGTGGGAACGCCGCCGGTTGCGCAGAGGCCGCGGCCGCCATTTCCAGGAGGACGGTGCCACCTATGGAAAGCACCTGGAATTCACCGGGACGGGGAAGCGCAGCGTTTCCGTGCGGCACCGTCGGGACGAGGCCGGGCTGCTCCCGCCGCTCCCCGGACGGGGCCGTGCAGCATCAGAGGGGCTTGGCCGCTACGGTCCTCAGTACCGACTGCCCCGGGGAGGATGTGCGGCTCGGTCCCGGGGCGGCGGAGAGACCCGGGACGAGCGCCGAGCTGCATCTCATCGGGGCGGTCGTTTCCCTGACTGGCCAAAGCCTCCGTTACCGGGCAATAACGATCGAAGGGGAGGAGAGAAGTTCCTCTGCTCAGGTGCTCGGTAGAGTCCCCGAGCCGGGATCCTCTCGCTCCCTCTGTGGCCGTCCACGCCGAGATCCCTCCGCGGCACCGCCAGCCCTCTTCGGTGCCTTGACAAAGGGCAGCAACAGCACCGGTGCCCTCCCAGCCGTCGGCCGGTCCGGAGCCGTGTCCACGGAGGCACGCTGCCTCTTGTCGCCACGTCGCCTCCGGAGCCGCCGGGGAAGCCGTGCCCCGTCACGGATTCGATGTCAAACGCCTCAACACGAAAACTTACACGGGAATTTCTGCGGTCTTGTGGACCGCCGACGTCGCCGCTGTATGGGCACAGCCGAGATCTCCGCTCCTCGGACCGGATATCCCCGCGGTACCCGGCAGCAGCCCCGGCGGCACTGTGGGGTACCGGTGCCGCAGGTCGGAGCCGGTCGCTGTCTCCCCAGTTGTCCCCGAGCCGCGCGGAAACGAAAAGGCATCGTCTGGGGGACGGGCTGAGCCCCCAGTCCCGGACAGGACCGTGAGCCGGCGGTGCCAAGGGGTCCCGGGTGCTCGCCCCCCCCCTCGGCACAGCCCGGTGCCGGTCCGTGGGGCAGTGAAGCGCCGATGCTGCCCCCGGCTCCGTTCAGCTACCCGGGGAGAGAAGAGTTTTCCTGAGCGGCTCGGGAATGGAACCGAACCGGGAGAAACCCGCAGCCGAACCGGACGGTTGGGCCGACCGGGGGGGGTCGGCAGACCGTAGGGGGCTGGCTTCTCCGAGTGAGCAGGGGAGAGTCCACGCAAGCAGGGATCTCGCGTGGAAAGTGGCTCGGGGCGCGCTCTGCCCTGCGCGGCGTTACTCGGGCAGCAGAACGCCTCTCCTGGGACCCCGGGGCCAGCCCGACCCGGGAGTCGGTTCGGGAACGGGCAAGCTTTGGGGTTCTGCCGGGGGCCACTTGCTCTGCCCCCGCTCCCCTCCTCGGTCCACGAGTGGGGGCTGTGCTCGGATCGCCCAGGAGATGGGGACACGCTGGGGCGCGACCGCGGCACAAAGGGGTCTCTGAGGGGCACCGCCATCCTCGGCCAGCCGGGGAACCGCGCCGGGTCAGGCTGGGAGCTGCCGTGGATCCTGTCGTCCTCGACGCGAGTGGCCGTGGGACGGAGCAGGTTGTAAAGCACGGCCACCAGAGCACACGGGAGTCGCGGGGAGCTGCCCCGCTGCGATGTGGGGATCGATGGTGCCTGCGGTTGGGTTGGAGGCAGGTCCCCCGCGCCGCCACCTTCTCCTGGTTCAGCCGCACTCGGACACCCGCGCTCTCGCCGCCACCGCCACGCGCGACCCCGAGAGCGGCTTCACCCCCTCGGTTTCGTTGCAAAACTCGCTGCCGTGGTAGCCCTCGCACAGCGAGAACCGAGGGGGGAGCCGGGCGCTCCGGTCCCCCGCAGCCCCCCGAGCCCCGAAGAGTTCATCGCACGAGTGCGGGCTGGAGGAGCGTAGACCCCGCAGCCGAGAGGATGGGCCGGGGTCAGATGGGCGGAAAAGGGGGTTTGCCGCGGCAGCACACGCTCTCGCCGGTCCGGAGCTGTCCCCTTGTGGGTTCCGAGTTCCGGGATCCCAGAACCGGGCCCCGGACCGGTGTGGGTGACGGGAGGCGCAGGGATGAGCGGCCCCAGCCCGCCGAGAGCCCGTGGGACGCCCAGGCAGCTCCTGCCGTTGACCCTGGGAGCGTGCAAGGCTGCCCGTGCCCCGGCTCAGCTCGTGCTCCCGGTCCCTTGGTCGTGCGGGCGGGATCCCCGCAGTGCCGCCGGCTCCGGGCGCGGAGGTCTCTGGACACTGCCCGGGTCCGGTCCCGCCCGCCGCTGCCTCGTCCCGCACGGTTGGAGCAGCACTGTCCCACTTTTCCTTCCGGGCCGAGACCCCCACGAGCGGCCGCAGCCCCGGTCCCGGCTCACCCACGCGCGGGGGCTTCGGGCGGCTCCCCCGCGGCGGCGGTCGTTCCGCGCTGCTTTCCCCGCTTCGTTCTCGTTTGCATCTCGCCTTGTCCCTGCCCCCCCCGCACATCAACCAGGGCACAGCTCCGGCCCTGCGCGGGTTCCGCGTGGGTTCCGGCGGGAGGATGAAGCTATTTCTCCGCTGATGCACTGGTGGGAGGCAGCAGGAACCTCAGCTTTTCCCCTCTGCACCCCCACGCGTGGCGGCGGGGCTCCTCGCAGGCGACGGGGCGAAGGCAGCCGCTCAGTAGGGAGCTACGTGGCCCCTCAGGGCTCCCGTGTGGCGTCGGTACCGGGCGGCACAGCCTCGAAGCCGCGGTTCCAGCGTGCACCGAGGACACCGACAGCCGAGCCGCCGGGGAGACACCTACTTGCTCTGGGCTGCGGCAGCCCCACGGTCACGGGAATGGGCGCCGACAGTGCCCGTCCTGCCCGTGGGGACACGATCCGTTTCCGACCCGCAGCCTCGCACCCGCGCCCGGCCGTGCGCCCGGTGCCGCCAGCTCTGTCCTCTACGAAGCACCTTCCCAGGAACGGGGTCCAGTGAACCGCGTCCACGCCAATTCACGAGTCGCGCCACGAGCAGCCTTAATTAACAACGGTTAATTTGGCATTAACGAAAATGTTCCCAGGACGCAGCTCGCCGGGGGCCGGGAGACCGCGGAGGTTGCACTTGCCCCCCGTCCGGCCGCGCCACGCAGGACTCGCGTGTCGCGACGGCTCCCGTGGCCGCGGGGCTTCAAGCGCGGTGTGGGAGTACACGGGAGCCGCGGAGTGGGAATCCTCCGCCTCCTCCCGGGAGCGCGGTTTCATTTCGGCCGGGGCGGTGGGAGGAGGGATCTGCCCACGGAGAGCCGACACACGAACCCCGCGTCCCGTGCGGAGCCGTGGGGGCCCAGTCATCGGTGCTCCCCGCGGGGTCCCGAAGCCCCACTCGTGTCCGCCGTTGGAGGACCCTGCCCGGCCGGGTGACGCTGAGGAGGGCGGGATCCCCGCGAAACAACGCTCCTCGGCGTGGGAACAACGCCGGTGCCCTCCGGTCCCGACGCCCCCCGGGCGGCTTCCCCAGCCGGGGGAAGGGAAGGGTCTCGTAGCCCCAGCCCCAGGCCGACCCGGCTGGGCTCTCACTCACCGCAGGGCGAGCGTAGCCGGATGCCGGGGCCACTCCAACCGTGGGTTTCCCACGCGTGAATGTGGCGGCCGCCGAGGCTCGCTGCTCATCGGCTTCCAGCTCCTTAGCGGAGGGGAGGCCGAGATGGGGACAGGAGGGGAAGATCCACGAGAGGTTCCGTTTGCTCTCGTCCGTTGGGAACGGGGCCGCAGGACCCCACTCCGGCCCGCACCACACTGCTGCGCATCCCACTCTCGGGGCAGCCCCGAGCGGCGGCGCTGCCCACGGACACGGAAACCGCTTCACTCCGCGGGACCGGGGAGAAGGGCTGCCCGATTCTCCCGGTGGAGGAACCTCCCACGGACGGCGCGGGGGGCGGATCGGGTCCCTGCCCACTTGCGAGGACCGGTGGCGTGGGATCCCCTGCGTCCCGGAGGCTGCACCGGATTCCCGCGATTCGCGCGTGTCTCGTTCTTCCGTGGCCGCCTCGGGGAGAAGGTGATGTCTTCCGACTCCGTGCCGCGGGGCGAGAGGCAGAGCCGGAGTCGGGAGCCGGTGGGGGTACGGCTGGCAGCCTCCCCGGTACCGACTGGCAGCCTCTCAGCGCAGCCACGTTCCTACACCAGTTCGCTGACAGATAATGCGGGAGATGGACCAAATCATGCGTGGGGCCGCCCCGCTGGCCCCGGGTCACCTCTCCTCCCCGCTGGGAACGGAGCCGGGGGCTGCCTGCACAGCGAAACCGGTGGCCGCGGCTGTGCCCCTTTCTGCCGGTCTCCGGGAAGAACTCGCGCTCCCGCAGCAGCGGCGGCGCCGAGCGGAACGCGCGACCGCCTCCGTCCGTGGACGGCACCGCGGGCTCCGCCGCTACCGGGACGGCCGGTTCGTGCGGCATCGCTCCCACCCCTGACACCGCTCCCTTTGTCCGACCACCGGCGGTAGGCGGGCCAGGCCGCGGAACCCCCCATTCGTCACCGTCCGCGTGCCTGGGAACCAGCCGGCCCGTCCCCGTGGCCGCGGAACCCCGTGGCTCCCCATCCCCGCCCCGCGGGTCCCCTTTGTGCTCCGCGCCCCCTCCCGCGCTCCCGGGGCCGTCCCCCCGAGCGGGGCGTGGCCCCGGGGCGAAGGGGGGGCGTGTCTAGGTGGGCGTGTCCCGCGGGCGCGTCCCGAGGCCCCGCCCCGGCCCATCGGGACGCCGCTCACGTCGGTGGGCGGGGCTCGGCGTGGCCAATGCGGCGAGGGCGGAATATTCCACCCGGCTCCGGCGCGGCGCGCGCGGGGGGGGGGGGGGGCGCGGTGACGTCAGCGGGCGGAGTATTATGGTCTGGGCTGCGCCGGGGCCGCCCCTGCGCTGCGAGCGGCCGCGTAAACATGGAGCTCTCGGCCGTCGGGGAGCGCGTCTTCGCGGCCGAGGCCCTGCTCAAGCGCCGCATCCGTAAAGTAGGTACCCCCACCTCGGCCTCCCCGCCGCGCCCCCGGCCCCCCGCAGCCCGGTCCCGGCCCGCTGGGGGCGGCTCTGCCTCCCCCTGCCGCGGGGCGGGCTCCGCTCCGCCGCTCCCGCCCTCCGCGCCTGTGGAGGGGGGGGGGGCGGTGTTAAATCCGCGTCTGGTGGGGGGGGATGCGTGCGTTAAATCCGCCTGGTTTTTCATTGTTGCATCCCCCCCGCCCCGCGTTCCGCTCCCCGCTCGGGGCGTTGCGGGGGGACCTTTGTTGCGGGGCGGTTTAGTCGCGGTTTTCGCTCCAAGCATATTTATTTTCCTCGCTTCCCATCCGCAGGGCCGCATGGAATATCTGGTCAAATGGAAGGGCTGGTCGCAGAAGTAAGTGGCCCGGGGGGCTGCAGCAAGGGCCGGGGGGGGGTGGTGCTGGCTGCACCCCCTGCTCTCCCTTTGTGCCAGAGCGGGAACCTTTATGCCCCTATTTTTTATTTTATTTATCTTGTTGCTTCCTGGCTCCTTACTCTGTTCCCTCTCTCTGTCCCGCCTTCCCCCAGGTACAGCACTTGGGAACCTGAGGAGAACATCCTGGATGCCAGGCTGCTCGCAGCCTTCGAGGAGAGGTACAAGGCCTTTACTAGCTGTAGCAGTTGCGCTTGTAAATGTGTTGCTGTCTTGTAGCTATGCTGAATTGAAGCTTTGGTTCTTTTAACACCTCTAGGGAGCGAGAAATGGAGCTTTACGGGCCCAAAAAGCGAGGCCCCAAGCCCAAAACCTTCCTGCTAAAGGTAAGGAGGCCGGAGCCCACGCGCGAGGGCTGCGTGCCAGAGCAGGGGTCCCTGTCCGGCCCCCTCGGAGGATGCTCCCCTCAAAGGTGGCCTCTTGTAAGTTGTAATTACACAGCCGGATGGGATGGCAGGACAATAAAGTCACCGCGTGATTTATCTTCTTTGCAGGCCCAGGCAAAAGCCAAAGCCAAAACCTATGAATTCCGCAGTGACTCTTCCAGGGGGATCCGGGTGCCGTATCCTGGCAGGTCCCCCCAGGAGCTGGGCTCCACGTCCCGGGCTAGGGAAGGACTGAGAAACATAGCCCTGGCCCCCCAGGGCAGCTCCAGCAGCAGCACCCCCAAGGCAGACGGCATCCGGGACCGGGTGATCCGCGTGGAAGAGAAACCCGGAGAGACCCCCAAAAAGAGAGGCCCAAAGCCCAGGAAGGAGCTTTACAAGGACCTTGTGGAGACTCTGGATGCCTCCAAGAGGAAACTGGGGGACCCGGGGGATAAGGTGGGGGACTACCTGAAGGCCAGGAAGATGGAGGAGGCGGCGGCGGGGGCGGCCAAGTTCGGCTCGGGACACAGCGTGATCCAGCTGGCCCGGCGGCAGGAGCCCGACCTGCCCGGCGCCCTGCCCGGCCCCAACCGCGCCGAGGCGGGGGCCGAGAGCTTCCCCCCGCGCCTGGCCAAGCACCGTGCGGACTTTCTGGACCCCAAGGGGCAGGGGGGGCTGGACCCCGGCGGGCCCAAGCTCCTGCACGGCGCCGTGAGCCCGGGAGCCGTGGGCAGCCTGTACCGCGACGGCGTGGGGGGCCCGGCGGGGCGGCCCTCCCTCATCGCCAGGATCCCCGTCTCCAGGATCCTGGGGGACCCCGAGGAGGAGTCCTGGAGCCCCTCTCTCAACAACCTGGAGAAGGTGGTGGTAACTGATGTGACCTCTAACTTTTTGACCGTCACCATCAAGGAGAGCAGCACGGACCAAGGATTCTTTAAGGAGAAGCGATGAGTTTGGTGGAGGTGGTGCTGGGGTTTTCTTCAGTCAGATCCAGACAAAAGCTTGGTAGAGCTTGGTGGGCCTCTCTTTTTTTCTTTTTTTTTTTTTTTTTAAGCTCTTTTTTTTTTTTTTTAAATTTTTTTTCTGTTGTTTTTGGTCCTGGAGAGAATTTAGAAACTGTCCTAAATTCATTAACTCATTCTTTTGTTTTGTTTTTTTTCACGTCTTACATTTCGTTGGAAAGATTATCTCTAGAGTTATATTTTCTATTAGATGTAAATATGTTATTTAAGAAAAAATGCTTATATATATATCTATATATATATTTCAACTCTGAGTTGTTTTATTTAAGTGGAGACAACAGTGACTGCTCAGTTGCTCCTAGAAAGGACAATAAAACTGAGAACTAACGAGTTCACACATCTGCCGCAGGAGCCGGTGTACATAACGGTGTTCATAGCTAAGTATGTGCTGGGTTTTTTTAACTATTATTTTTCCTATGATGCTATGGATGGTGGAGGGGGACGTGTTGCTCCCTCGGAGGGCAAAGTGCCCGGATTTCTTGATTGTGATTTAAGGTGTTGCTTGTACAATCAAGTGTGCTGTGTCCAGAACTGTTGCCCTTGACAGTCGACGTGAGCACTTGAATTCACAGTGTTGTTGGGGATGGGGTGTTTCCAGTCTAACAAAAAAAGTCATGTTGCTACAAAGTCGGGGCGGGGAAAAAGCAGAAATCCATAAAAAGGCTAAAAGTGTTGGAGTACTAACTTGAATTCCCTTTTCTTGCGGAGGAGAGGAGTTTGTGTGTGTAAGGTTCCTGAGGGGTGATACTGAAATGCACTTTAATAGAGTTGTCGTAGCAGTTGTGGGAGATGGGACTGAGCTGAGTCTATCTGTTTTCATTTTGTCTGGTCGCTTGATTCTGTTCCCCCACCCACTAAAAACAAAAAACCCCAACAAAACCCCCCTCTGTTTACATTCCTGAAATGCCAGAGAGGTTGGGGAGGGAGCATCTCACTGCCCATATTTAGTTAGTTTATTCTGCTACAGAAAGTGGATTATTATTATTATTTTTATTCCAAATCACAGTTTACTTCAGACTGTTGGAAGACTCCTGATAAAGTGTTTTGTAATATCCACATCCCTGACAAATCCCAGGGTCACCTTTATGCGTTCAGAGACAATAAATAGTTCCCTTTCCTTGCGCTGGTTAAACAATAGCCAGGAGGTAAAATATCCCCCTGTGGAGAAGCCCGGGTGGGTTTTGTGCTGGGTTTCCCTGTGGGATTCCTCCCCGGGCTGCGATCTGGAGCTGAGCTTCCTCCCTGCCTGGGGTAGGGAGGCTCTTGGGGCGAGGTGCAGCAGTTTCCCGGCTGGTTGGGAGGCTGGGGGTGCCCCTGCTCTGCTGCTCCCCCAGCTTGGAGCTGCCGGGCAGGGGAGGGACCCTGGGCCTGGCTGCAGCTTGCCTGAGCTGGAGCAGGTGGCCCCGTCCTCACACCTCGCTCTGGGCATCAGTTGAGTGGGAAGCACAAGCCCGGCAGTGCCTGAGGGCTGGGACTGAGCCAGGGCCCCTCGTCCCTGAGCTCTGGGAGGTTCCTGGCCCAGGGAGGTCGCATGGGCTGAGGGAAGGGGCTGGGCAAGGGGCATCTCTGCTGCAGGGCCCTCTGGCAGCTTCACCTTGCCCCCCTTCCCTTCCCTTCCCCATCCTTCTGCTGGGACCCATGAGGTGCCTGGCAGGATGCTGGATTGTCTGTGCAAAGGGAGCCATCGTGTCTGACAGTTCCCAGTTTGTTTTTCCTTTTCTTCTTATTTTCTTTTTCTATTTTTTTAAGGCATATTTTGTAAAATTGAGATTTTTAACTTGGTTTGTACGAAGAACTGAGGTGTTGGTCCCAGTGCTGAGACGGAACACGGGTGTTGTTGGAGGATGAGGAGGGGGTTGAGCTGTTTGTGCTCCTGCTGCCACCAAGGCCGGAGGATCCTTCCCTTTGCAAAGACCCGGAGCTGCTCCTGCCCCGTTGGGGCTTCGCTCCAGCCCCGTGTCCGTGTGTCCGACACATACCTGGAGCAATCCATACCTGTGGGTGTATCCGTGTGTCTGTACATAGCGACGTGTACCCTGCGTGTGTGTGTGTGTGCGGGCGCGTGCGTGTGAATTATTTAAATCTAAGACTTGTACAAAAGCGATTTGGCTAAATCTCAGTCTCAGAAGTGAAGCTTAACTACGTGTCTTCTGCCAGCCGTGAATGTCCATATGAGACCTGCTTTTTATGTCAGTTTAAATATATACTTTGTAAATAGAAACGTGTCTGACTTCCCTCTGTGGCCCTGGGGTGCCTGGGAGCAGCGTGGGGTGTGCGCTGGGGCCCCGACGGGCTGGGTGACCCCGCCGCCCGTTCGCGGGGCCGGGACCGGAGCCGGGACCCGACGGGGCTGGGGGAAGGCAGAGGCTCCCCGGCCGCAGATGTCGCTGGTCTGGGCTCCCCCCCGGCCCTCCCGTGGTGTCCTGAGAGGCCGCCGAGAACGGCTCCGGTCCGAAGAGCGGCGAGGGGCCGCCGCTCCGGTACCGGGCCGGGTCCGACGGGGCGCGGGTCGGGGCGCTGCCCGTCCGGCCCGGCCTTTGTGCGCGAGCGAGCCCCGGCAGCGCAGGCGGGGCCGGGGGAGGGGGCTCCGTGGGATTTTTAAACCGTGTCCTCATTAACCTCCTTTTTCTGCTCGGGCGGGTGGGGCGCGGACCCCGCGCCGCGGGAGCTGCCAGCGCCGGGAGGAGCGGGAGGAAGGGCGGCACAATGGCGCCTTTCTCCGCCGGCCCGGCGGGGGGACCCGTTCACACGGACCGCGGGGCCCCGGGGGCGGGGGCGGGGCCGGGCCGGGGGCGATCGGCCCGGGGGGCTCCGCTCCGCCCGACGGCGGCACCGACGGCAGCGCCCGGGGCCGCCTCCCGCGCCCCGCCGCGACCGCGCAGCGCCCTCCGCAGGCCCGTCCCGGTCCCTGTCCTGGCCCCTGTCCTTGTCCCGGTCCCTGTCCCGGCCCCTGTCCTTGTCCCGGTCCCTGTCCTGGCCCCTGTCCTTGTCCCTGTCCTTGTCCCGGTCCCTGTCCGCGGTGCAGGGACAGCTCCAGCGGCCGCGGAGCCCGGGACCAGGCGGGGCCGCGTCCGGCACGGAGCCCCGGAGGGAACGCGGTGAGATTTCCCCGCTCCGGTTCCAGCCTCGCACATCCCCAGCCCGGGCCGGGAACGCGGTGCCCGCGGAGAGGGGGCGGCCCCAGGCGGTGCCGGAGGAGGGAGGCGGACGGGAGCTATCCCGGAGCAGTGACCATACGAGGCTGAAAAGTTTAAAAAAATATTTATTGATATGCTAAAAAAGAAGTGTGGAAAAATCATACAAAACTTCCCCACCCGACGTAACCTTTTCCTAGTGTTTTCCTGCAAATAAATTAAAAGCAGCCTAGAGCTGGGGGGGGTTACACTAGAGTTAGTATCCAGGACCACTGGAAAACTGCACAAGGAACGCGAGTGAGGGGCCGGGAGGGGCCGGGCTGCTGCATGGGGAGCTGGTCCTGCTCCCGTAGCACTCATGCCTTCCCAGGGCAATAACATCCCCGACTTTTGTTCTCAGAAAATAAAAGCAAACAAACAGCTGCAGTTTAAAGCAATTACAAGTGTCATACAGGACCGATTTGGCTCTCTCTTTAATTAAAACGTACAAATCAGAGCAGTGACTGGCACAAGTTACAAGAACAATTGTTTGTTTTCACCTATCTCAACTTTCTGTCAGTAAAACCTTTCTCCTGGCTCTGGAGCCCTTCACACGCAGCTCAGAAACTCAACACAAACCAAACCCCTAAATTATCTCCATCCCTCCGTGTACTCCTGGGGTTTTTTTGGTACAAAATATATATATAAAAATAGACTCAGTTTCTCGGGATGATGGCTGAATCGGCCACCTCTTCCAGTCCAATGGAAAACAACAAGGATGCTTAACTAGATTACGCCTGGGGAAAATATCCATTCACTATACAAATACTGCAGGACTTTCCACATCGGAAACCCCTTAGAAAATGACAAGTGACAAACCTTTAATTGCCTGTCTGACACCCGGCTGAACATGCCAACTCATAGCAGCAAACTCAAAAAAAAAAACAAAAAAAAAAAGGTAGAACTTGAATCCTAATAGTACATAACCAGGGTGTGCACCAACCAGGGGTCGTCCAACCCCTGTCCACCAAAGATTCCAGTAAATTACTCACAGGATGTGTCTTTGGGAGGCAAACTCCAGTGGGAACCGTGCATTCAACCCTTCCCCCCCCCCCCAGCGCTGCTGGGAGTGCCAAGATCCCAGAACACCAAGTGAGAAAGGGGCTGGGGAAGAAACGTAGGGTGAGATGGACAGAAAAAAATCCTGGATTATCATTTTCATATCGTTAGACCTTTGGAATTGAACCAGCTGGTGAGCAAAAGGCACAATAGCAAGTGGTGACAGCAGAGTCCTGTGCTGCTGGAGGGGACACGCCTGGGCAGGGTGGGTGGTGCAGGGGGTGCCCGGTGTTGGGATCCTTGTTCCCTTTGCCCAGGCAGGAGGCAGGAGCCAGGCCCTGCATGGAGGAACCCGTGGATGCTGAGAGAGCAGCTCTGGAGGGAGCAGCCAGCACTTCACCTGCGGTCACAGCTCATCTCCTACCCTGCCCTTTGGGTTTGGCCCTCCTTGGAGCATCTTCAGATGTCTTTCTCCCCCTTGGAGAAACCGATCCACAGATCCTATTGCAGGAAAGAGCATCCCTGCCAAGCCAGCTTCCCCTCTGGGGACATTGCTCAGCAGGGCTCTGCACAACAGCTGGAGTCCCACTGGGGACCAGGACCTCTCCCCACCGGTGTCACCACAGGACCCTGCGACCACCCTGCTTTGCATAGGCACAAACCTGTCGTGGGACCGGTGTCACAGACAGGGCTGGGATAAGGATGGTCCCAAAGGCACATTGTTGATCAGTCTGGAGTCACAAAGGCCGAGCAGCAAACATTTGGTGTGTGGGTGAGAGCCTCACCCCCATGCTCCCACTCCTTGATTCTTGTCCCAAAGCACTCATACCCCCAGCACACAGCACAGCACACACCGTGCCCGGGACACTGCTTTCTGCTGACACAGCCCAATGCTGCCTCGGAGCTTGTTGGGCAAAGTTACACTGGAAGGTAAACTGCACAGACTGCGACATTTTGGCATCACCTGAGAATGACCCCACTGCAGCCATGACCATGGGGGGCTGCTGCGCTGGGGGGTCAGAAGGACCTGTACCCCCAGATTGGTCCATGCATCCACACTCCTGTGTATGAAGATGCTGTGAGTGGCCCTGCCTGGGGCAAAGAGAAATGCTTACCCTGGTGCCAGGCCAGTCACCAGGTGACCCCCTAAGCAGTGACCTGCTGGTCAGGTGGAGGGCCTGAAGCACACAGGGGAGTGACAGGGCAGCCACCAGCCGTTCATCGCCCCCGAGACAAGGAGTCAGCATCAACAGAACCAGAATAACCTCAAATGCTACTAAACTCTGCCTGAACTGCTGCTAATTTTGGCTTGTAGGAGAAATTTGCAGTAGGTAAAAGGCTGCAGTGGAAAAGCCATTACTGGGTGCAATTGCAAGCCAGAAGGAGCACCCCAGCAGCAGGGGAAGGTGAACGGTTGCTCAGGTGCTCTGCTTCCGTGGGGAACAGTAGCTTGAGGTATCCACTGGCCTTAGCCCTTCTCCCTCTTCTCTCCTTTCCCACCACTCCAGACCTATGCAGGTGGCCTTGACCAGCTTCTGAGCATTCTGGAGAAAACCATGGATGATCAGTGTGAGTCTAACCCAGGCAGCAGCAGTCCTGGGTGTCCTGGTAGTCCCAGTACCAACCTACCTGCTGCTGGAAGGGTTCACATATTCTGCAAAGCTTCAAAAATATTCCCCAGCACGTCCCTGTGAGTGCCTGGAACCTTCTGAGCAGGACGTGGAGATGCTGGCAATGCCAGGATGAGGCAGAGGAGTGGTGTGGGGGCTCCCTGGGCTGCCCAGAAATTCAAGTTCCTCTGGAAGTCAAGTCCCTGAAGAGAAGCTGTTGGATCTTCATGGCCCTCAAGGCAGGACTTTCCTCCAGAAGAAAGGAGACACCCTCCAAAAAGACCTCTGCCACCTGTTCTGGTAGTGGCATCCAGGACTAAGATAGGACTTCACCTATCTTGGACTGGGGTTATTTCCCTCCCTCATGAAAAAAAAAATCCTTAAGAAAAAATGTAAACAATATTTCCCTATCAGCTGGAAACCACAACAGAAACGTTGTGGGTTTCCCATCATTGGAAATGACCTCGCCCAGGGGGGTGGCTGGGCTGAGCGTACCCTGAAAAACCCCCAAATGCAGCTGCCCCCCCCCCCCCCCCCCCCAGCCTCGAGGGCTGGGAGCAGCAGTTGCCTCATTTGGATTGACTTGCAGTTCCCCATGGCTCATAGACAGATCCACAGGAAGCCCAGAAGAGAATCTCCCAGTCCTCTCCCAGGTACAAGACCGTCCCACAGCAGCTCCACACCTCCCTGTGGCCAGCGAGCTGCAGACCTCGGCATCTGGTGTTTCAAAGCAAGGAGACCTGCGTGCAGTGAAGCCTGGCTCCAAACTGGCCAGCCTGACACCCCGGGCAGCACCGGTGCCACCGCTCCCAGAGAACGGCATCGACCACCACCACGTGGGGCACGGCTCCAGGAAAGGATGGAGAGAAGGTGGGGAGGAAATCTGGGACCCGCTGGCAGTTTGGAGTGGGTTTCACTGCGTTCTTGTCCAGCCTTTCCAGACACGAGTTCCAGCAGGTCTCACGAGGGCTCCATGTTCGCTTGAAGAAAAACAAAAAACCTGATGGAGGAGCTGAGCAAAGGTGAGGGTGAGGCTGAAGGATCCTCTCCCTCCTCTTACGCTCCCGGGATCAGTATTGCCGCAGGTTGAAGAACCCGACGCTGGTGGGGGACTCCTTGACCGTCACTGTGATCAGGTTAGCGGTGACATCGGTGACAAAGACGTGCTCGATCAGGCTGCGGGTGGGTTTCCAGTCCTGGCTGGTCTGGATGGAGACAGACATGTTCTGGCCCGCACCTGGGAGGGAAGCTGAATCCCGGTCCGAATCCGAGCTGGTGTCCTCGCCCGTGCTGGCTTCGGACAGGGCGGGGGCTTTGCGGCTCTCTGTGGCCGCGTGTCCCTCTTGAGCGCCAGCTGAGCCACCTTTGGCCGAGTCCCTGTCACCTGCCCGCTGTGTCTGCTTCTTGCTCTTGCCGCCGTCCCCCCCTGGGAGCGTGCCAGCACCGGCAGCGTTCAGCCCGGCCCCTGCCGCGCCGCCCTTGGCACCCTTGGCACCCGCGCTGCCACCAGAGCCCTTGGCCAGGGAGCCACACGGGTGCCGGGGGAGGCTGCTCCCGCTGGCCATGCTCGGCCCGTTTTTGACACTCTGCAGGTTCAGAGCCTGGAGGTTCAGCTCCTGGCTGGAGGCTGGCTGGATGCCGGCCCCGGACGAGCTCGATGGTGCCTTGCTGCCATTGGGCAGCATTTGGCCTCCAGCAGCAAACCCTGATTTCTGGATTTCCCCTCCGGCACTGCTGCCGCAAGCCTTTGCGGCTTTGGATCCCTGCACGTTCAGCCCCAGCTCCCCAGAGCCTTTCTGGCTCCTCATTTTTAAGTCCAGCCCTAAGCTGCCTTTACTGGCTGCCTGTGCCTTCAGTGCCAGCCTGCCCAGGGCCGAGCTCTCGGCTGCGCTCTGGCTTTGGGACATCCTGTTCATGTAGTGCACGATGGAGCTCTGCCAGCTGATGGCCTGGCTGGGGCTGGCCGAGCTGCTCTTCATCATGCTGGGCAGGTTTTCCACCGATGACCCCCCTGAGCTGAGCCCAGCCAAGGTGCCCGGTGGGTCCTTCAGCATAGCCGTGCCTGAGCCCTGCGTGCTGTGCTGGGGCTGCAGCTTCCCCACCAGCTTGGCACTGCCCCCCACCTCCTTCCGGCACGTTTTCAGCACCTTTGTCAGGTTCACGGTCCTTCGAGCTGCTTTCTGCTCTGGGGGAAGAGGTTTCCGGCCACGCTTCTTCCTGGAAGCGTCTTTTATGTCGGGCTTGGCCACCAGGATCTGAGCTTTCTTCTGAGGCACCGGGTGCGTCTCTCTGCTGCGGGGACCTCTCTTTGCTTCCAGATCACTCTCATCCTCTTCCTCAGAGGAGGAGGAAGAGGAGGATGTGGAGGAAGAGGAGCTACTTGACTTCATTTTTGCGGGCATCTCGGGTTCCTGCAAAGCAGCAGAAACAGGGAGAGTTAACAGCAAGGACCAAGGAATGGTTCTGGGCATTACAAACCCTCCAGGGTGGCCTGGCCAGGGGCCTCAGACACACACAGGTTCTCTCTCTGCATAGCTGACCTTCAGGGATCCTTCAGGCATGAGCTGTGTGCCTGAGGCCACCCCCCAGCCCCGGTGCCCTCCAAGGCCTGAGCCCCCCCAGAGCTGTCACAGCCGTGGGCTCCCACCAGTGCTGGCACTCACCACGTTCTTCCTGGGCCTGCCCCGGGGCCGCTTGCCCCTCTTCCGATTCTGCACTTCCTTTTCGTGTTCCCTGGAGAGAACAGGGATTAAAGATGATGTTCACAGTGAAGAAAAATACATCTGGGGGAACTGAGGCAGCCAGGTAGCGACCAGAGAGCATCCCTGTCTGCATCAGCAACATCCCTGCAGCTCCCAGCAGTCAGGCATGGACCACGCAGTGTTACCCATCCTAAACCTGCGCCTTTGCCAGTTCTTGGTGGGATTTGCCATTTTTGTGACATAAGGGGGTCAGGCAAAGGGAAAGATCTGCCCCCAGCCCTGCTAAGCCTTCCTTTGGTTATGCCCCTGCTGTGCTGAGCTTCCATGCTCAGAGTGGGAAAAGCAAAGGCATTCCCTGGAAACTCAGGGAGTTCCCTGCTTTGCTGGACTCTCCTGCACCTCCTGGTCTGCCCATGGTGGCCCGGGCTGGAGTGCAGGGACATTTCAGGTCACTCTATTAATTTCCTAGTTCTGTTTAAATGGGATGGAGTTCAGATGTGTGGTTAGGGTTCCCCGTGAGGGTGGGCAGGCCCTGGCACAGGCTGCCCCATCCACGGTAATGTCCAAGGCCAGGTTGGACAGTACTTGGAACAACCTGGGACAGTGGAAATGATAGGGTGGATTGAGGAGAGCTTTAAGATCCCTCCTAATCCAAAGCTTTCTCTACGATTTTCTTCCAGATTTTATTTCCCTCACCCTCCACAAATTGACTTTAATTCCTCACAAGCCCGGGCACCATCTTCCCTCAGGGGTCTGTGGCCACCCCCCAAGCACAGCCGAGGTCCTTGAGCCCAGGATGGGGACCGGGAGCCCCAGGTCTGTGTCTGTGCCACGTTCCCAGAGCCCTGCTGGGCCATAAACCCTCGGTGTTCGTCCGGCCAGGGCAGAGCTCCTCCAGGTAGACCTGGACCGTGACTCCCGGGACAAACAAAAGGGCCTGGCCACAAAGAGCCCCGCCAGCTCCAGGCTGTTGTTTCCAACAGCTTCCACCACACGTGCAGCCAATTAGAAGTTAATTGACTTTACAGTTTGCTTAGAAATATTTAGAGTTTGCTCACTTCTTTTGGAAAGCCAGGAGCAGCCGGGGGTCCAGGATGTTCTCCTCAGGCTCCCAGCTGTTGTGCCTGCAACAGGGGACACGCACCGGGTGAGAGCAGGGGCCGGACCCCGCCTCGGGCTCCGGCACCGGGGGCTTCACCGAGCGACACCCGGGCCTGGCACGGGCCGGGACATGCCCGTACCGGGGGCCGGCACAGCCGGGGGGCGGGCAGGGGAGAGAGGCCGGGGGAGGGAGATCGGGAAGGGGGCGGCCACGCCGCCGCGGGGCGAGGCGAGCCCCGCGCATCCCGGGGGAGCTCCGGTCTCAGCAGAGCGGGCGAGGGGCGCGGGGCCGGCACAGCCGGGGGGCTGCGGAGATTCCGGGGGGGGGGGGGGGGGTAAGGACCGAGCCGGGAGGGGCGGGGGGGGGTCGCGGAGCCCCACGCGGTGGCGGGGAGGGCTCGGTCGCTGCCGCGCTTATTTGTAAACAAAAGGAGCGGCACGACCCAAACAAAAGCGGCCGGGCGGGCGGTACCCGCGCCCCGCTCCGCTCCGCATGGTTCCGCGATCCGCGCAGCCCCGCTCCGCGCCCCGCACCGCTCCGCGCCCCGCACCGCCCTGCTCACTTGGAGGACCAGCCTCGCCACTTGACCAGGTACTCCAGCTTGCCCTGCGGAGAGAGACGGGGAGAGGCGTGTTAGCGGCGGCGGGGGGTGCGGGGGGAGCGGGGGGTGCGGGGACGGCGGCTCCCACCTTGCGGAGCCGCTTGCTGAGGATGCACTCGGCGGCGAAGACCTGCTCTCCCACGCTGCTCAGCTCCTCCATGGCCCCGGCCCCGCGCACACCCCCGCGCACTCACAACACAAGGGGAGCCCCCGGGCGCGCCCCCGACGGCGGCCGCGCGCGCTCCGACCCCCCCCCCACCCCCCCCCCAGGATCCACGCGCGCCCCCCGGCACAATACGGCGGAGGGGTGTGGGGTGGGGGGTCCCCAAATTCCCCGCCGGCCAATGGGGAGCAGGGGGCGGGGCGATCCGGCGTGGGGGGTGGGGGGAGGCATTGTCTGTGTGCGACCCCTCCTCTTCCTCCCGCGCGGGGGCGGCCGCTGCCCGGCCGGAGCGGGGACAATGGGGTGGCCTTTGTTTCCCCGGGCAGCGCGGGGGGCTTCCCTGGCCGGCCCCGCGGGGGATCCCCCCGGTCCGACCCCGCCAGGGGTTCCTGCTGCGAGGACCCGGGCGCCGAGTCCCCTGCCCGGGGTCCCTCCTGGGGACAAAGCACCCTGGGGATGGAGCAGCCTGTCCTCGCCGGTCCCCGCCGGGCCGGAACAGGCGGCGGCAGCGCCGGCACGTTTCGGTTCTAAAATAGTTGATTATAATAGAATAAAGGATTTCCCAGGGGGGTGGGCCGGCCGTGACCCTCGCGCGGTGCCGGCTCGCAGCTCGGTACCGCCCGGCTCACGATCCCTCCCGAGCCGCGCTACCGGGGGTGCGGCGGCACCGCACGCACCGAGGCGTGCGGGGCTGCGTGAGGAGCCGCTGCACGGCGGTTGTGCGCTGTGGGCGTGGAAGGATGAAATATGGTGCTTTACAGGCATGGAAGAAGATGAGTCAGCACCTCAGGGAGTTCTCCTCCGCGGGCCCGGAGCCTGCCGGTAGCCGTGCGGGAGCCGCAGGGATATGAATTGCCGGGTGCCCGCGGCGCGCAGGGACTGAGCAGGAGCCGGACGGGCCATGGGGTGTCCTGCGTGGGGCCTCGCCCGCACCCCGGGCACTGCCGTCTCCGGTAAGCGATGCCGGGTTTAGCGATGCCGGGTTGGTTTAGCGATGCCGGGTTTAGAAAAGCATTTGGAGCCGCAGCGGGTGCTTTGGGCTGTCCCCGCTGCGGGGGGAATGTCATCACGGGGGACCCTCTCTGAGGGAATGAGAAGCTGGACGCTTCGTCAGGGAGCGGGACTGGCTGGGGCGTGCGGGATAGGGACGTGTTTGGGGTGCTGGGTCCGTGCCAGGGGGTTGTCCTGGGTCGGGCGCTGTCACCTTTCATTGTTTTCTTTTGGCAATTACCGTGGCCGTTCACTGACGAGAAGAGCCGTAGGAGCGTTTCTTTAGCCGAAGGTGACACAGAATTATAACACAGCGCCGCACTTTTTGTTTGAGTTCATTTACCTTCTGCCAGCTGGGCTCTTTGTGTGCGACACCTCTTAGATTTTAGAAGAAGCCCTGTGTGAGCTCTCATCGCCGTGTGCCTGAGCTGTGCACAGACATCCCGGCACCACGGCCGTGTGGGTGCACCCGAGGGATGAGGAGCAGCTGGGGCTCTCCTGGCTGCAGGGATTGGGCTCGGAGAGGTGAATGAGCCCTGATTTGGGGGGATGCCGGGTGAGCTCCTCTGCCAGCCGCCCCTCAGTGCTGTTGTTCCTGTGCTTCCCACGGGGATGCAGGGCTAGGGTCGCTGTTCTCTCCCTTCCCGGGGCCAAGAAGGGAAGGCCGTGTGAGTGAAGAGGCTCCATCTGGTGTCTGCTGAGCTGGCGAGGGGCTGGGGGTCAGAAATGGGAGCAGCCCTTGACATTCATGTCTTTTTAGGGACCACAGCGTTTGTCCCTGGCTGTGCCATCGGCATTGTCCCTGGGCCCCTGTAGGGATTCTCATCCCTAATGCTGCTCAGCCCCCATGCCACGTGTCCTGCTCCTGCTGAGGGTGGAAAGGACTGTGCTGCTCCCTGGGCTGGAAATCTCCTTTTTCTCTCCCAGGGATTTACTGAAAACTGATCCTGGACAGTGCCGGGGCCGCCATGGGCTCCATGCTTTTTACCTGGGATGTCCTGTTCCGCTTGGTCAGCCAGAGGAGACCATCCCAGCCCCGGAGCTTCCCTGGGCATTGCTGGTTGGAGCTGCCTCTGGGGCTGCCCCAGATGGGGCTGCTGGCTGGGGCAGGATGAGATGCCTTCCTGCTGCTGCCAAAACTGTGGCTCCACCTGTGAGTGCCTTTTTGATGAATTCAGTGTTTCCCGTCCCTGACAGGGACTTCACCCTTTTGGAAAAACTCAGCAACACGCACTGAATAACTTGGCCCCACACTCCCACCAAGCAAAGTCAGAGCGAGGCCAATAAATTCACCAATCACCGTGAAAACAGTCGTCATCTTAAAAATGAGAGCCAGACCCCTGAACTAATCTGATGGAACATGGTTTTGTAGCTTTCCCCAAGTACGCCAGGCATCCCAGGAATGCCGTGCGTCCTGTGTTATGTCTGTAGCAGGGGCTGTCAGGCTGAAGTGGGGTTTGATGTCGAAGGAAGGGACGTGGAACCGAGTCCTCTTTGCCTGTTGAGGGGGAAAGGGCCGTGCTGCAGCTCCCTGGACTGGAAATCTCCCTCCGTTCTATACCCAGGGGTTTACTGGGAATGAGTTCTGGTCACCCCTGAGCTGCTGTGGGCTCTGTGATTTCTGCCCATCCTGCCAGGCTTAGAGAGGCCATGGCTGTGCTCCGGGGGCTTGCGGAGCAAGGAGCCCTGGCCTGGTGGGTGCAGGGTGGGGGTCAAGGTCCAGGATGGGGATCAAGGCTGTGGGTGTTCCCATAGGGCTCGTGGCCTCTTTTTTGGTGCTGGTTCCCCCCAAAGCCGGTGCACGGCAGGGGTGCCCCGTTCCCTGCAGTGCCACGGGACCCCCATGGCAGTGGCGCTGGGGATGCCTGGGGAGGTGCGGGCCGGCCCAGGCAACAGCCGGGCCATGGTGGCCATTGTGGGCAAATGGTGGCTGTTGTCCCCAAGGCATCAGCCAATCAAAGCACAGGGATCTGCATAGCATTTGGGTACTGCAGCCGGGATGGAGCGGGGCAGCTTCCAGGGTGGGGTGGGTGGCCAGGGACCACGTCCTGCCTGGGTCCTGTGGCCCTGGGCGGGAGTCAGAGGGACGTGTTCCACACCCAGACCAGGCATTTTGGGAGGCAGCAGTGTCCCCACACACCGTGTGCCATAAATAAATACGTGTCCTTGGATGTTTGTTGTTATGTTCCCATCCCGGAGTGGTCGGGACCCCTGGGCAGCGAGCAGCTTCCCAGTGCAGGAAAAAGAAAAGGAAGCAAATGGTGTGGAAATGCATGGCAAATTGGGATGGAATACACAGCGGGGCTCTCCCTGCTGCGTGACCCCCAGCTCGGGCAGGGGGGCGGTGGGGAATGAATTACGTGGGGATGGGAGGGAGGAGATGCGGGGATCGGGCAGCGACTGTGTCCAGGCTGGGATTTGGCCTTTGCCATCGGGAAACGATTGGTGAAAATGTCCCGCATTGCCAATGCACGAGGTGCGAGGAGCCACGGGAAGGGCTGGGGAAGACTCAAAGAACACGTAAAATTCGGCGGTTCTGGGTTTGCCTTGGAAGAGGCTGAGCTAGACATGGCTCCTGGGCTCCAGGATGGCTCCAGGAGCCGGTTTAGGTTCTGAGTGACTGCGGGGTTGGAACTCGCACCCATAGAGGGGAGGATCCCTCTCATCTGTCTGGCCTGGGACACGGGAGCATCCGTCAGCCCGGGGCACGTGCTCAGGGGCAGGAGGGATTTCGGTGTGTGGCGTGGGTCTCCAGGGCATCCCTTGGAGCATCCCTGCGCCCTGTGCTGCACGGGGGGTGCTGGGGAGCGCCCCGGGCCCGGCGGCAGCCGCGGGTGGCTCCCGGCTTTGTCCCTCAGGACCGAGGAGCAGATCCCTCCCCGGGGAGCCACCGGGGCACTGGATGGCCCCGGGGCTGGTGGCCGCGGGTGCCGCGGGTTTGGGGAGATGCTCCGGGCCGGGGTTTTACCGTGAGCCGCTTCCCCCGCCCGTGCCGGGAGATCGGGGGGGCGCTGAGCGCGGCTCGGGAGCCCTCGGCCGCCGGCTGCCGGTACTGCACCGGGACTGTACCGGGACAGCACCGGGACTGTACCGGGACTTGTACCGGTACTGCACCGGGACTGTACCGGGACTGTACCGGGACTGTACCGGGACTGCACCGGGACTGTACCGGGACTTGTACCGGTACTGCACCGGGACTGTACCGGGACTTGTACCGGGACTTGTACCGGGACTGCACCGGGACTGTACCGGGACTGTACCGGGACTGTACCGGGACTTGTACCGGTACTGCACCGGGACTGTACCGGGACTGTACCGGGACTGTACCGGGACTGCACCGGGACTGTACCGGGACTTGTACCGGTACTGCACCGGGACTGTACCGGGACTTGTACCGGGACTTGTACCGGTACTGCACCGGGACTGTACCGGGACTTGTACCGGGACTTGTACCGGGACTGTACCGGGACTGCACCGGGACTGTACCGGGACTTGTACCGGGACTGCACCGGGACTGTACCGGGACTGTACCGGGACTGTACCGGGACTGTACTGGAACTGCACCGGGATTGTACCGGGATTGTACCGGGATTGTACCGGGATTGTACCAGGATTGTACCGGGACTGCACCGGGACTGCACCGGGACTGTACCGGGACATTGGGGCACGGGGACACAGGGACACTGGTACTACACCGGGACATTGGGACACCGGCAGGACGGGCGGCAGCAGGAGATGTGTACAGGGGGATGGAGGAACAGGACCAGGATCCCCCCAACTCCTGCGTGCTCAGAGCACAGGGTCGGAGCGTGAGCCATGCTGGAAATGGATCAAATTCTGTGTCCGGCTACATTTGGCTGCCCCGTGTGCAAGCGGCCACACTGAGCTGTGTCTCATGGCAAACCCTGCACCTGAAGGCAATGGAAACCTTCCTGCAGGGATATGTCAGGGTTCAACCTTTCTCCAGGATGGTCCCTTCCTCACCACGGATTTTTCTGGCAGAGCTCTGTCTCACCCAAATGCTGCTGGTGGACTCAGGAACTCAATTCCTGCTCCCAGCTGAGGAAAAATCGGCTCTCAGATGAGGATTTGTGTCAGGAGGTTGATCACCACAATGCTCCATGTTCCCTGCGTGGTCTGGGAATGAGACTGGGAGTAGCTCTATGAGCACTGTAGCTTCTCAGTACTTAAAGGTTTATAAAAAAGAGGGAGTGTGACATTTTAAATGGGCAGAGAGGGATAGGACAGGGAAGTGGTTTTAAGCTTCAGAGAGAAGAGATTTAGGTTAAATGTTAGGAGGAAATTCTTCCCTGTGAAGGTGGGCAGGCCCTGGCAGAAGGTGCCTGGAGAAGCTGTGGCTGCCCCTGGATCCCTGGAAGTGTCCTAGGCCGGGTTGGACACTTAGAGCAGCCTGGGACAGTGGAAGGTGGATGCACTGGTGAAAGCACTGGATGTGCTTTGAGGTCCCTTCCAACCTAAACCATTCCATGGGTTTGTGATCCTGCTCTGCGCCTACTGGGCACCCTGGCATGAGGACAGAGCCTGGGACCAGTGGGTACCATCTCTGCAGGCTCTGCCAGGATCTCCAGGACACCAACTTCCCAAGAGAGCAGGCTGTCCCTGCCTGTAGAGTGTGCTGACCTGCAGGGAGGCCCCAAGGTCACCAGCAGGAGAACGGGAAAGGTTCCAGAGCACTCCTGTCATTAATATCAATTTCAATGGCGTGCACAGCACTGGCCACACTCCCCTTTCAGAGCCTCCCTGCAGCTGCCGCCGCCCTGACCCCCACCCCAGCAGTTTCAAGCCAAACATTTTCTTCCTGTTTTTCTGAGGGTGCGGCTCTTGTTTCATCTCGTTGGGTGAAGCCGATGCACTGAGCGAGTCTCTATGGCAACAGATGTTTATCGAGCCCCTGAGATGAGGCACAGGGCTGGGGAAAGGCACCGCAGCATCTGGAGAGGTCTGGGGGTGCTGGGATGCCACGCTGGAAGGGCTGGTGTGGGGCTGCTGGACGGGAGGTGTCTTGCTCCCTGTCCCCTAAGCCCCAGCCTGGCTGAAGGACCCTGGGCTGCTTCCTGCACAGGGAGGTTTGGATTTGTGCAGGGGCTTTTAGCTCAGCCCTGCTGTGGAGAGGTCCCCGGAGCCTGGCACAACACCCAGGCTCTGCCAGCCCTGGCTCAGGAATCACAGGGCTGTTTGCTGTGACCTGGGGGGTCCTGGCTCCGGCTCTGCCACATTCCCTGTCTCTCCAGAACACATCAGTGTCCCTCCCAAAGCTGCCAGGAGCTGACTTGGCTGCAGCTGGGGCAGATCTCAGCAGTTCTGCCATGGAGCAGTGCAGCCAGGCCCATCCTGCCTGCAGGTTTGCTGCTCAGGGGTGCATAGGTGGCATTTCCCAGATCTGTCCGCAGCCACAAAGCACAGAAAGACAAGCAGGATGGTGCTGAGGGCACCTAGGGCTCTTGGGGCAGGAGCTGGAAGTGCTGATTGATTTTGGGACGCTTCTGAGGCTTCCAGGCTGGGGGTGCCATGGCCAGCCCCACACTGTGGCCACCACAGACGAGTTCGGGGGGTCCTCTCTGTGTCCTGGGCAGGTCCAGGATGAGAGAGTCCACCCTGGGTGGGGCCTGGTGCCTTCCAGGGAGGTTCCCAGCACGCTCAGAACCCCATTTTAATTAGGTTGTACACTCAATATGTATCAGCTGTCTCTGCTCCAAACCCATCCTGGAGCTGTTCTGCCTCCCACGTTTGGGGTGAGGCAAACATGGGGTGACCGGGTCAGGCCAGACATCAGTGCCACCTTCCACAGCAGTGCATCCTGGTGTCACCCCAAAGTTTGGGACAGGCATCTCTTCCCTGGGGACTCAGCCATGCCAGAGGAGCGCAGCTCAGTAATTTAGAGAGGTTTTGGGAACTTCGTGCGGTTCCCTGAGCCTGGCTCTGGTTGTCTTTGTGAGCCATGCCCTTCCCCATCTTGCCATGTGTTCTGGTAGAGTTTCCTGGAGCTTCGGGGCTGCCGGGACAGGAGAGCACAGCACTGCTGGTGCTTGGTTCACGTCTCTGCAGCCTGGAGGTGTCGAACTGGATCAGGAGTGACTCTTTCTGGTGGTTCTCTGGACAAACTTGCACTGTGGAGGCAAGTGACAAACTCTGGCCTTGCAGCCACACACAGCCACCTGCAGAGCCCCCAGTAGTGAAGGATTCACCCCTCGTGGTTGCTCATGCCAGGGCCCAGACCTGGCTGCACACCGAGGACAGGGGGGACAGGACAAGGGGCAGCGGCAGGGTCCAAGAGGGTGCCCACCCCTTCTCTTCAGCCCGGCCCATGCCCTGGTGGTGTCAGGGCACACAGTCCTGTCTGAGGTGTGAAGCCCCTGCTGTGACCCGCAGGGAGCAGTTTGGGGGGGCTCCACAGACGGACGAAGCCCGGGGAGACCACGCCCAAACGTGGCCCGTGTTTGCCTGGGTGAGGGTCCTGCCGGGGGTCCTTGGGGTCGGTTACCTGGTGGGGGTTAGAAAACTCCTCCCCGGCATCCCAGAACCAGAGCGAGTCCCAGGATCAGCGGCAGCTTCTTGGCGGGATGGAGGGAACCCGAACCTGCGGTGCCGAGAGGGAGGTGAGTGCCAGCCGGGACACCGGTACTGTCACCTCCCGCCACCCACTCTGCTCCCTCCACCAGGCCGGGGGCAGCTCCGCCCGCTGCCGGGGACACGGTGATCCCTGCCCGGCTACCGAGCGCGGGGGGCAAGCGGCGGCGGGGGGGTCACGGCCCGGTGCCCGGAGCCGGCGGGAGCGGCGGCGGCCGCCAGGTGTCGCTGTTCCCGCGGGAATCCGGGTGGAGCGATCCCGGTGCGCTCCCGGTGCGCTCCCGGTGCGATCCCGGTGTGATCCCGGTGCGCTCCCGGTGCGCTCCCGGTGCGATCCCGGTGCGCTCCCGGTGTGATCCCTGTGTGATCCCGGTGCGCTCCCGGTGCGCTCCCGGTGTGCTCCCTTTGTGATCCCGGTGTGCTCCCGGTGCGCTCCCGGTGTGATCCCTGTGTGATCCCGGTGCGATCCCGGTGCGCTCCCGGTGCGCTCCCGGTGTGCTCCCGGTGCGATCCCGGTGCGATCCCGGTGCGATCCCGGTGCGCTCCCGGTGTGCTCCCGGTGCGATCCCGGTGCGATCCCGGTGTGCTCCCGGTGCGCTCCCGGTGTGCTCCCGGTGCGCTCCCGGTGCGCTCCCGGTGCGCTCCCGGTGTGCTCCCGGTGCGATCCCGGTGCGCTCCCGGTGCGATCCCGGTGCACACTGCCATTCCCAGCCAGTGCCTGCTGCCACTCTCACTGTCCCCCACGAGTCCCAGTGCTCACCATTGCTCCCAGGCTTTGTCGGTCCAGTCGGTTCCATCGGTTCACGCAGCATGGCCTTGGTGACCTCCAGGGAGCCGTCGTGGGGCTCAGGGGTGATGCCCAGCAGCTCGCAGAGGAGGGCGTAGACATTGACGCTTTCGAAGGGCTCCACCACCAGCCCCTTCTTGAAGGCAGGTCCCACAGCACGGAAAATGGTTTTCATGTTCAAGGCCTCATTGTCAAACCCGTGTTCCCCTTTATTGAACTGGACCTTGTACCTCTGCAGGGGAGAGCAGCAACGTGAGCACCCCAAGCCCTCTGCCCCCACCTCTCCCACCTTGTGTGCCACGTTCTGCAGCTGCAGGGTTTGATGGTCTGGTTGGTTCCTTTCAGTTTTGGAAGATGATCTGTTAGTGTTGAACTCTGCAGAAGCTGGAGGCTCCTCTAGACACTGTTCTCAAGCAATTACATCCTGCAAGTTCCCTCCCTAAATGCTGGCACATCTGAATTTTGTTGTACTGAGGAGCTTCCAACAGGAAGTTCCCTGCTGGCCTTGGTGCTGGGCCTTCCCTTAAGTCAGGCTAGGAGAGGATCCTGCAATGGATATTCTGCATTCATGCAATTCCTACTCCAAGGTTTCTGGATACTTTCTCTTCTCAAAAGCAGAGAAGGTTTTTTACACAAAGAGCTGGAATTTGTATCTGTGTGTATGGAGGCTAATTAGCACAAAGGCCTAAAGCTGGGCATGTGCTGGGGTGCTGTGAGAGGGAGAGGAGGGAGAGGCACATCCCAAAGGACAGTAGGACGTGGCTGATCCCCCATGGACCTTACCCCATGGATCACATAGCCTGGATCGCTGTACAACAGGAGCGGGGTGATCCGGGAATGGTTGGCGTAATGGAATCTCTTTGGGAACTCTTCTTTCTTGTAAACATGCAGTTTTGGGTGGGCATTTTTCAGGACTGAGTACACATGCTCCAATTTGCCTTCTTTTGGCACCAGGAGTCCATTTGGTCCATAATCTAAGAGTTCAAAGTCGAGGTCTTTGAAGGTGAAGTTGCTCACGGTGCTGATGTGAATCTCGTCGGTTTTTATCACGGTCTCCATGCCGTGGTCAGACGTGATGATGAGGTTGAGGGTTGATTCCAGGCCGCTTTCCTGGATACGCTGCCTCAAGTAACCCACAGTTCTGTCCACCTGCTCGATCATGGTTTTCCTCTGTGTGGATTCAGGGCCAAACTTGTGTCCTGAGGAGTCTGGCTCCCCGAAGTAGAGCGTGATGAAGTCGAGGTTCTCCACTGTGAACCATTCCATGACTGTGTCGATGCTCTGCCTCCAGTTGGTCTCATTGCTGTAGTTGAACAGTGCGGGTTCCACCAACTTCTTGTACACTTCTTCCCCTTGGTATTTTGCTTTGGTTCCAGGGAAGTGGATAGAGCCTGTCTTCAAACCCTGTGAGGGGAGGCAATCCATAAACTCACCTGAACTCTCTCGGCAGCATTCTTCCATCTGTCAGTGCAGCCACCTCCTAACACGATTCGTTCACTCAGTCCCCAATGTCTACCTCTGCCTCTAATGAGGTTTTTTTGCTCATTGCCAATTAGAAGTGATTAATTGAAAGCACTGCCCTTACATCTGGTTCCTCACTGTGTTTCAACACCAGTTAAAACTTTGGAACCAGTGACCCATTTGCACCTTGCATGGACCCTCTGGCTGTTGACCATCAAGACATTCAGGTGTGTTTTACTGAAGTCAGAGGAGCCAATTTGGAAGGTAAATGTGGGCAAAGCTCTTGGGCCGGGTTTCATGTCCTGCCTCAAAGCCGGATTCAGAGCCTGCTGGGCTTGCTGCAGTTCCCAGGGGACAGGGGAGTGGCCCCTAACGCTGCCACCCAAGTGCCCTGGTGTGCCTCGGGGTATGGAGCTCCCAGGCTCAGGATGTTCCCTGAGGAACTGGCTGAGGCTTCTTTAAACAGGAATAGGATAACCTGCTTTATTAATGTCTTAATAAAGCTGAAATGCATCTATTATTTTTTGCTATTTTTAGTAGAATGATCATAATTATTCCTGCCAGTGTCGGGAGATTTCAGTTTTTTTTGCTGTTCTAATTAGCCTGACGTTCACAGGGAGGCTGGGAACTCTCTGGCCACTGGGGATCGTGGCTTGCCTGGAGCTTTTCCTGGAGGGTGGCAGCTTGGATGGCTCTGTGCAGGGTCTGTGCAGGGTCTGTGCTGCACTTGCCTGTCTCTGGGCAGTGATCCAGATGGGGAGGCTGCCGTTGTCCCACCAGCTGCTGATGCCCTGTGTGGTGTAGTAGGGCAGTTTCACGCCTGTTTTGGTGTCGAACCACATGTTATGGATCACCCCGTGGTTCTCCAGGTACCGCCCTGTGGGAGAGGAGAGGAGAGGAGAGGAGAGGAGAGGAGAGGAGAGGAGAGGAGAGGAGAGGAGAGGAGAGGAGAGGAGAGGAGAGGAGAGGAGAGGAGAGGAGAGGAGAGGAGAGGAGAGGAGAGGAGAGGAGAGGAGAGGAGAGGAGAGGAGAGGAGAGGAGAGGAGAGGAGAGGAGAGGAGAGGAGAGGAGGAGGTGAGCCAGGCTGTGCTGGGGGGTCTCACTCCCACACTGGCTCTAGGGCTGGCTTTGGGCAGAGGGGACCTTTGGCCTCCCCTTCCTCTTCCATTCCTACCCCTGCCCTCTGCCAAGTGGGGTC
This sequence comes from Cinclus cinclus, assembly GCF_963662255.1. Lineage (NCBI taxonomy): Eukaryota > Metazoa > Chordata > Aves > Passeriformes > Cinclidae > Cinclus > Cinclus cinclus. Next base: position 12,064,702 of record NC_085065.1, read on the forward strand.
TTAGGGCAGGGAGGGAGATGCTGAGGGAGTTCTGCCTGCTGTGTGGGTTAGGTGGTGTCTGGTGGGTCTCACCTGGACCCAGCCAGGCACTGGCAGCACCTGTGGTCATTCCTGCCCTCTGGGCACGGGCAGGTTCCCCATGTCCTGTGTTTATTTAATCACATGGTGTTTCGAGGTCAGTGGGCACAGGGTTCCATTAGAAGGGAGGGATGCACTTGTACTCTTACATTTTGTGCTATTTTTATTATTCTGGTCCCAAAGACTGTGCAGTCCTTCTGCATCATATCCCCATCCTCCCTTGTATTGATGCTGCCTCCCTGCTTTTGCCCATCAGCAGATTTCATTAGCATGCTCCACTCTTTTATGCCAAGGTTATTAATTAAAATCTTAAATAAGATTGGCTCCAAAATCGATTCTTCAGGAATTCCCCTGGTGCCCTCCCTTCAGCTTGACAATCTCCTCTCAGCATCCACTCTGTCCTCGTCCTGTAGCCTCTCACTTCCCCACATTACAGATTTTGTACTAATCTTCATCTTCTCCATCTTAACTAATGATTTCCCATGTGGCACTGTATCAAATGCACTACTGAAGTCCAGAAAGATTAAATTTAGAGCACCTCTCTTGTTTAAAAAATAATTTATCTTATCAAAGGAGGCTATGGAGTTGGTCTGGTGTTATTTACCTTTGATAAATACAGTTTCAGTTCATGGATATCCCATAATGGCTTGAGTTGGGAGGGGCCTTAAAAACCGCCCCACTCCACCTCTCTGCCATGGGCAGGGACTTTCCACCAGACCAGGCTGACTCCATCCTTGGGCGTTTCCTGGGATGAAGCAATCTGGGGAATCAGGGAAGAATTTCTTTGTATCTAGTTTAAATCTACCGTGTCTGCATCTCTTGCCTTGTCTGCTCTGAAGCTCTGTGCGCTGCTGGGTCGGGACACCTCCTGACCTCGTGTCTTTCACTGACCCATGAGCCTCGACCCTGCCCTTCCCCAGCCCCCGTGCTCCGGTGGCCCGGGGCACTCACCGGTCAGCAGCGTGAAGTGGCACGGGCTGGTGAGGGTGACGAAGGCAGGAGTCATGTACTTGGCCTTCACCCCGTCCGCAGCCATCGTGTCCAGGTTGGGGGTGTCCACATCCTGGTCGTAGTTCCACCGAAAGCCATCAAAGGACACCAGGAGGAGTTTGCTGCGGGTGGGCGCCTGCTGCAGGGGGATGCATCTTCCTGAGGACAGGGCAGCACAGAGGAGCCCCAGTGACAGCAGCATCTTCATGCCCTTGAACTGGAGCAGCCCAGGTGTCCGGGGAGCTCGCATTAATACGTTCAGGATGGGACTAAGTTCGGTCCTTATCTAATCTTGCAGTTGCTGATGGGGTGTGTGTGGCTTCAGGCAGCATTTGGTATCAGAACAACTGTCTCTTGTTTGTCTCTCTGCAGTAGATTATCTTAAAGTTCCTTCTAGATCATACATCAGCATCTTTCCCCAGCGGTGCTGCTGTTCTGGGTGTGTGAGCAGGGAGGTTGCTGGCTTGGTGGGAGGCTGGGAACCCTCCTCCACAGCCCCCCATCCCTCCCAGCCCATCGTGCTGTCCTTTGCCTGCTCCTGGCTCTCGTTGCCCTGCTCTGTGGTCAGCAGTTCAGCCCCAGAAGGCAGCTCACACCCCAGGACTTCTTGTCCACCTTGACATGGAGGCTCAGAGGTTCAGGGAGGTGCTTGGATTTACCCACTTGGCTTTGCTGAGCTGCTCACTGGAGAAGGAGGCTCTTCCTTGGATCCTGACCGTGCATCAGCCCCCGGAGATGCTCCTGAGGATGCTCCCAGCTCTGAAGCTCCCGTGTCTCATCAGCCCAGCTCCCACTGCCCTGCTGCTCACCATGGGTGACCCTCATCCGCTCGTGCACTGCTGAGCTTTGCTGTATCAGCATCCCATCATATCAATATCTGCTGCTTTATGGCTTCTCTGGGGTTTAACCATTGCTGACGACTCATTTCTCAGAAAAACTGAGTTTAAGGCTTTTGTAGAGTTATGTAACAGAGGTTGCCTTGGTTCCCTGGGCTCTGAACTCACAACCTTTATGTCTTTGCTGATCTCCTTCTGCTCAGGTTGCAGATTTGTTCCTTGGTGCTTTGCTTCCTAATTGCCTGGCACCCTCTCCTCACCAAGATCGGTCTCCACCTGCTTTTCCCATCCCTGTCTGGGATCATTCCTTGATGTTTCTCCCTAAGACTGAGCTGGGTAGATGAGTTTTAGGCACATGGGTTTGTTCTTCCCAGATGGAATGACAAACTCTTTCTAGTCCTGAGCATCCCATGCATTCCCAGCTGGACTGATTTGTCGGGGGGGCGTTGGTGTCTCTTCCAGTCTGGGTGTTTGCCCAGTGGGACATGGGATAATGTTGCAAGGACACTGTGAGAGGTCCAAGAGATCCTCAGGGCTGGCACCAGCTGGGAGTGCAGTTAGGCTTTTGCAGGTAATGGGAACGCTGGGGTGGATCCTGCCCTGAGCCCCCAGCCCCGTGATCCAAGCCCTGAGCCAACCCTTGGCTAACAGAGGGCACAGAGTGGGTGCTGAGCTAACGGCACCCCAGCACTTGTGTCTGCCACCCCAGCACTGCCCTCCCCCTGCTCAGTGTGCCTCCTGCCACCCCAGCACCTTCTCTGCCAGCCCAGCACCAATGTTTACTCGAGGAACTCTTCTTTATCTGCATGTGCTGCCCTGGTTTTGATATTGTCCTTCCATGAGGACAGAGCCTCCTGGCAGCACCGAGGGTTTAAAGGGCTCATGATAAAGATGTTATCACTTGCCAAGCTCAGGGAAGGTCCTAAATATTCCGGTGGTGTTCTGAGGTGGGTCACCAAGTCCCTGAGCCAGTGCTAACAGTGCGGGAAGGTGCTGATAACGTATCGTGTCCATCGGCTCCTCCTGGGGAGGGAAGAGACCAGCGGGAAGGATGCATTCTGCTAATCTCTGAGGAATATTCGATGTCAGGAGAGTTTCAAGGCACATTTTGATACCAGTATCTGAGGAGCATGAGGCACAGATAAAGAGCATGACCTTTGGCCACGCTGCCTGGAGACACTGCGAGCTCCAGCTGAAAGGGCTGATTTTGCACTAACAATGCCCCAGACACTGGTTCTGTGTGTGGATGTGCCCAAGGGGCTGCTCTGGATCCACCACATCCCTGCTCAGCATCCTCTGGAGCACCAGCTCCGTGCTGCTGGCACCAACCCTGCATGCTTGGAAACCCCCTTGAGAACAGGCAAGGAGCTCCAAGGGCACCATACAGGAACAAAGGATTTCAGACAACTAACCAATGTGATTAAGCAGAAGCTTCACTTTATTGTTTACCTTATGCCCTACTTACACATTCTAAAACTACTGTCCAAGTGATCACACATTAATTGACTGGTGCCTGTATCTTGTCCACGAGCTCTGCACGCACCGTGCAGGAAATGTGATTGGTTACAGTCTAGTGCTTCACCACCCTTCTTTATCTTAGTTCTTACAATATTGGTATTCTGTTTTCCAGCTTATTCTTTCCCAGTTTAGCACAATTTATGTTTCAGTAGTCTTGATGAATTCCAGAGTGCTTCGTAAGCGTAGGTAAAAATGGTTTGGCTGGTGCAGCTGGTATAAACTGTATATAAACTGGTATAAACTGGCCTAGGCTGTTCAAACACCTTGCTACAGCAGCACAGGCTGTCAGCCCTGTCCCTGCAAAGGCTGCTGGGGCTGACACTCCATCCTGCACTTGTGCACCAATTAGCTCTGTGAACACTGATGAAGGGGTTAAAAATGGAGAACACGAGCCCAGAGGAATCTCCTGCCAGGGGATCTGTCCTGCTTCCAGGAGGGTGATGTGCTGAGCACCCCATGGGCAAACCTGCAGCTCCCTGTGGCATGTGGGTGCACGGGCAGTGCTGAGCACCAAGGGCTGGATAAGCTCCTCAGCGTTACTGAAACCTCTGTGCCAGCACCGTGTGGTTCACGCCAGTTAATGTGGTTAATGAACCACACTGATGAACAGAACCAGGAGTGCTGTAGCTGTGGGGATCTGGGGGACCGTGGGGGGAGCTGTGTGGAGCTGTTGGGGGTGGGATGTACCTGGGCAGGTGTGTGGTGTGATGGGTGTGCACCGAGGAGCAGGGCAGCACTGACGGGGTGTTGGATGGAACCAGGAGCAGCTCTTGGCCCGAGCCCTGAAGCAGATGGAGGGAGGAAGGTGCTCCAGCCAAGCTGCTTGGAAGGGCTGGAAAGGAGGAAGGAGTTGGGAAAAGCAGCTTTGAGTTCTGGGGGGGCTCTTTGAGCGGGACCTGGCTGCCAGTACCGGCAGGCTGGAGTTTGACTCTTACCCCTGAGGGGCTGCCGTGGGAGCTGTGGGGTGTCCCGGCAGCTCTGTCCGGAGAGCTGCACTCACTCTCCAGCCTGGGGGTGGCTGAAGAGACCCCAGAAATGGCCCCTTTCCCTCAGCCCCTGCAGGGAAGGGTCGGGCAGTGCCAGCGGGGCTGCGGCAGTCGGCGAGGAACCTGCTACGGCCGGGGGGCTCGGAGGGACCCCGGGAGGGACCCCGGGAGGGACCCCCGACCCCCCAAGCGCGGCCGGGCCGGCAGGGGGCGCTGAGCGGCCGCGGCGGGGGCGGGCGAGAGCGGGGGGGTCCCGGGAGCGGCGGGGCTGGGATGGAACGGGAATAGAGCGGGGATGGAACGGGAATAGAGCGGGGATGGAACGGGAATAGAGCGGGGATGGAGCAGGGGATGGAGCAGGGGATGGAGCAGGGGATGGAGCAGGGGATGGAGCAGGGATGGAGCTGAGGATGGAGCAGGGATGGAGCAGGGATGGAGCAGGGGATGGAGCAGGGATGGAGCTGAGGATGGAGCAGAGATGGAGCAGGGGATGGAGCAGGGATGGAGCAGGGATGGAGCTGAGGATGGAGCAGGGATGGAGCAGGGGATGGAGCTGGGATGGAGCAGGGGATGGAGCAGGGGATGGAGCTGGGATGGAGCTGAGGATGGAGCAGGGATGGAGCAGGGGATGGAGCTGGGATGGAGCAGGGATGGAGCAGGGGATGGAGCTGGGATGGAGCAGGGATGGAGCAGGGATGGAGCAGGGATGGAGCAGGGGATGGAGCCCGTGTCCAGAGCAGCAGAAGGGCCCAGAGCACCTCCAGGGATCGGGGGTGGAATTTCACCGCACTGGGAGAAGGGAGCCCACCCACCCGTGGTGATTCCCGGGGCTCAGCCTGCAGCCCATGGCCTGAGCTCCTCTTTCTGCTCCTTGGTGGGGCCTGAGCCCTGTGGAGCAGAGCAGGGTCAGCCTTGTGGCTGCAGCCTGGCTCTGCTCTCCACCTGGGAGCCTTCCTGTGCAGCTTGGTTAATCCCGGCATCGACCGCTCCATCTGGGCCTGTGGCTCTTCCTCAGCTTGCTTAGCTAATGGCTGTGTCTGCCTCCCATTGATCCTCAGCTGCAGAGCTCATTGATTAAGTACATTTCTTATTACACTTAATGGTATTTTACTCCTCTCTGTGCTTCCCTCGTGCCAGCTGCTCACCCTGCACCTGCAGGGAGGAGAATTCCTCTGCCCAGAGAACCCCTGCTCCGTGCTGGCCCTGCTCTCCTCCCCCCAGCCACCACCCTGGCTGCCCTTTCTCCTGCTCTCCCTGCCTGCCTCTTCCTCCTGGCCGGGGCAGTGCCTCTGCTTGCTCTCTGCCCTTCTTTGCTCCCTGGTCCCTGCTCCCATGCAGGGCTGATTTTCTCCCATGCGGGTCCTGCAAGTGGCACAGCCGTGCCAGGGTGAGAGGCAGTGCCCAAGGAAGGCACCGTGCTCTCCCCTCACCGACACCTCCACGCTCACCACATGCTCCTTGCTCCATGCCTCACCTCCTTTCAACTCTCTTGCATGCATCATTCAAAAGCCTTAACATTATTTGGCATAAAATATTTACTGAACTGAGCTTTTTGCAAATATTCCCCTCCATTATTTTCCATCCTTTTGGGAGCAGACACTGCTTCTCCTGCGCTCTCAAATGGCTTCTCTTAAATAATACAGCAAGAACATACGAACACCCAGTAGCCTTTCCCTTTCTCCTGAAATACCCATAAATGTAACAGTGTCACCAATCCATTATGGCCACACCAGGACTCAGGAGCACCCAGCAGTGCAGGCTCTGCCTGAGGAATCACCTCACTGCTGGGAGTGGGACAGACAGGGAAGGTGCTCTGGAAGAGAGCAGAAATACAGGAAAAGGTCTGGCACGATGCACAGCATTAATATTAATTAAAAAATGTTCCTTTCAGAAGGGACAGCTAAAGCTTAGCAGAGAGAGAGTGAAGGAATGAGCACTCCCAGTCTGCTCCCCACGAGGATGCTGGGTCAAATGCTTGAGACAGAATTCCCTCCAGCAGGGAATTGGCTGGTTCTGGGGGGCAGCCTGGGACACGGGGTGCCCAGAGACACATCCTCTTGTGGGCAGCGGGATGGGCACATCCTAAAGAAGGGGATATGGAATTTTAGGAGCCCCCTGGAGCCATCCCATCTGGAGAGGCTCAGCGGGTCTCTGCTGTCCTGGGCAAAGGCTTCTGGTGCTCTCGGGCTTTTGTGTCTGTTTTCTTCTGACAAGGGAGAGCGGTTTCGAGCTGAAAGAGAGCGGGTTTGGGTTAGGTGCGGGACAAAACTTCCCTGTGGGAAGCGGGGATGGAGCCTGGGAGCTCTGACCTGAGCCAGGGCCGGGCTGAGCCCGCACAGCGCTGCTGCTCCGTCATTCCCTGCCCCACGGGACCCGGCTCTGAGCATCCCCGGCTCAGCCTGGGCTGGGCTGGCCGTGGGCTCCGGTCACGGCGGCTTGGGACCCGCCTGTGTGTCAGCGAGCCCCGTTTAAGCGTTCCACGTTCCAGCCGAGCGAGCAGCCTTTTCTCTGTAATGCGGGCAAATCCCCGCTCCTGCGGAGCCGTTAATTGATTTCCCTTCCCGGCGCTCCCGCCCGTGGCTGTGCTGACACTCTCCTGCCCGCGCTCCCGTCAGCGCCTGCGACAGCACATCCTGAAATTATTGATAAACACTCATCGGGGCTGGAGCCTGGGAAATTGCCAGCAACCCCAGCGGGTTTCTCTCTTGCCAGCATCATTTTTCTTGATGACAGCATGTTTCGAACTTTGGCAGGGAGGGGACAGGGCTTCCTGATAACTTTTGTTGTTGTTGTTTTATGCATTGGTAGTTTTAAAAGATCCCTGCAAAGAGCTGAGTGGAGACGCTGGGGAGCAAATGCCTGTGATTATCTCTGTCCTCCACCCAACCCCACAGAGAGCTGTGCTGGGCTGGCTTCTACTCAGAGCTCTGCTCTCACAGCCAGCCCTGCTCCTCCATCCCACTCAGTGCCTCTCCAAGCTCGGGAATTCTTGATCCCAACCTCAAGGATCCCTGTTTTTTCCTGAAGTCCTCTGCTCCTGCCGGCTGTTACCCTGTGCAGAGCCGGAACAGTCCTTGTCACCACGGAGCCGGACTGCTGTGCCAGAGGGCAAAAGCCACCTCACATTCCCTGAGCTGGCCCGGCACTGGTGCTGTCCCAGCTCACACAGCACACACACACACACGTGTGGGGGCACCTTGGGTCTCTCGCTGGGGCTCCTTCTGGAGCTCGGAGCATTTTTCTCTCTGCGAGCTCTGCTAATTAGTGGGAGGTTGTGGATCGGGAACAGGGGGAAGTGTCCTTCTGTGGTTCTGGCACTAGAAATAATTGAGCCATGTTTCACCTATGGCCAATCTAGTTCTGTTCACATCTTGATATTTTTGTCTTAATAGCTTGGGGATGCTGCTGCATCCCTTGGATTCACAGCCATGTCCAGAGCTTTTCAGTAATCCCTGGATTTTGTACTCTCTTGCTGACTGGCTGCTGATTTCTTCTTAGTTTGTGCTTCAGCTCCTGCAGGGAGGAGCTGATTTCAGCCAAGCTGTGTTTCCCTCTGTGCCAATATTGTCCAGCCCCTGCTGGGCAGCCGAGTGCCGGGGCAGTGGCTGCAGGAGCAGACCTGGGCAGGGCAGGGCATTGCTCCAGTGGAGTGGGATCCCGGGGAATGCCTGAGGAGCTCATTCCAGCACAGCCCAGTGCTCTGCAGGGCACAGTCGGGATGGGAGCAGCTCCTGGGCCTCAGGGGGTACCCGCTGTGCCCCACGCCAACACTGTGCCAGGGCTGTGCCAGGGCTGTGCCAGGGTTGTGCCAGGGTTGTGCCAGGGCTGTGCCAACACTGTGCCAGGGCTGTGCCAACACTGTGCCAGGGCTGTGCCAGGGCTGTGCCAGGGCTGTGCCAGGGTTGTGCCAGGGTTGTGCCAGGGCTGTGCCAACACTGTGCCAGGGCTGTGCCAGGGTTGTGCCAGGGCTGTGCCAGGGCTGTGCCAACACTGTGCCAAGGCTGTGCCAGGGCTGTGCCAGGGTTGTGCCAGGGCTGTGCCAACACTGTGCCAGGGCTGTGCCAGGGTTGTGCCAGGGTTGTGCCAGGGCTGTGCCAACACTGTGCCAGGGTTGTGCCAGGGCTGTGCCAGGGCTGTGCCAGGGTTGTGCCAGGGTTGTGCCAGGGCTGTGCCAGGGCTGTGCCAACACTGTGCCAAGGCTGTGCCAGGGCTGTGCCAGGGTTGTGCCAGGGTTGTGCCAGGGCTGTGCCAGGGCTGTGCCAACACTGTGCCAAGGCTGTGCCAGGGTTGTGCCAGGGTTGTGCCAGGGCTGTGCCAGGGCTGTGCCAGGGCCATGCCAACACTGTGCCAGGGTTGTGCCAGGGCTGTGCCAACACTGTGCCAAGGCTGTGCCAGGGCTGTGCCAGGGTTGTGCCAGGGCTGTGCCAGGGCTGTGCCAGGGTTGTGCCAAGGCTGTGCCAAGGCTGTGCCAGGGCTGTGCCAGGGCTGTGCCAGGGCTGTGCCAACACTGTGCCAAGGCTGTGCCAGGGTTGTGCCAGGGCCATGCCAGTGCCATGGTTTGCCGTGTCAGTGCCTGGCCGGGCTGGGGAAGTGAAGATGTTCACGGCAAAATGAAAGGTGTGATTTATCAGTGCTGGTCCCCAGAGGCTCAGGGCCTGTCAGGCACCAAAAAATCCCATCCATCACAGTGGGGGGGGGTGCTTTTTTTTTTTTTAGTGTGTTTTTTGGCCATTTTATTTCTCTGTGAGTGCTGGAGCTGCGAGGGGAGCTGTGTGAAAGGCAGCCCTGGGCATGGGGGCCGGGGCTGGAGAGCCCTAGGGATGGATGGTGCCACTCTCCTTCCCGTGCATTATGGAAACCTCTCCCCTCTGCCGTGCTTTCTGGGGGCTGCAGCCTGTGTGAGATCTCCAGACTGTGCACAAAGAAGGGGCTCAGCCATCCCCCCCAGCCTCTCCCAGTGTCCCCGTTTGTCCCCGTGTGTCTGTACATGTGTGTGTACATCTGTGTGCAGATCTGATTGTTTATTTCTTTGTAGCATTTCCTTTTCCCAATGTTTATGGGCCATGGGATTGGAAGTGAAGCATCTACTTAATTGCTGTCAGGCAAGGAGACGGGTTATAAAGTTGCCAAGGGAAAAAATAGCTCACTCTGGGGTAGATGCAGGGGAGCAGGGCTGATGAGAAGAGGAGGGGGCGAAAGGCAGGGGCGGGAAGAGATGAGGAGAGAGAAAGAACAGGAAGGGATGAGCAGGCAGTGAAGGAGCTGGCTCAGGAAGGAGCTGCTGGGAGGGAGGAGGAAGGCCAGGCAGGTGTACTGGGCAAGACTCGGCTCCCTTTGGGGAGTCTTCTGCATCTGCCAGGACGGTGGCATTTGCCTTCTCGTGCCACCAGCGTGGCTCCTGGAGCACTTCACAGAGGGCAAATAGGAAGAAGGGAACCCTCCCTGTGCTCCCCATCCTCCCCAGTGCCGGAGCCTCCCGCCTGCGCCGCTCCAGTTCCAGGTTCTTTGCTTGCAGCCCTCCAAATCTGCATCTCTTTCTTGTTTGCTTCATTATCTCCAGTGTAACCCTGCACCGTGTCATCCCCATTGCACGGCTCCTCCCTCTCCCCAGTCACCACATCACTCCAGCAAGGACTCCCTCTCCCATCCTTTAGTCTCAGCGCCGCACATAAAAGCGCTCTGATGGCCATGGCGTGATAGCAAAGACAGAACTTAATTTCACAGCATTTTCATCTAATACTCCATAAAACTGAACAAATTTGCTGGAGTCCAAATCCATCTCATTATGCAGAGTCATTGGAAGGGAGCTTTTCTGTTCAGGGCCTCAGTGCTCAGTGAGGGGATGGTACAGAAGAAGGGAAAAATAATTAATTAGGTGCTGCTCTGGATCAAAGATCCTGCATTGCAAGGCACATCAAATAAATGCCTGGCTCATGAATAAAAGCTGCACCAAGCCCGGTTTGCCTGGCCCCACTCAGAGAACCTTCATTGATGCTGAAGGTGTGTGTGGGGAGGTCTTTGGCCTGAGGCTGTGCCCAAGGAGGAGGAGATGGAGCAGGGCAGGAAAGGGAAGATGGATCTGGGCGTGATGGATCACGGGGATAGATCAGGAAGCCTTGAGGAGGTGTGAAGTGTGGCTTTCCTCCTGGGCGTTCCCCCAGTGTCCTGGTGTGGCAAGGAGCTGGCCAGAGCTCCCTGTCCTGATCCATGGCAGTGCTGCTTCCCACGGCAGGACAGGGCAGGGCAGGTGGGTTGAAATCACAGCAGCCAAGGGAGAGGAGAGAGCTCACTTCACTTCACTTCACTTCACTTCACTTCACTTCACTTCACTTCACTTCACTTCACTTCACTTCACTTCACTTCACTTCACTTCACTTCACTTCACTTCACTTCACACTGTTAATTAATCTCTGAACCAACGAGGATGCTCTCATCTGGTCTTTACTTAGTCCATAACCCAGAAATCCTCAAATTATGTCATTTGTTCAGTGCAGATGAAATGAATCACTCTGGGAAATAGACAACAAGTTGCATTTCTGCTGCTCCCTATCGTGTGATCAGATCTGCAGCGAGCTTGGTGTCAGAGGTGGAATCTCCTGTGGCCAGCAGGAGACACTGAACAACAACACCAGCTCTAAACCTGTCACCTGCCACCTGGAGCCATGGACTGGCTCCTGTCGGGAGGCTGGAGGGGCTGGGGAGGCTCTGGGATTGCCAGGGATGCAGAGCCTGGGCAGGGATGGAGGTGCCAAGGAGGCTCCACCAGGGCTTAACCCCTGCCTCACCCCCTGCTCCTTCCCTGTTTATTACTGGGGTCTCAGACACGGCTCACAGGGCTTCCTGGGGCACCCAGAGGGAAGGACTCCCCTGCAGCCCTCCCAGAGCCCTGTCCCCACACCCCACAACCTTGGGCCAGCAGGGGGAAGGTCCCCATCAGGATGGGTCAGAAGAGCTGGACACAGAATTACAGCGATTTAATGGAGTAATTAACTCATTAATGGAGTGCTGCTGGGGGCGTGCTGCTTGAGGCTCAGCACGACCTGGGATCTTGTGGAGAGCACTGAAGGTGATTCCCAGAGGTGTTGGAGCCAGACTCAGTGCAGGGGTGCTCCCTGCCCTCAGTGCTCTGCTGTGCCCATGGCCAGTGGCTGCGAGCGTCCCAGGGCACATCCCAGAGGGGCTGCAATGACAAACCCCAGCCAAGAACAGGCTCAGGTGGCAGGACGAGTCCCTGGGCTGGGCTGCCTGCATGGGGGACCCCTCACCCCCTCTCCCTGGTCAGCTGGGGCACTGTGGGGATCCCTGACCCCTTCGGGGGGGGAAGCTTTACTGTAAGAGGTTAAGGCAGGTAGCAGCTTGCACACAACTAACACGGAAAGAGCTGCTGTAACAAAAAATCCACAGTGGTCGTTTGCTAAAATGGCTGTAATGAATTGAAAAAGATGACAAGCTGATCAAGGCAGCTACTGGGAAGTGTCAGGGCCCTCAGCCCAGCTCTGCAGCTCACCTGGGTCACCCAGCACGGCAGAATCCTTTCAGAGGAGAGAAAAACATGGTTTCTCTCTGTCCTATCAATTTAAATAAATTACCTATAACATTAGCTGCACTTAAAGCAAAGCAAGAAATCAATCCCCTGCCTCGGCTGCTCTAAAATGCTTGGTTTGCACCATGAAACCTGTAATTGTCAGAGGTCCCCATGCAGGAATGTCTGCTGGTGAGGGGCTGTGGGGGCTCGGGCTGTGTGTGTGGGGCAGTAGCAGGGCATGGACGTGCTGCCCTGGCCACAGCAGTGCAGGTATCCTGTGATGCCCCCCAGGTGAGTGCCCGGGCCCCGTGGGCAGCCCCGTGCCAGCCTGGCAGCAGCGCAGTGCCAGGATCTCCCCTGGGATTGGCACCTCAGAGCAGCCCCAGGGCAGGGGCACGGTTGGATGTTGGATCCCACCACCCCCAGCTCCCTTCCCTGAGCGAGTGAGCGGAGCCAGAGCCCTGCCCAGCGGGCAGAGTGGGATGGAGGCAGGGATGGCAATGGCAGGGATGGATGCAGGAGGCAGGGATGTGGGAATGGGCGAAGGGAGCAGGGATGTGGGCAGGGACCCCTGTGAGGAGCTGGGCAGGGCAGGGCCCCAGAAGGGAGGGCAGATTTCAGAGCAGCCTTTCAGACATGGCTGTTCCCTTTGTTTTTTTCCTGCTGAAACTGCTGCCTTGTGCAAAGCTGCTCGAGCTCCTCAGATAAATTAGCATCCAGGGGATTGTTTTCCTCTACATTTTGTGCAGTTGCATAAGAGGGAGGAACAGGGGAGCCCAAGGAGCAGATTGCTTTGTAGAAGCATGAAACAGCCGCAGCCAGAGCTGCTGCCCCTCCTGCCCAGCACCTTCAGCTGGGTGAGGCACCAGGGTAGGAGCTGGGAGCAGCTGGGTCCCCTGGGTCAGACCAGAGGCTCTTCCCCAGACATCCCCAAGCTGATCCCAGGTATCCCAGTCCACAGGGAGACCCAGGGAAGCTCCAGATGCGCCAGTGTGGAGCTCTGGGGCCTCCCAGCGGGGGCCATTCCCAGCAAGAGGAGGAGGAGGAGGAAGAGGAGGAAGAGGAAGGTATCAGCATGCACCCAGCTGCCTCCCCCTGACCCGATCCCACCGATTGTACCGATCCCGTCTGAGGAGAGGTGTGAGGATCAATGTTCCTCAGCCCTGCCAGTGGAGGCACGGCCTGAGGGTTTGGTTTAACCCTTCCCGCACCCCAGCGCGGGTCCCTGCGCTCCCCCAGGGCTCGGGGGCTGCTGCCGGCCAGGCTGGGCTGCAGATGCGTGGCTCCTCAATTGCATTATTCCCTGCTGAGCCTGGCCCACCCCACTGCCTTTGGGTGACCTCCCTGGGGGATTTTCCTGTGCCTGAGCGGTGGGAGAGATGTCGATGGGCTTCTCAGGCGGCACCGCCGTGCCGTGACCTCTCCGGCCCTGCCCGGATGGGTCAGTCCGGTGTGGGCTGGGCTCAGCCTCCCTGCACACCCCAGCATTATTGCTTTACCTTCCCGTGAAACTCCCGAGAGGAGCTGGAAATGAGCAGGGGCAGGATGAAAGACCCGACGAGGCTCAGACTTGCAGGAGGGAGAAGCCACTTGGGGAAGGGAGAGGGAGGGAAGGGGCAGCAGAGGAGCCGAGGGCAGGAGGGAACTGCGGAGCGCCGGGGAGTTGGAAGTGCTTCATAACCCTCAGCCACAGTGATTTTCTGAGGCATAAGTGATGGAGGTAAATAGGATTATCTCACAGAAGGGACCAGTGGAATTATAAACATCTCATCCAGCACCGCCCCGGTAAATGAGTGGGGAGCAGCCCGGGAGGAGCGGGAGCGGCGCCGCGGAGCCCGGGGGAATCCGGGGGTCGGGGCTGACCCCGAACCCTCGCTGCTGACCCCTGGGAGCGCGGGGCGGGGGATTTTGGGGTGCCGTGAGTTGATGTCCTGCGGTGGGTGGGTGCCGCAGGCTGGCACCGGGATGTGACCATGCGCGGGTGGTCGCAGAGGCCGCGGGTCCCCGGCCCGGATCCCTGGAGGGCCGTGCCGTGCCGTGCCGTGCCGTGCCGTGCCGTGCCGTGCCGTGCCGGCTGCCAGCGAGGGCTCTGCGCTCGCCGGGGAACGGGCTCTGGGCTCGGCTGGCCCTGACAGAGCCCTGCACGCCGCTGTGGGGAGGGGGAGCAGAGCGCTGGGGCCCGGGTGTGATGGGAGAGGCAGTGCCGGGGGGTCCGAGGGGTGCGGGGGCCAGGGGCAGGGGATGATAGCCCGGGTGTGATGGGAGAGGCAGTGCCGGGGGGTCCGAGGGGTGCGGGGGCCAGGGGCAGGCGCTGTTGCTGCCCAGGAGCTCCCGCACTCCACAGGGGTCTCCTCGGGACACTGCAGGACTAAAGGCACAAAAGTCTCCCTTGACTTTGTTATGGTGACAGACTGAGTCTCCTCGGGCTGGGAGAGGCTCTTTAGCTACATTAACAGTCTGAGATCTGATGGGAAAGATGAAATAACTCAGTCTCCTCCCCACCACTCACTTGAGACTCTGACAGAATTGCTGCCACAATTACGAAAATTCACCTTGAAGCTTCATCTGTGAAGGACCAAACCATGAGGAAATGTTTGGCCCAGAGGGAAGCAGAGAAGGAATTTCAACTGTTTCTCATCTTTCATCATTTGCCTTCTCCGGCTCCTATCTTGGCAGCCCCAGTATTTTGCTTTGTCTCCTTCAGGTGACTAATCATTAGACTAATTAGTTGCTAATCAATGTTTAATTAAAATGTAGCTGGCAATTACTAGAGGTGGTACCGCACGTTGGCTATGAAGTGTTATGGAAATATTTTTAAGGGCAGTTCACAGGGAGCTGGTCCCCCTTCCTTGGCTCCAGGGTGTTCCAGGGTCCCTCCCCTGGGAGCTGCAGGTGTCACACACCTGGAGCTGGCTCTGGTGCCTGGGACCAGCTCGTGGTGGTGACTCCAGAGCATCCCTGACACTTTTGCTTGTAGTAGTTGGGGATGGAGGTGCCTGGGCAGCCCTGGGCGGGATGGGATGGGATGGGATGGGATGGGATGGGATGGGATGGGATGGGATGGGATGGGATGGGATGGGATGGGATGCAGCCAAAGCAGGATCCCAGTGCCCTGTGTGTGGAGCTGTGTGAGCATTTGGGATGCGGGTGAGCATCTGGTCATAATCCCAGTGCAGGGGTGCAGCTCCTGTTCTCCCTGCTCAGCCTCTGCTTGTTCCCAAAAGCCTCTCAGAGAGCTGAGCCAGGAGGGATGGAGGCAGAGGCTTCATTGCATGCAAGAGCCAGGAGGTTGTCCCCACACGAGCCGTTGGATGGTAAATATTCCATCAGTGCTGGAATGTAGGTCAGCCAGGTGTGCTGCCTCAGGTACTGGCTATTCCAGCCCTGGTGGGGAGCTCATTAACTCTGCAGCTCTTCCCCCTCCCTGTGCCTGCTTGGGGCAGGGGCTGCTCACGGGTCTGGGGGCTTCGTGCCAGCTGGGGGGCTGGAGGTGCCATGTCTTGTTCAAGGGCTCTGACCCCTCACAGCTCCATAGGGTGGGCACCTGGGGGGGGGGTAGGGACCCCCAAGACGCCCATGCAGGAGCTGTGTCCCCTGCCCAGTGCTGACAGGCACTTTATGGGTGCTGTGCTTATGCCAGTGCCACCATTTACATTCTCCCTGCTCCTCGCATCCCTTATTTCACTTCACTTATCATTTTATGGCTCATTTTAATGTCTTGAGAGCAGACCCACAGGGTAGCAAGGTCTGGTGCTGCCGAGGGTCCTGCAGCAGACACGATGTCTCCATCCAGCTGGAGACACTGAAGCACAGCAAGTGTGCCTCTGTCCGGATCAGGCTGTGTGTCCATCACCTGGGGAGGAGCAGGGAAATGTATTTTGGGGAAAAACATTCTTTTTGTTCCCCCCCTGCTAGTTAATAGGAAGATGCTGACAGCGGCCCAGGGGTTGGGTGGTTCAGGTGGTTCCAATGGCAGGAACAAGCTATGTTTAGAAATAATTGCTTTGTCTTTCACAGAGGTATTAGTGCCTCCATGCTGGCAGCTACAGGAATTAGCTGGAAGTTTTGGTGACACAAATACAGAGGCAAAATTATTGCTACTTATCATCACTTCTGTGTGTGTGAGGGGAAAGAGACATTACCAGGGCAGAGAGAGGGAAACAGTGAAGCAGAGGGGCTGGAGCTGGGGGTCTCCAGCACAAGGGCACGTCCCTGGGGGAGCCCGGCCCTGCTGGCTCTTGCTCCACCGAGGAGATGCTGGTTTTATGCCAAGGGTGTGTGCCCATCCCTGGGACACAGTCACAGGGGCCCTGCAGCGCCAGCACTGGGGAATGGCACATCCTGCAGCTGCTGTGGGGAAATTCAGTGCTGGGATCCTCCTGCAGGGCTGGTCCAGGTGAGCGGCACAGCCAAGGTGAAGGCTCCCTGGGGTAAAATTCTCCTCTCCCTGGATCCTGGTGTTCCCAGTCCAGGCTCCTCCTTGGATGGAGGAGCAAACGGGGGGTTCAGGAGCGGCACCGTTTGGGCTCTTCTCGTGGGGTTGGGTGGCAGTGCAGGGTCACAAGCCGAGGGTCCCGCGGGATGCGGGAGGAGAGGCCGCTCCGTGCGGAAGCGGTGGATGGGAATAGGAGGATCCTCCCTGGGAGGAGCCGGCAGAGCCCCTCGGGAGGCTGCTCTCCCTGCATGGCAGAGCTGCTGCTCCACCGGGAGCACCCGAGGATGCGGCCCCGGCTCCGCTCTGCCGCTGTTTGTTTCTCCCCGGCTCCCGCTGGCAGCGTCCTACCCCGTCCCTGCCTGTCCCTCGGCGGCGCCGCTGCCTCCGAAAAGTAAAGCTGAGCGTTTGGAAGGAGCAGGGCCATTCATGCTTTCAGATAGTAAATTCCGTGCAGAATATTAAATAATTTCCTCTTCAATGATCCCAGTAAATTTAATTAGCTCTTGTTCCCCTGATAGAGTTGTCGCTGCCATCGTGATGTGAGGATGTGGGGTGGAGTGAAGGGGAATGCCTCTGCCTTCCTGGGACTTCCCAGTTCTGTCCCCAGCATCACCTCCCTGCTCCTCCTTTGGAGCCAGATCCCAGCTCCAGCTGCTGCCGTGGGGAGCGAGCTGGGTGTGGAAACCCCATTCTCTCTGGTCTGCCTGGAGGGAGCAGGTGCTGGGAAAGAACCTGGACAAAATCTCTGGTGTTTTGGGTGATTGTCCAGGGCCTTTTCTGTTGCTGCTTAAGACCTGGGTCCAAGAGGTAAATGGGAATCTCACAAATAGTTGACTTTCAGGAGAAATGTTTGCTGTAGTGATTTTGGTGTCATTAGTGATTGGTTTTTTTTCTTTTTAATTTTTTTTTTTTTTTTTGCCTGTGTATGTGGTGTTTGGTTTGTTTTTGCAAGTTTTAGAATGTCAGAACAAAGAGGGGAAAAAAAAAATCTCTTTGCGATAGAAGCAGCTAATAGTGGGTTATAAATGTGTCCCTGGCACGGTTCATTAGCTGCCATGACATATTGAGGGCTGGGAGCGCTGTGATACCAGCAAATCAATTCTGAATTTCATCTGAGAAGGAATGTGGGGAGGCCAGATCATGCAACATGTTACCAAACATTCCTTCCCAGCCAGAAAGGAGCTGCTCCTCTCTCCGGGTGCTGCTCCTGCTGGGCTGCGGCGCAGAATGCAAAATAAATAAATAACCAAGGATCTAATTTACTGATGATTAATTTGCATAATTAGTGCTGTGTCAAATCACTTCACCGAGGTGCAAGGCACACTCTGCTGAGGTGTTTGCATGGACATCTTTACAGGTTTCCCCCAGCTCACCTCCTTTTACTCCTGATAATCTCCTGAGGATGCCACACTGGTGTTGATGGGGTTTCACAGGCTCGAGGGCGATGTGAGAGCTGGAGGTCTGCAGGGCCAAACCCCTGCCAGCCTTCTCATGTCCCATGCTGGTGCTGGAGCAGTGCCCTGCCCTGGAAATGTGTGTGACAGTGGGTGGCCGCAGTCCTGGAGCCAGGGATGAGCTCAGCCCGAGCTCTGCTGTGGGCACAGACCTGCCAGCTCCGGCCAGTGCCAACTCCCTGGAGAGGGGAGCGAGGTAAAGGCTGGGTCCCGGCCGGCTGTACCCACCTGCTGCTGCCTTGGTGCTCCAGGGATGTTTGGGAAAGGGGTCAGGGTGGGCAGCCAGGGATGAGGTTTTGGGGTCCGAGGTGGTGCCTGGGAGGGCAGAGCAGTGTCTGCAGCCCCCATCTCTTGGCATCAAAGCAATCCCAGCAGTGGGACGAGCGGTGCTTCCCCATCTTCCTCCTGCTCTGAGCAGGGACCTGAGGTCTGAGCACAGGGCTGGCCTTGGGCTCCTTCCCTCCCTGGAGCTGTGGAATGCCAGCAGGTGAAGTGTCCGTCGATGCCATAAATACATGGAATGCTCTAAAGCACGCAGCGCTGCGGGCAGCCCCGGTCACAGCCCTGCTCCTGCTCCCTGTAATGGATATCAGATTGTTCTCCCGATCTTGGCATTGTTTCAATAATTGACTGATGCAGCGCAATGTTCACTGATTTAATAAGTTTGTTAGTGTAATAGAGGCTCAGGATTTCGCTGTTAATGTGCAGTGACAATTGCATTGTAGATTTGCTCATTATGTTACATAACTTAGCTATAAAATCTATCGGAAATTATATTTAAAAAAGCATTATTGCAGAACCCATCAGCATGGCTCTCCCTGTTCCTCCCACGGTGCTTTGCAGTCTGAGTGTGTCTGTTCAGTGCCTTGCTGGAACTGTACGTTCCACTTGGGGTTTTTTGGGTCAGGGTATCTGACACTTGCCAAAAAAACACCCCCAGGTCTTGCCATGTCCCACCCTCTCCACTGCGGCCAAGGCTGGTGCAGGTACCCGGAGTTGTGGCAGCTCCCTGGGGAGAGCTGCAGCTGGCACCGTGCCCCCCCTGCCCTCGGGTGGGACAGGCACTGGCAGGTGAAGCTCTCGGCAGGTCCAGGCTTGAGCTGCTGGGGCTGTGTCAGAGCTGAACACGCTGCAAACCTGCCCAAAAACCTCCCGTGAGGAGGGGCTGGACATCTTTTGGGCACCTCAGAGTTGAGGGTCCCTGAGAGCCATGGGGGGATGTGGGGGCTGTTGCCTCCTTGTCTCCTGTCTCTCCCTGGTACTGAGCGGCCTCTGTTGCCTTGTGGAGGAGATTCCAGGACTGGCAGAGCCCTGACTGGGGCACGATGCTCAGCCCTGGCGACTGAGGGGATCCCCAGAGCTGGGGCTGTGGGGCTCCACATTCCAGCAGCTGTGTTCAGGAAAAACCCCAGATGGAGTTACAGTGGGTCTTGTCATCTCTGTATTCCAACCGTAGTTCTGAGGAAGACCTTAAAGAAAAAAAAATATTAAAAAATCCAGCAGCAGTAATTTAAACAACTCTGACTGCCTCCAAATGAAGGCCCTGATGGCAAATAGGCTGTGAAATTGGCTAAGGAAAAAGGAAAACCATCTTTTTTTCCCAGAGTAATACTTGTTCTCGCGGTTCCCAAATAGCCTTGCAGGGGTTTGTTGCCTTGTGCTGTTTCTAGCGGCTGCTCTTCCCTTCGCTGCCGTTCCGTGCATCCTCAGCCATTATACCCCGCCCGCTCCTCCTCCTCCTCCTCCTCTCCCGCGGCCGGGGAGGACACTCCTACAGCTGCCCTCCCGGAGATCCCCATGGGTGCCTCCCGGCCCGGGTGTCCCGGTCCCGGTGCCGGGCTCGGGCCCGTTCGGTTCCGGGGGGCTGCTTAGCAATGCCCGCATCCCCATCCCGCTCCCCTCCCGCCGGGCTGCGCCCCGAAGTGGGAATCGCATCCAGGAGCGGGTGTCGGCCGGGACCCGGCTCGGAGGATTTTGCAGAGCTGAGCTCTCCCGCATTCCCAGCTCCTCGTTCTCCAAATCTGCTGCCTGAAGCATCTTCAGTCTCAGTGAAGCGTGAGGAAGCGGCACAGCGGGGCAGGGCTGGAGCGGGCCTGGCTGCCTTTGTCGGGAGAACAAGGGCGGCTGCGCTCGGCTCCGGGGGCTAAAAATACACCCGTGGGTCATACAAAATAGACGTGGGGATGGCTGAGTCTGTGTGTTCATGGTCCTCTCTCAGTGGTGGCTCCTCACAACCCTGATGGTTTTCTCCAGTGGTCTTCAGAGCCCTCGGGAGGGGACGGGAGCTGTGTGAGGGGATGGGGAGCAGTGCCTGCTTTGGGAGGCTGCGGGGAAGCTCTGCAGGAGCCCGAGAAAATCTCAGAGATGTTCCTGTGCTAAAGTCAGAAGATAACGTCCTGCTCAACCAGGCTGTAGATAGTCCGGACATTTCTCACGAAACAGAGCTTGGGGAGCTTCACCACAGTCTTAAGTGTTGGGAACTACAAATAAATGGTTTGAGCCGGGAAAAGGTGCTGAGCCCCACCCGGGGACTGCAGCAGGAGCAGGTCGCTGTCACCGCACTGTGACATCCCCTAGGCCGGCAGGGTTCGGGGGGCTCGGCTGCCTGCTGTGAGGGATTCGAGGGGCTCGGCTGCCCGCTGCCGGAGCGGTCACTGCTCCCGGCTCTTCCCGAGATGGAACCTCCCAGCAGCGAGCCCAGGAAAGGGCAGAGCGGGAGCGCTGGCAGCCGGGGGCTGCTCAGTCCGATAGCGCAGGTCTGCGCCGCTCCCCGGCTTCCCAGGGGAGGAGATGAACAGCCGGAGAACGGGAGCCGTGAATGCCAGAGGTCTGCTCTTGCATAACACCCCGGGAAGCTTCCAGCTGCGGTGGGAATGCCCGGATCGCTGCCCGGAGATCCTTAAATGTGACTGAAAGGGAAGGAAGGGTAAGGGGCTGAGACGCGCACGGAGCTTTAGGGAGTCTAGGGGGGTGCTACAAACCCACATCCTGCGGGCTCCCGGCGCTGCTTTGCGTTTCCCAGTATTTGCGGTGAGGACTGGAAATTCCCCTCCCCGTTCCCGCTGCCGTCCAGGGGCTGACGTGAGCCTGGGCATCCCTCTCAGTGCCCGGCCATCCCACCCCGCGTCCGGGTGGATGCGCAGCCATGGAATCAGTGTCCCTGAGCCGGGTCGTCCGGGGCTCTTTGCTCCTCGCCACCCGCGGGGCCGCAGTGCCCGGTGCTGCCGAGGATAGGAGAGATTGGGAGAACACCCCGGGGCAGCGGCTCCGTGCCGGGGCTCGATTTTGGGGGAGAAACAGCCGAAGCCCGGCTCTTTTCCTGGCGCACCGGCGGGAGCGAGTGCGGAGCGGCCGCCGGGCTCGGTGCGGGAGGGAGGGCCGAGGGTCCCGACCCCCCCCCCATCACGTTCGGGTGTCCCCGCGGAGGGAGGGGACCCCGGGCGGGGGCGGCAGCCGCGGGGCGGGGCCGGGGGCGGGCGGGCGCGCGCGCTCGGTGGCTCCGGTGGCGCGGGCGCAGCCGCGTGCGAGGCGGCCCCGGTGAGCGCATCCCGGAGAGAGCCCGACCCTGCCCGGAGAGAGCCCGACCCGCCGCCCCGGGCCGCCCCGGTCGCCGCTGCTCGGGAGATGCCGCTCGGCGGGCGGGGACCCGCGGCGGGGCCGTCTGAGCGCGTGAGTTACCGGGGGCGGCGGCACCGCCGCTCCCCCGCCCGGCGGTACCGGGGAGGGAAACGGGGGGGGGGGGGGCGGCGAAGTTCCGCCGGGGCGGTTCCGGGGAGCGATGGCCACCGAGAGGCGCCCCGGGAGGCAGAGCGCATCCCGGGGGAAGGCCGGGCTGGCAGCGTCCGCCCCGGCACCGGGCGGTCCCCGCTGCGCTCCGGATCGCGTTCCGTGGCGGCGGTGCCGGAGCCCCTGAGCGTTCGTGGCTGAGCCGGCCCGGTCATCAACACGCGGTGTGCGAGGGCCACCTTTAAGTTTGTGTTATGGATTCGTGATGCCCCTTAATTAGGAGCAGCTGCGAACAGAAACCTGGTAGCTGTCGTCACAGCCTCCAGGTGAAGGTAATTTGTAGGAAAAAGTTGGGTGAGGCGGAGTCCGGATAAAGGAGGCGAAGGAGAGGGTCTTGCTGGGGCTGCATGAGCTGTGGAGCAGAATCGGGCAAGTGAGGCAGGGTTCTCTGAGCTTTTCGTCTCCTGAATTCCTGCCCATTTCTGGGAATTTCATTGCGAGACGGGCTCCCGGCGCAGGTACGTGCGGGGTTTGTGTGCCGGGAGGGGTGGGTGGATGGTGAAGGCCCTTCTGGGCTCACCTGGGTTAGTGTGTGCTGTGTGGAAATGCCCAGCGCCGTTCTCCAGCCGTTCTCTTGGTTCCCCGGAGCTGCACCGCGCTCAGCACTCGCAGCATTGCTTGCAGCGTCACCTCTGAAGGCGTCAGAGCAGATCTGAAGCAAACAGCTGCGGTGTGGGGTTGGGGCAGGAGTGTGGGGTGGGCTCTGCCTGGGCAGCGTGTGCTCGGAGCTGGGGGCACGGAGCCATCGTTTTGGGGGAGCAGCCTGGCAAGGCGTTGGCAGTGCTTGTGTGTGCAGGCGGAGGGATGGGGGGAGCAGGGATTTCTCGGCTTCTCACTCCAGTGAGCGTGACATTAACAATCCCAGCTATTTTCGGCTGATTTTGGTGGAGGTTTGGCACTCACTACCTCCGGAGATGCCTGGCACTAGGGCAGGGCAGCTCTGGCTGCTGCATTGTGTTCTGGGGGCACAGCCCAGGGTGGGCATAGATCACCATTGGGGAGTGCCTTGTTCTTTTTCCCTTCTAATGTGCCCATCATTCCCTGGGATGTCTAGGGCTTGTGGTTCAGCTGTCAGTGGTTTGAGGGTGCATCCTGCTGCCTGGTGCTGTTTGTAATCTGGCCATACCCAGAGCTGGAGGCCTGGCCGTGCTGGGTACAGTGCAGAGATGAAGGCACTCTGCTTCCCGAACAGCTTCCTGTTTTCAGGCTAAAATGGTTGAGGCATGATAAAGCCTCACAAAGCAAGAAATTAAGGCTGTTTTTCTGGCTAGCAGATGGAGAAAGAGCCTGGAGTTGATAATTTTCGGGGAGGGCTGATTGCAGTGGCTGGGGCTGGCAGGGCTGCCTGGACCTGGCTGTTGGTCATAGCTCATTCCTGGCTCTGGGGAGAGGTGCTGAGGCTCTGTTTGCTGTTTCACAGAACATACTGAAGGATTTTTATTCCCCCCCCCCCCTTCCTTTGGAGTGATCTGTGTGATTGTTTGGCACCGCAGAGAGCCCTGGCACAGGGCGCACAGCAGTGTGTGAACCTCTGCTGGGCGCTTTTGGGGACAGAGGGGCTGGGAAGCCCCAGCCTAGCAGTGGCAGCTCTTGCTCCTCCCTGGCAGTTTGGGCACTGTGTGGGGGCATTGCAGGACTGAGGTGCTGAAGGAGCTGTCACTGACAGACGTCTCCCTGGGATCCTGCTTGGTGCGAGGTTGGCATCTGTTGTGGGCACCCTGTGCTTGGTGACAGGGCTGTGGCAGTGCCTCTGCTGTCTTTTCCTGCTGCTCCTGGGCAGCCTGGGAGGTTTTAGGGTGCTTTAGGATACTGACCCTTGCTCTGTGATGCCCCATTTGGAAAAGAACCTCTTCCAGCCTCCCTCCCCCAGACTCGCCACTCCATACGCACTGCACTCACACAGTCCCTCTGTGACAAGGGCTGGGATTTTTTTCTCTTTCCCAGTTTCTCTGTTTCTCCATCTCCTGTCACTAGAACATGTCATCCTGAATGACCAGGATGGCATCCCAGGCACTGGGGTGGCTGGGCAGCCTGTGCTGGTGGCAGAGCCTGTCCTTCCACATAGATGCTGCTGCTTTGCCTCCCTGCCCTGCACAGCAGGATTCTTCTTTGCCACCCAGCATGGGACAGTTGAGTTCTTTCACCACCGTGGCTGAGGGGAAGCTCCCCAGCTGGAGGGGAGTGTGTTAGTGGGGCTTGAGCCAGCTGGCTTCAGGGATGAGGGTCCCCTCAGTGCTCTCTCCAGCAGCTTGGGCCAAATTCCTCCTTCGGTGTGTAAAGGTTTTCAGCTGTGCATTTCTTGAATTAGTTTGTGGGCACAGCTCTCAGCTGCTGGTGGATAAATCCCTCTGAAGGTTATTGAGATAATAAAAGGCATGAAGGAAGTTTGGTAATTTATTTGAGTTCTCTTTTAATTTACAGCTTTACAGGGGGAGAGCTCAGTGGATAATGGGTCCTTATGGCAGATCTGTTCCTTTCCAAGGGCCATGGCAGAGAAAGGGGGGCTGGGGGGAGGTTTCAGTCGGGGAAGGTGGAGGGGATTGTGCTGGAGGTGCTGCAGTCGTAGAGCTGTGGCTGAGGCTGTGCAGTGCTGGGAGCCTGGAGCTCCTGGGGCATCACCACAGAGCTGCTGCCAGTCAAGAGCTCTTCCACGGGCTGCTCCATGCCGGGCCGGGCCGGGCCGCTCCGTCCCGGGCTGGGCTCGGATGCTCAGTGCTGCTGGCAGCAGCTTCTCCTTCCCCCTCCTCTTGTTGTACAGGCAGTGGCTGCTGGTGGTGCTCTTCCAGTGCTTTCTGCTGGAATTGTTTGAGGTATTTTGGGATGTATGTTCCTGCAAATTAATTGACAGGCTGGGGTACCAGATGAGGACGCAAAATCGTCTGTTGTGTCATTTTGTTAGTTACTGAGATTACAGTTATTTTGAACCTCGAATGAACCACTCTGAAGGCAGCTCTCCCCTTTGCTTGCACGCAGATGCTCCAGGCATCCTCGTCTCTTCCTGACTAGACAAGATTGAATTTCTAACAGGTAGAAACATGCACAGGATCCCTTTTCATGTTCCATTATCCACTGTGGATGTGTCCCCTCCTTCTACCATTCTTATCACCTGGGAGGTTCAGGGACTGAGAGGATCCTGAGTGGGAGGAGGGGGATCCAGAGGGTTTCCTGCATGGAGAAAGCTTGTTTCTCCCAGTGCTTTGGTGTTGGTTTTTCCAAAGGTGGAAGGAAGTGCACACTCCCATGGGCCCTGCCAGATTGCCACCATTTCCCCTCTAGGATGCTTTTCTATCTGGGGAGAAAAAAAAAATTAAAAAGGCTCTTTTGGAATCTGGGCTGGTGCTGCTGTGGGAGGTGTGGAATGCTGGGATGGGGATGAGGATGGGGATGAGGATGGGGATTTCCAAGCCCCAGAAGGTTCCCTCCTCTCCTCCTGTGCTGCTGTGTCCCTCTGGCGCTCAGCGCTGCCCATGCAGGAGGTGGGGGGTAAAATGGGATTTACAGATATAAGAGGACCTGGACTAGTGGATTTTGAATGGAAGCACTGCTACTCCCTCTGGGCAGTCTGATGGATTTGGGGGTTCCTTGAAGTGGGAATCTGGGAGCTGTAATCTTCCAAAGTTCTCGGAGGGACCTGTGTGTCTGCAGAAATGGGGCAATTGAAGCTGAGGAAGTCACTGCAGCTGGAATTTATGGAAGTGATAAAACAACTTTTGACAACAGGCTCAGCTCCTAGCAGCTCCTCTGCAGCAAGAGAGAATATTTTCCTCCTGTTGGATCAATAAACAATTAATTCTAAAGCAGGAGCTGGAGCAAAAGGGAGAGTTTTCCAGGCTTCTAAACTCTTAATCAAGCTCTGGGTGAAACACAGATGTGAGAATCTGAGACCTGCTGATAAAATCTTGACCTTGATAACGGGTTCCTCAGTTCCTGGGCTATGGATGATACTTCCTTGGCTGAATAAATCCTCTTGTAAATATAGAACTTGTTCCCCAATATTTATGCTTTTAACGTGTTTAATGTAGCTTTGCTTAATAATCTGCTTCAAAATGCTGACTTTCCCCCCATATTTTAATTGGATTCTAATTTCCATTCAGAATCAGCTTAAATTAAATGAGTTTAAAAATATAGTAAATAATACTTATAATTCACTTACTCTTTCCATAAGCTGTGAAAATAAAGACTCAAATAACCCACTGAAGCTGCTCCTGGTGCAGCCCTCTCCTTAGCAGAAGACCCTGCATACTTTGGCTAAATGTGATGTTTTTGGGATTTGTGCCCAGCCAGGCTCAGGGAGCTCTTGGTGCCCTGTTCCTTGGGGCAGGAGGGAAGGGCTGGGGGTGATGGCCCTGCTGTGCTGTGTTTGTGGGATTGGGAGCTCCCAGGTCACTGCTGACAAACCTTTGGCTCTGGCAGGTCCTGCAGCAGCCTTTGCTGCTGTGGCTGATGGAAATTGGATTTTAATGGAGCTCCCCCGAGTAGTGCTGGGCTCTAGCACAGTCAGATTGTAGGCTGGGAGAGTCTGTTCACTCTCCAGGCCTTACTGGAGTTCTTCAAGAGTCAGGAAAAAGGGTTTAGGGACCTCTTAGAATCTGTGCTTTGGGTTGTGGGCAGTGATGTGGGCAGCTCTGCACCCATAGGGGTGGGAGCAGCTGGGGGTGGACACTGCCTTGGCTGCTTTCTGGCCCTGGGATGGGGATCCTTGAGGTCATGGTGTCGCTGCCCTGGTGCCCGAGTGCCTCTCTGGCAGGATCAGGACTGCAGGGCTCTGCGTGCCGGTGTTCAGCATGCAGGGGTAGGGGGTGGTGCTGGAGAACATCCCCCTGTGCCGAGGGCACCTGAGGCAGCCACCCAGAGCCAAGATCCAGCCCCAGCCGGGTGCCTGGGATGCTCCTGGGGGCAGTGCTGTGGTGGGAAGCAGCGTGGCAGCATGGCATGGTGTGGCAGCAGCACTGGTGGGGCTCTCCCTGAGTCCCCTGCACAAGAACAGGGCTTGGGGTCCAGCTGCCAGAGCCCCCCTGAGCCAAGAGCAGGCGGGGGCTGCCTGGGAGGGCTCTCACCAGCAGATCCATCTGGGAAGGTGCTTCACAGACTATGCAAATCCCAGCGTGGAGAGAGGCCGAAATTGTTCTGTGCATAGCCAGGATTTTTTTTTTTTTTTTTTTTTTTAAATAAAGCTCTCTCCAGTATATTGCAGGAGTAATTAGGAATCCTGAGCTGGCTGGATCTCGATCTTTATAGCAACACAGCTGATAAAGCATGATTCAGGGACCTCGTTAGCTTTTTTTAAAGAAGTTTTTATTTAACTTCCGTGAAGTTGCCATGGTTACCCCTGTGCATGGCTTCCCTGCCTCTCCTGCCTTGAGTGCAGCTGCCAGTGTTGAGAATTAAACATCTACATTTGGAGCAGCCATGGCCTCCCCCACCGCCGTGCTGGGGTTTGGGAGCCTTGTCCCTTGCCCACCCTGGAAAAGGCTCCTGTTGGATGTGGTAGAGCTCAGCCTGGCTTGTCCAAGAGCTTTTTTTTCTGGAGCAGACAGGGAGGGGTGCCGCTCTGTTGGTGTCATTTGTGCCATGAAATGTGCCAGGGCCGCACGCTGCTGTGCACCAGCACAGCCTGGGTGCTCTGCTGTGTGCCACAAAGCTGCCAAGGGGCATGGAAGGCACTGGGGCTGCCGGGAGGCACTGGCAGCAGGGGCCAGTGCCCTGAGTCCCATCTTGCTGTAGTTTGGCTGATAGGGCCTCGCTGGCCAGCAGCCAGTGGAGGCAGGGGCTTTAACGAGTCCCAGATGAGCTGTCCCCACTCCTGTGCTGGGAGGTCCCAGATGTGGGCACAGGGAAGCCCAGGTGGGGCACGAGATCAGCCCCTTTCTGTGCCGATGGCCATGATGACAGAGGTGGTTTGTGGCTGTGTGCCTTGAGCCAGGCAAGCCCCTGGGGCTGGGGAACCAGTGAGGCCACAGCTGCCCCCCCCGCTCAGTTCTGGGTGCTGGGGGGATGCTGGAACCTCCACAAGGGACAGGAGACACTTGAGCAGTTGTTGGTTGGCAAGGTGAAGCTGTGCTGCGTCCTGCCAGTGCAGGGCTGTGATCTCTGCTGGCAGGGGCACCGGGGCTGGCAGTGCCCGTGCTGCTGCTGTGCCGCTTCCCATCCCCGCGGCGCTGGCCAGGTAACCGGGACCTAGCGCTGGTGGCCATCTGTCCGGGCAGGGCTGGACTCTGTCCTCATTCTGTCAAAGTTTTGTCAAGCTTCCCCCCTGCTCCTCTTGGCGTTTTCAGCAGTGCAGGGTGGGAGGGTGCGTGGGAAGTGAAGCCGCACCAGAAATAATCCTGCGCGTCCGGGGTGCGAGCGGCGCTGCGGGGAGGCTCCGCTCCCCCTGCCCGCCGGCTCCTCGCGGGGGTCACAAAGTCCCCAGGCTGAGGGGAGCAGCTTTTGTGTCCCCGTCTTCTTCCTCCTCCCTTCCTTTATTTCTCTTTTCCCTTCTCCATTTTCCTTCCCGATGAAAGATTTTCTCGCGGTGTCAAGGCAAATGTGACCTGGTTCCGTAATAAAGAGGAGGCTTATTAGAATTAAAGCCCAACAGTGTTAAAAAAGCAATCTTTGCAAGATTGAGGCCATGAGGGAATTGTAAATTCTCAGCAAAGACCTCATTTAAAGACTGGGATGAAAACACATGCGCATGCATGCACCGAGGCCTGGCACTGTGAGGGCACATCTGATTCAAGAAGAATTTTGGGGAGGATGAGGGATTGGAGCAGCCCTTGGCTCCTCGTGGCTTTGCTCGGGATCCTCCTGCTGCTTGGGCACGTTGGTGGCTGTGCCGTCTCCGTGAATATCGCTCGAGTTTGGATTTGTTTTCCTTGTTCTCCGGGGATCCCCTCCCCGTAGCCCCCCCTCCTGCATCCCCGCTCGGCCCCTCCTGGCGCAGCCGCCCACCTGCGGCGGGGTGGGAGCGATGCGAAGGCAGCCGCTGATTCCGGCAGCCCGGGCTCCCCCGGCTCGGCACAGCCCTCTTCCAGCTGCTCGCCGCAGAAATTTCCCTCGGGCTCAGACGGGTGGGTGCTGGCTCGGTGGGGAGAGCGGGTCGGGGCGTCCCTCCCTGGGCCGAGGTGTGTCGCCTTTGCCGAGCCCCTGCCCCGTTGGTGGCTGTGGGTGCTGCGTGTGCCCACGCAGGTGAGGGCTCCCGGTGCCCCCCAAGGGCAGGTGGTGCCCCGGCTTTGGCCTCATCCTGCCCAGGGCGCTTTTCCCTCCCGCCCGTCTCGTTGGACGGGAGCTCTCGTCGGTGTCCAGGGAGCAGCCGGCTGTGAAGGGCTGTAGTGGGCAGCGGGTGAAGAGACCCCGCTCCCCTCCCTCCTTCCCCCCTTCCTTCTGCAGTTTTTGTCCCTGCGGGCGCAGAGCGGCGGAGCTGTCGGAAGGCGCTGTGGGAGCGGCGGCGGTGCCCGCCGGTCCCCACGGTGCTCTGCTGTCGTGATTTGTGTTATCTGCGTAATTAGAGCCGGCTCGGCTGGCTCCGAGGGCCGCGCACACCTGCGGTGCGGCAGAACGAGGAGATGGGAGCAGCACGGGAGGGCTCACGCGTGTGTCCCGGGGCTCGCGGCCTGAGTTCTCGCTGCCCAGCCACGGGAAGGGCCAGCTGGGGGCCCCCAGGCTCCTTTCAGCGATGGCCGAAGCCAGCAGAGGGTCTCGGTGAAGTGGATCCTTAGAGATGCTGGAGCCTGACCCTGGTGCTCCAGGGACGGAGCTGCCGTCTCCAGGGTTCGTGTCCTGGGGCTGAGCCTCCTTTGCTGCCCGGCCTGCCAGGTCCCTGCTGCTTGGGCACCTGCAGAACCTGTGCTCAGGTGTGGGGGCGCACACAGGGCAGCTCCCTGGGTGCCCGTGCTGTGCTTCTGGGATGGATGCTGGTGGTTCAGCTTTCACCTTTGCTGTCCGTCCTGCTCCAGGGTATTCATAGTGAGCTGTGCCCAGCCCCTGCTGCTCCTCAGCACCTCCACACTTTGCAGAGGGGTCTCTTCCAGGGCTTCCTTCCTGAGGGGGCTGGAGCAGATCCCTGCCCTGCTGCCTGTGGCCTGGAGAAGCGAGGCTGGCACTGCCACCTCTCCCCAACGTGCCATTCGTGTAATGTCTTGTCCAGAAGCCTTTTCTGCAGGATAAATGGCCTTTCCATCTGGAGCCTATGTGAATTATGCTGACGTTTTGCTCCCTAGTAGATGTGTGTAGGGGAGCTGGGTATTGGATTGGTGAGAGGAAAGAGAAGCAATCTCTGGGAGGCCATCAATTTGGATTAGGCTTTGTGGACTGGGATGGAGGGTAATCACCATCCTTCATTTCAGAGAGGTAAGAAACAAGTCAGCTTCTTTATGGATCATTATAGCTGCAGCAGGAATTGCTTCCACCTCGGCCATGGTACGGATCCCCCAGGCACAGGGGGTGGAGGAGGGTGTAAAGCCAAAGGAGGGAGCTGGCTGTGGCTTTGGAAGGATGAACCAGACTCCAGCCTCGCTGGGTGCTGCTGCCACGTTCCTTGCTGATGCGATGGCCCTGCCGGGGGTGCTCGTCTCTGCCTCCCTCCCGAGCTGCAGTAGGCTGAGGCGAGGTGAGTGATGGCAGGAAACTGGGGGGCGGGATCGCATCCATTCCCCTTGCGGTGCCTCGGCCACAGCTGCACCAGCAGCGTCTGCCAGCGCAGATTGATGGGTGTGCATCGTCCCCTGGCACCGGGCAGTGCCCGGCTCCGGTGGCACCGCAGCTGCGGCACGGGGAGCGCTGAGATCCCGCGGTGCCGGCCCCGGGCGGTGCCGTGTCCCTGTCCCAGGCTGCCGTGCAGGAGCTGCGGCGCTCCCGGGCGCCCTCCTGCCCTCCTCCCTCCCACCCACCCACCCAGCCACTGCGGCGATGGAAGGCACAGCCCGTGAACAGGGGAGAGGAGGAGCGGTGGGATGGGATGGAGATGGGGATGGGATGGAAATGGGGGAGCACGTGTAGAGCTGAAGCAGCCCAGCAGAGCTGGTGGGGTCGGTGCTCTGTCACCGGCTGGGGCAGGAGCTGCTCGGGGCCAGCGGGGAGGAGAGATCTGCTTTGGCCTCACTGAGTGAAGGCCTCCCCTCCCTCCCTTTGTTTGTACTTTTTTTTTTTATTAATATCTGAGTGCTTCATTTTCCAGAAGCTGTCATTTTACATAAACCTCTCAGTGAGGTACATCCATTCCCACTGCCAAAATCTCCATATCAAACACTTGTAACGCGAGGCTGAACTGACAGCCCTGCCTGTATTCTCTCCGTGCCTTTACAAAGGGCTGCTGCGTCGGGGAAGGAAATAAATACACGCCTTGGGATGGCACGCGGCTCGTGCTGCCCCTGCTCTCTTGCTGCCCAGTTAAAATGTACCTGGAGCCTTGGCACAAGCCTCTGGTGGCCCCACAGCCCCTGGCAGTGCTGGCACTGGGGTGGGTGGCAGGATGCCCGTGGGCTGAGGCCGTGCTGGGGCTGAGCTGTGGGTTTGGAGGGGAGCAGACCCCTGGCCGTGGTTCCTGCACCCCCTGGGCATAGGAAGCTTTGCTGGGGCAGAGTCTTGGGGTTCAGTGCTGGCTGTGGTGGGGCTCCTGCTGCCCGGGCTGGGGCTGGTGGGGCCCAGGGTAACCCACACAGCGTGGTGCAGCAGGGATGGGGCTGCTTGGCCTCAAACTCTCTCTGTGCCTCAAATCCTTTTTTGATGGGAGTAGGGACAGTGTGTGTTAGGCAATCTAACTGCTTCCTTTTCAAACAAAATTATTTTCTTCTGGATGAAGTTCAAATCCAACCCCAAATCCCCATTTCCTTGGAGAGAGAAGGAAACGCAAAGCATGCTCCCCACCCCCCAAGTCTATCAGTCTTGCAGCTGATGAGCAGAACCATTCCTGCTTGTCCTGGGATTCCCTCCCTCACTCCCTCCCTCCTTGCTGCAGGGACGTCACTGTTGTCGGCGATGGCTCCTTGTTTTGTCACGCTGGCTGCGAGCTCAGCTGTTCCCCAGGACAGGACCTGGTTATCTGGGCAGGCAGTGGAATCCTGGAGCTGGTCCCAGGGGAGCCCTGAGAGCTCCTGTGGTCCCTGGGGCCACCACAGTCCATGGGCACGTGGCCCTGCTGGGGTGCTGTAGGCAGGGCTGTACCTGTCACCTGAGCTTGGGGTTTCTGCTGCTCTTCCAGATGGGGACCTCAGTGTGGGAAAGATGAGACTTTTTTTTTTTTTTTTTTTTTTTTTAATGCAGTACTAAAATGGTTTTTAATTGAGTTCATTTTGGCAAGTTGGATGATAGTCTTTTCAGCACCTCAACTGAGAGAGACAGGTCTGTGCTCGGCTCTTCTGCTTTCCACACCAGGGAAGCTCCAGGATTTGAGATGTTTCTGGGCTGAGCTGTTTCCATGCTCACGCCTCCTCTGAGGTCTCTGGCCCCAGAGCAGGCAGTGGTGGCAGGTACAGGGGGTAGTGTGTTTGCTGTTTGTGCCCCCGAAGTTCCCAGCTCTGCTGCTGGGGCTGTGGTGATGCTCCAGGTCAGGTCGCTGGAGCTGCCAGCAGAGGCTTTGCTGTGCACCAGCTGGGGAAGGTACACGGGGGCTGGGATGCAGTTGTGCTGCCCCAGCCGTGCGTGGGAAGGGCACAGTGGCAGTCAGAGGTATCACAGTGCCCTGGAGAAGAGGGAGGTGGGTGGGTGGGGGAGCTGCCTCCGCTCTGCTTTGTGCCGCGGCTCCTTCCAGCCAGGATGAATCAGCCTTTCCCAAGGACCTGTGAGCAGTCTGCCACCGCTGTGGCCTTGGGTCCCCGGGGAGTCGCAGCCCTCCCGGGGCAGGGAGCCATGAGGTGGGGGCAGCAGCAGTGGCAGCTGTGATGGCATCTGCTGCTCCTGCTGGCAGAAGGCACGGACCCCACCGCTCGTGTCCCCAGACTGCTCTTAGCAGAAAGAAGGGCACCGTGCTGGTGATGCTCCTGGCACTGAAGTGCAGCTGGCAGCTGCCATCCCTGGGGGGCTGCTGCACCCTCGGGGACCCTCTGTAGGCTTGGGCAGTGCCCACAGCCGAGGGCTGGGATTCCCTTTTCCCAGGATGCAGAGAGCTATCCTGGCTGGGCCCCTGGCTGTGGTAGTGGCTCAGCCCAGAGCCCCGTGGTTGCCCTGGGAGGAGGTGAAGGGTTCCTCGCGGTGCTAGAGCCAGTCCCAGGCTCTGTCCCTGTGGGCAGGACCTGCCAGGACCTGCTGCTGGCTCCCTGCCCGCTCTCCTGCTGTCAGGGGCAGGTGCTGCTGCTGAGCCCAGCCCGGAGCAGCCCCAGGTGCCGGTAGGGGCCACCTTCCCTCTGCCCTGTTAGCCCGGGGGCTTTTCCCTTCCTCCCGGCTGTGGGTGCTCCTGCGGGATGCTGGCATGGGGGGGCAGGAGGCTGCAGGGATGGGGGTTTGGCTGGGGGCTCAGTTGGGCTGTGAGCCATGGAGGGGAGTTGGGCTCTGCTGGTGAAGTTTGTGCCCGTTCATCATGGGTGCAGGGATGTTTTGGTACGTGCTGATTAACGGCCTCCTCCCGGTGTGCCATGGTGCGATAAAATATGAACGGCTGCATTCTTTGACTTAAAATTTAATTAAAACTATATATCAAAAACGTGAGACCCCAGGCTTAATAAAACCTGATAAAATTATACTAATACACTTCAATTTCAATCCAAGGCTTCCTGATGGAAGAGCGTGAGAGGCTGAGCCTGTAACTAGATTAGAAACACCTCCTATGCAATATTTATGGTGCTGTCCTGCTTGAGATGCATGGCTGCCGAGGAAGGCTCTGACACCGTGATGAAGAGGAGTTGTCAGCCTGGCTTATGCGTAAATAGGAGCGAGGGAGAGATCGTACGGGCTGTTCCTGCTGGGGGAGAGTGGCTTGGGCAGAGGATGAGCTCATGGAGGGAAGGAGGAATGCTACTCCCCCCTTCTGCTGTGCCCTGGGGATGAGCCCTGTCTGTGGCACCAGTGGCCCTGTAGCCAGGACTGGGGCAAAGCGAGGGGTGGCCTCTGCCTGTGGGGCTCTTGGCAGCTGCCAGGGGCTGTGGCCACTTCACCTTTGCAGGTGATTTATTGAGTGAGGATTGGCAGCTCGGAGCCATCAGCTGGGGAGAACAAGCTGGTTTGTTCTGTGTGCAGGAGTGTGGCTGTGCCAGCAGGAATGGTGGCCGCCAAGTGCTGGGGGCTTTCTGTGGTGGGGTGCCTCTGCTCCAGGCAGAAGTCAGCAGAGCACTCGGTTCCCCACAGCTTCCCTCTGGCACAACCCAGAGCGTCGTTGCTGTTGGAGCCATTCCACGCTGTCCCATGTCCCCAAAATATCACTTTTGGGTGGAAACGCCCCGAATTTGTGTCTGCAGAGGTGTTGGTGACTGGGGGGTGTTCAGAGGGGTCTGGGATCAGCAGCAGGGCTCGGTGTGGCACAGGTGGGCACAGGTGCCTGTGGTGCCACAGCAGGAAGTGGCTTGGGCAGGCTGTTAATGTGGAACATAAATCCTGCTGGAGACAGGGGAGGTCAGAGCAGAGAGCAGGAGCAGTAAAGCACTACGGGCAGAGAGGGGAGCCCAGGGATGATGGGTGGTGATGGTCCAGGGCTGCTGCCCTGGGAACACGACAGGTTTGGGGACTGGGAGCTGCACTGCTCGGTCTGTGGTGCTGCACCCAGGGGGGCAGGGTCCTTTCTGCCACCTTCCATGCCTTGGGTCCTGCCTGAACCCCTCGTGGACCGGTTCCAGGCTGGATGAGGTCAGTGTGCAGCCTGGGCTGGGACAGGATGCTGAGCATGGGGTACCAGAATCCTCTGTTGGGGCTGGGTGGTGCCAGGACCTGGCAGTGCCCCATAACTCTGTGCCCATCTCCCACAGCTGCCCCCACTCTTTCCCCCTCTGCTCTCCCTTCCAGGTGAGCGGGCACACATCCCCATGGAACACAGAGTGTGCTGATCCTTCTCCAAGGCTGTGGCAGCAATTCCAGCGGCCTGGCATGACCCCGGGAGCTGGAAGAAGGGGGGTGAGGTGGGCACTCAGCTGGCAGGGAGCCCCTCCCTGGGCAGGAGGGGAGCAAACCCGACAGGCAGCAGAATCAGCTCTGCCAGCCACAAGCTCCCTGTCCCCTTTTTCCAGATCCCTGGGGAACTGGAAGTAAGGGCAGAGCACAAGGGGCAGGGATGGGGTTTGTGTGCTGGTGCCCATCCCTGCCATCTCCCCACATCCCTCCTTGCCCAGGCTGTGCCCGGGTTCATCCCTCACGCTGCCCCTCTCCCAGCCCTGTGGTGCTGCTCCCTGCTCTGTGGAGCTGTATTTTCAGAGACTGTGGGGGATGTCGTGTGTGTAAAATTAGCGCTGCCTTGTTAGTGCTTCTCAGGCTAATTCAGAGTGAAATGCTTTAGCAGCGGTGGGCTGATTCTATCAGGAGAACAAGAACTAATTAAATTCACTCTGACCATCAAGCAGTAAATTATTTATACCCAGACAGATGCAATCTAATCTGCAGTGTCCAGCCCCACTGAACCTGCATCTTCCTTGGTTTGGGGTGAGGAGCAGATCAGGCAACAGAGCCGGGGGCTGGGAAGGGCAGAGCAAGGGTTGCCAGAAAAGACAATTTTTTTTACCCCTTCTGGTGCCAGTGCTGCAGTGGGACCCCTCCATTGGAACTTGGGCCCCTGGGCCTGCTTGGGGGGCTCTGGAACATGTGGGGGCCTTTGGGGCTGGGAGCTGGAAGGAGATGGGGAACTCCTCCATACTCCTCCATCCCAGGGAGCTGGCACAGACCCACACTTCGGCTGGGGATGTTTGCCAATGTCAGCAAGGAGATGTGGGAGTCCTCCTCCTCCTCCCAGGGGGAGGCCAGGCATGGTCAGAGATCCTCAGCTCTGCTTTGGCACCAGCGCGCTGTGGTCCCTGTGCTGCTGTGTGATCTCCATCACCCCCTCCCTGTGCCTCCCCAGGCCCAGAGCTGGCTCAGCTCAGGGCAGGTACGAGCTGTCATCATCTCTGCAGGGTTTATTTTGTGGTGATCTGCCCCTGTGCCTGATTAGATCATTCCTGTCACTGTGGAACTGCGGCTTTCTCTGCCTACGAGCCGCAGTTCACTCTAATTGTGATTGAGCTGAGATCCCTTTTCTCTCCAAACCAAAGGGAAGAGTGAAAAATCATTTGCTGATCCTCTGGGGGTTGTAAAGGATTCTGGCAGCCTGGGAAACAGCTCTGCTTGGGGCTTGAAAAACTGTGTGGTAAAAATGATCTGGTTGTTATGTATGTAAGAGGGACAGAAGGAAGGAATTCCAGAGCAGCCAGAACAGAGCATCATGGGGATGGATGGTCCTTGTCCCCTTGGGAACAGAGATCTCCATTCTCTCCTCGACCAGCCGTGGTGTTGGGAGGGCTGGGTTGACTGGGAACAGCTTGGCTCAGTTCAGGACAAGAACCTCTGGAAACACGTTCTGGTCACTGGTGGGTGCCCCTGGGCCAGGCAGGGTGGGCAGTGCTGGGCTCAGCTGTTTTCCAGCTGCAGCTTCCCAGCAGGCAGGGCAAGGAATTCCTCTGGTGGGATCGCCGGGAGCTGCCGCACAGAGGGAGGGATGGATCCTTGGAGCAAGGTTTGGGCTCTGGCTGCATTTACCAAGGTGTTGAAGGAGAAATCGGCTGTAACCACCGGCCTGTGCCCGTGGGGGCTGAGCTCCGGGCTGGAGCAGAGCTGGTGCTGCCCCGGGATTCCTCCAGGGCCGGTCCGCATTGCACGGAGCACGCAGGCACTGGGAGCCGATCCTGTGCCCAGTGCGTTTGTTTTTCCGCGGTGCTGGAGGTGCAGCTCCGCCGGCAGCGTGCTCGGCTGTGCCGGGCTGAGCCCGGCCCGTGCTTGCTTTGCACCGGTGATTAATCTCTGCAGCGGGGAGGGAACTCCTGTTATGAATCAGGCTCATAACTCCCGGCACACATATTTCCAAAGCCCCGCTGAACTATTAATCCACGCGGCTCCCTGGGGTAGGGAGGATGGAGGGGGAAATGTCACCTTGTGGCAGGAGAGCTGGGATAGGCAGCCAAGCCAGCAGCTCTGTCTTGGAGATGGCTCCTGGTCTCCAGATCCCACCGATGGAGCGTGTGGCCTCACGATTGATTTCAAAAGGAGAGGAGGAAAAAAAAAAAGGCAACTGCTTCACTCTGGCTTTACTGCTGATGCTGAGAGGACAGATTTGCCTGCTGGCAGCTCTGCCATTAACTGGATGAGCTATTCAAGTGTGGGTTATGGATTTGGGATCAGCCTGGCTGTGCTGGAGAAGGCACAGAGTGCTGAGCCCAGATGGATGTGTGGCCCAGGATGGGGCCCGGGGGGAGCTGACGTGTTCTTTTCAGGAGTGGCAGAAGGTGGGATGGAGGAGCCTTCCCTGGGAGCAGATAACCTTGGAAGGGCGAGAAGCTCTTCCGAACTCTGGCCAGGTCCGTCCCGGTTGCACGAGAGAGATTTGTGGGTGGGGGGAACACGTGCTGCAGCCCCCAGAGCTGAAAGTGGAGCAGGGGAAGGGAGATGGGAATTGGGTAACAGGAAGTTCTTTCCACTGGGAGGGAGGAATTGGGAATATCCCAGCAGTGCTGGGAGAGGAGCCATGCTTTCAGAGTCTGGGAACGATTTCCAGGCTGCAGATATCCCTCTCCAGCCCCAAAGCTGCCACAGGAATCTTCCCTGCTCCTGCAGGCAGCTGGCACTCATGGCCCTGGCATCCTGGGGCTGCTGTGGCAGTGCCAGAGTGAGCTGGACCCGCTGGCTGCCAGTGGGGAGAGGCACTGGGAGTTTGTTTTTGGCTCATGAGGATCACTTGGACGTTGAGCGCCAGAAGATGAAGCAGGCAGGAGTTGCTCCCAACTGCTTCATTTGGGCCGGATACGAGTGCTCGGAGCCTGGGATGCTCCAACAGTCCCAGTGCTGCCATCTCCTTCCTCCTGGGTGGATCTGACCTGGCAGTGCCAGTGCAGTGCAGGCAGCACAAGCGTTTTGATATTTTTTATTTTCCATTTTTGCCACAGTTCTGCAGCCCCTCTGTCACACTCCTTGTTAAGCTGTTAAATCACTCCATTTATTTAGCACGAGCATTGCTGAGAGCTCATTTTTATCTTGGTGAAAACCAGACTTGCTCATGGGCACGTAATGAAATTGTATAAATATACCCTTAGCTGGGAATCTAATTTATTTTTCCTGTTCATTATGGGGTAGAAGGCCATTATGAGATGTAGAACTTTTTTTTTTTTTTCCCAGTGCTGGAATTGAAGGGCTGGTGCGGGCACTTTTCATACTGATGATTTTGCCCTGATTCAATTTGAAGCTGGTTAGAGCTCAAATACTGAAGCATAATTGCCAGAGATCGGTGTGGGTTGCCATGCTAATGTCCTGGCTGTGGCTCTGTGGCAGCAAGGCCGGGTGGGCCAGTGGCCACGGGAGTGGAGATTGCCCTGAGCTGGGATCATGGGGAGCCCAGCCCCGGGCAGCAGGAATCGAGTCCGTCCCTCTGTCCATCAGCAGGATTGATTTCCAGCAGTATTGATACTGCTATAAAGTCCTGTTTATGGAGCTATAATTAAGCGGGGCCATTTAGCCAGCAGTGTTAAGTGCTGAGCAGATTTATGGCACGGCTCAGCCTTCAGCAGGGTTATATTTCAGCACGAGGCACACCAGGTTTTTATGTGTTCTGCGATTGTGTTCGTGTGACAGTGATTAGTATAATGGGGGCTTCCGGGGTCGTGTTGCCAAGCCGAGGAAACAGCAATTATGGGCCGCTGCAGTATCAACTTAATTGCATCCATTTGCAAGCGACACGGGCCAGGGTGCACGAGAGCAGCTGGTGGGGACAGCCCTGGCATCCCATGGCCACCAGTCCTGGCACCCCAGGGCTGAGGTCTGCTGGGGCTCTGAGTGTCCCTCACTGGGCAGAGCAAAGAGCATCTCCAGCCCAGGCGCTGGGAAGGCGCAGCTGAACCAAACCCTGCCCTGCCGGGTCCGGGGTCCCTGGTGGCACTTTGCCTCTCCGGGAGCTGGCAGTGCCCCTGCGGCATCGCCCGGGGCTGTGCGATCACTCCACTGCCCGTTTGCCACGGGCTAGCAGCCGTGTGGCCGCGCAGCTCCAGCACCCTGGGCGATCCCGTGGCCTGTCCCCTGTCTGGGGGACGGGCAGGCCAAGCTCCGCAGCAGAGGGGAGCAGGGGACAAAGCCGTCCAAGGGCGAAAGGGCCAGCAGTGGATTTGCAGCGGTGCGATTAGAGCTCACCTCGATGTGCACTTGGCAGCCTTTCCTTTGAACTCTCTCCCCTGATGGCTTCCCTGAGATCTGGAGATTTACCAGCTCAGCCCTTTGCCATCCTGAGGAGCAGCAGGGAGGTTCTGCAGAGCAGTTACAGAGACCCAGGCAGGGCTGGGAGCGAGTTCCTCCTGAGCACCAGGAATGCCTGCGCCCTCCCTTGGGCAGGTCCCATCCTTCAGCAGGACCTGGGGACGCTGGGGCTGGCACGGGCAGGGCCTGTGGGTGCCAGGGCTGGCCGGCACCCCGAGCAATTGTGCCACCAGCTCTGCGCCATGAGCACCCTGCAGCGGCTGGGGAGAGGCAGCTCGGTGGGAGCTGGGCAGGGCGTGGATGTGTGTCCTGCTGCAGAACATCGGTCCCTGAGCTGCTGACCTGGAGGTGCTGCAGCACCACGTGGGGCTCATGGATGCACTGCCGCAAGTGCATCAAAGATCCCAAGGTCTCTTTCTCAGGTGGAACCAGGCCTGAGAGGGCATCTGCCCTGCTCTTGCCCTTGCTATGTGCACTTTCCCAGTTCGCTGCAGGCATTAGATGGGCTTTTGCCGACTAAGAGGTGTTAAACGGCTCTAAATACTCTTCACGCTGCAATATCTCCACCACAGCATTTAATGGAGTGCCACAGAAATGCCTATAAATAAACGGAATGCGCTGTGCCAGTTCCCTCCCACGGCATCTCAGAGCTCACAAGAAAGTCGGCAAGTGGCTTGTGCTTGGGCTGCAGCCCTGCCCTCCCCTCCCATTCCTGTCCTCCTGTCCTCCCCTGCCCTTCATTTCCTGTTCCTAGCCTTTGCTTTTTTTTCCCCTTTTCTCCCATCTGGGAGTGAGGGGATCCAGCTTGGGGATGTTGAACCACTCTCCATCCCACTGGGATGCAGCTGCAGGAGAGAGGATGGGAGGTGTGGAAACAGCAGCCCAGTCCTGGGCCACAGGGATTGGGAAGCTCCTTGCAGTTGTCCCCCTGTGGACACATCCCACAGGCTGGCACTGCCCCCATGGGCACAGCCAGGAGCAAAGGCAGGTGTGCAGAATTAGCAGCAGGAAGGGTTTGGAGTGTTTCAAGGCTGTTTATGCTGCTCTTGCATCTGCATGTGAGCCCAGACTTCTTTGTGACTGGAGATCCAAACACACCAAACCAGATGGATTTCCCACCAGGCTGCCTCAAATCTGGCATCTTGGCCCTTGAGTCCAAGCAGACAAAATGTGTGGGGGGGCTTTAGCTGTTGCACAAAGCATTTTATCTGCTGTTTGGGGGCTGCTGCTGCACGGCAGTGCCTCCTGAGAAACGCTGCGAACTTCCTTCCACATGCCTTTATTACAGAAAATAAACAATCTCAAGGAAAGGGAGGAGTGGGCAGCAGGCACTTCTTGGCAGTTCAGGTGCTCCTTGGTGTCCCTGTGGCCACAGGGCAGGGGACAGGGCTGGCTGTGTGTACGGGGCTGTCCCTTTGGCACTCCCTGGCAAGGCTGCTCTGTGTCCCCAGGCGGGCACTGGGGGGCTGTGGGGTGTCTGGGGCACCCCGGTGCCTGCACCTCCTCTCCGAGGGAGCCCTGGGGCCTCGCTGAGGCTCCTCAGCCAAACGAGATCCCTAAATAGGCTCCTCAGCCTGTCAGTTGACTGCCTCTTCAGTGCTGATGAGCCACTCTGGTGCTGCTATTTAAAATCGTAATTGCTTTAATCAGCTCGCCTTTAGCCACCGCAGCCAGCCAGCAAGTGCAGGGCCTGAGAGTGCTCCTGCCTGCAGCCCCCCAGCGCAGCTGCGGCCGGGCATGGCACGGGCAGCCAGAATCCGTGTGGGCACCAGGAATCCCTGTGGGCACCCAGCATCATCCCTGCGCCCCTGTGGGCACCCAGCATCCCTGTGGCTCTGCCCTGGCACAGCTGGTAGGACAGCGGTGGGGAAGAGCTGAGCACAAGTCCCCTGGGCAGGGGGAGGACAAGAACTTTAATGGCTGAGGGATAGAGGAGCTGCTGTTACCATGGGCTGGCAGATGCCAGCGCTTTAATGAGTTGGGAATTCCCACGTCCCCCCCCCCTGCGCGCGCCTGTCTCACCGCGAATTCTCTTCCAGGGTAAAAGCGGCTTCCTCCCTGGGTTTCAGTGCCCACCAGCCCACTCCCGGCTGCTCCAAGCACAGCCTCGGGGTGTTCCTCCATCCCCAGCAGGTGTGGGGTAGAGCTCTCCTGGGGCCGCGCTCGCTGGGATGGTGGGAGATGCCGGATTAAAATAGCGCGGCGCTTCCCTGGCGAGGGAGCCTTGCGGCAAAGACACCCACGCGGCTGCGCCGAGGTGGAGGAGGATGAAGATGACGATGCTGATCGGCGCCTGACACCGGCTGTGCTGGGCAGGGGCAGGAGATGCAAAGACCCGAATCTGGGGGCGCGGCGCTGTTGAGGAGCTCTCTGGTTCCCGTCACGGGTGTGCGGCACAAGGGGATCCCCAGGGCCGCTTCCCCTCCTCAGCGCGAGGCTTTGCACTGGCAGGAAGCTCGGCTGGGCCGCAGGGAGCTGGCAGAGGAGGGGCAGGGATGCCGGAGTGCTGGGCGCTGCCAGGGAGCGGCAGGAAATGAGCAGGAAGCTCGGCCGGTGGTGCCGAGCTCCCCGCCGGGGCTGGCGGGCTCCGCTGCGGCTCCTCCGCCGCTGCCAAGCCTGGCGGAGGGGAAGGCGTTTGCCAGGGGCCGGTGCTGGCACCCCGGGTGTGAGTGCCACCTCCTGGGGACCGGCTGCCCCCGCCTTCTGCCGTGCTGTAACTTGGCTCCTCCGGGGCACCGCGTCCCACCTGCCGCCTTCTGCCTGTGCCAGGGGAGCCCTGGTCCCCGTCCCGCTGGTGCGTGGCCGCTCCCCCAGTGCTGGGTTTGGGGACAGTGGTGCCTCCAGCCCTGGGAATCTGGCCCCCCCCCCCCACCCCCATCCTTGTGCCCCTGCCCACCACTGGCATTCCCAGTGATGGATGGGTGACATGTGGCAGCAGCCCTGGGGCTGTGCTGTCCCAGAATATTCCTGGATGAGCGGAAAACCTCGTACAGGGGATTGTTCAACTCGCGGCAGCCTTCCTGGGGAGTGAGGACATCTCTGCGTTTATTCAAGGACATCCCTTCTCAATTAAATCCCTGCATGGGCTAAACAGACGGGCTGCTGAGATCAAAGGGGTTTTTTTCCACTATTTCCCGCCCCCCCCCCCCCCCCAAATAA
The DNA here is from genome assembly GCF_963662255.1 of Cinclus cinclus. Classification (NCBI taxonomy): domain Eukaryota; kingdom Metazoa; phylum Chordata; class Aves; order Passeriformes; family Cinclidae; genus Cinclus; species Cinclus cinclus. The sequence goes on from NC_085065.1 coordinate 12,106,794, forward strand.
TTTAAATGATGCAGTGGAGGGAGTGTGGTGTGTTTGCCTTCCACACGCCTGTGGGGAGGAGAAACTGCCATTACATTCCCATAAAGGTGTTTCCCTGTGCTGATGTGGGACTGGGGGAGTTTCTGAGTGGTAGCCACGGGGTGAAGGCAGCGGCTGGCCGCAGTGGCCGTGGGCGATCCCAGAGATGCGGGATTGCCGGGGTGGCCGGTAGCCAGTTTGGTGCAGCCCGGGTCCCCCCGCCCCTCTCGGGCTCCTCAGCGATTGATGGTGTCGTTAAAGCGTCAGGCTGGCCCGGGGCCGGCCCCGCTGCCGCTGCCGGTGGGATTTATGATGGAATGTGCCTTGGTGAAGGTTTTATCACCGCTGTTAGAGCCGAGCGTGTGCCGGGGGGGCGGGCAGGGATCTGCTCTGCCCATCGCTGCTGGTCATGGGCTCGCTTTCCTTGGCACCCTCAGGTGGGGCAGTGCCACGGAGGATGCCGTGGGATGTGCCAGCTGCCTCTGGGGCTGTGCCCTGGGGACGCTGGACGAGGTTTTTGGGTGGCCGGCCCTGGGGCCTGGCTGTGCCCCCTGGAGCCGTCCGGGTCTGAGCTCCTCCCGCTCCCTCTGCCGTGGATCCGTCAGTTCAGAAATCGATCCCTTTGCCACCAGCCCGGTCTCCTTTTTCCTTTTAAATGGTGTCACTCTGCTATTTCCTGGCCCTTCTAATAGATTTTTATATAATCACTACAGTGCACTTTTAAAGAGCGATAGATCACGTTCATTGCTTTTCCCCATGATTAATTTCCCATAATAGTCCTCTGTAACACCAAGGCAAAGAGAGGAGAGCAAAGAAAACCCCCACATTATCCACTTTGTGCTCCGAGTATAAATGAATTAGATTTAATTTTTGTTTAATTGTTTCCATAGCTCAGCCTCTGCTAACTTTGCAGGATAATTTATTTTGCAGTCTTGGGGAAAAGAAGGAGAGAAGGTCCCTGTGCCGCGCTTTGCCCGCAGCAGTCGTTAATTACAGCTGATTGCCTTCCCTGCCTGATGAAACCGTGCACTGAAGGGTCCTGTCACAGCCCAGGGCCGTGGCTGGTGGGCAGAGAAGAGCCGAGCTGGGCACGTGGGACGTTCCCATGTTCCACATCCAAGGAGTGTCACGTCTGAGTGCTGCGTTCCTCTCCCTGCAAGGGACCTTGGCTTCTGGGAATCCTATCCTGCATCCCCTGCCTGGTGTCTGACAGCAGGGAGAGGAGGCTCTGGGAATCACTTCTCAGCGTCCAGCATCCTCCACTGTGCCAGCCCAGGGGCACTGGGAGCGGATCCGTGGCACGGGAAGAGCAGTGGGACGGAGCCACCGCGTCCTCCTCCCGCTCGCCCATTAATCACTGACTGCGGGGGCACCGGGCCCTGCTTAGAATGCGCCGGCAGTGCCGAGGTGAGAGCGGCAGCTCGAGAGAGCCGCGGCTAATCTGCTCCCTCAGAGACGGGCTACCTTCGGCCTGTTAATCAGTTGCAGTAATTACAATCCCGACTTTACATGTGGAATGTTAATTAAAGGACGGGACAGGGGATCTGCAGCCTGGCAGCGAGTGCTGTGCTTGGTGCTGAGGGTTTTGGGGTCGTGGGGCACTCCCTGCACCTGCGGCATCCTTCACTGAGCCTGGGGATGGGGACAGGGGCTGCTGGCACTTGGCACTGCCTCTGCCTGCTTTGCGGTTCTGTGGTGGCTGTTGCTTGTCTCCAAAATTGCTTTGCGTGGATGGATGGATGGATGGATGGATGGATGGATGGATGGATGGATGGATGGATGGATGGATGGATGGATGGATGGATGGATGGATTTGTTGAGAAACAGAATAATGTAGCTGGAGCTCCCTGCTTCCTGCCTTGGCCCTGATTTCCCCATAACCTCCCCTGAGCCTCTCCTTCTCTGGGCTGAGCACCCACCTCCCTCCCACTGTGTCTCTGTCCTGTGTTCCAGCCTCTGAGCATCACTGTGGACTTTTGCAAGATTCCCTCCTGTGCATTAGTTCCATCTGCACTGGGGAGCCCCAAGCTGAACAGGGGACCCAGACATGGCCTTATGGGGGTGGTGGCAGGGCTGGCTGGGGTCACACTGCTGCCCCGTCCCTTGGTCCCAGGACTGTGTTCCTGCCTGTCCTCCCATGGGCAGCTCAGCTCTGGGAATGGGGCTGAGCAGTTCAGTTCCTGAGTTTCAGGGTCCCCCTGAGCAGCAGCTCCTCTCTTTGTCATACCCATCCTCCTCCCTGGGGAGGAGACCCTCGCAGGTCCTGCCATGGCTCATGCCCTTGCAGGGTGCTGGTGCCTGTGCCTGGGGACCTGTGGGTCCTGCAGGCAGAGCCCCAATTCCTGTCGAGTCCCTGCCTGGTCCCTGTCCCGTCCCTCCCTCTGCAGAGCTCCGTGCCATGAGGCTCTGAGCAGCGTCGTGTGACCCGGCACCGAGCCGCGCTTGTCCCTTCCCTGTCCCCAGGGAATATGCGCCGTGCTGCAGCCTGCAGCCCCTCCGGCTGCTGCATTGGTGCCCTCGGCTGCATTCGCCTGGCCCTGGGGGGCTGGGGCTGCCAAGAAAATCCTGCAGGTCCTTGGAAGGGCTGAGAGCCTGGGTGCAGATCCCAGCTGAGCCCCCACTGAGCTGGAGGTGGTGGGAGCTCCTCACCTGTCCCTGTGGATGGCGCAGGTGTTTTTTGGAGGAGGGATGCTGGGGAGAGCCCGGCAGCCGGTGGAGGTGGGGAGCAGCCCCGGCACGGCCGGGGGAGTCATTAAAACCCCGGTCAGCAGCGGGGAGCGGCGCTGAGCGATCTGCTGGGGCGTCAGTGCCCTGGATTATTGCTGTGAGCAGCTGAAGGAGAGCAGAGAAGAGGCGTGAGCTGAGAGGAATGACAAAGAGGGGAAGGAGAGGAAGAGGCCCTGGAGGAGGAGGAGGAGGAGGGGGAGGCTGGATAAGTGCCGCGGGCAGTGCAGGGTGCTCCAGCAGTGATGCTCTGTCCCAGCAGCTGCCCGGTCCCTGCTCCCGGGGCAGGGTGTGGTGTCCCGACTCGTTTCCTGTTGGCCCTGGGTGCCCTGTCCCTTGGCAGTGCCGTCCCTGCGGCTGCCAGGCTCCTTTCTCGTGTCACTTTTGTTTTCCGACTCCCGTTGGAGTTCTCGGGTCACTCAGATCCTGCTGTCACTTTCCCATGGGGTCTTAACCAGGTTCACTAAAGCTCCTCTGTGTCCTCAGCTGTGCTGGCCCATAAATCTGGGGAGGTCTCACTGAGCACTGGGCTGGTGCCAGTCTTGAGATGATCTGGTTCCTGAAGTAAGGAATGCTTTCCCTGGCATCTCTAACTCCCTCCCATCACCAGCGGGGTTGGGGAGGGCAGGGGTGAGGATGCTGCTCCCAAGGCAGTGGCTGGGAGGGCTGGCAGGAGCAGAGTCCTGCCCAGGGCCAGCTCAGGTGCTTGGCTGAGTTCTGGAGGTGCCATCATCCCCTTCACCCATCCCAGAGCCTTTCCTGCTGAGGAGCCTCAGCAGCTGAACCCAGGTAAGGGACAAGGGACCGGCTCTTCCCAGAGTGGAGCCCCGTGCCAGGCAGGCACTGCAGCTGGTGCTGGCCTGTTTTACCAGTGCTCCTGACCAGCTCTGCCCTGGGGAGGAGCTGGGCTGGTGGTTAGTGTTTCTCCAATAGGAACCACGTTGTGTATTTGTTCTCCAGGCTTGGGATGAAGGACAATCCTTCCGGACCTTGGCCTGGAGTGGGACAGGGTGTGAGTGTGGCTGGAGCTGCTGGTGTGCTGGGGCTGAGTGTGGCAGCCAGGGCACAGGAGTGCCCCTCAAGCCAGGATGAGGAGTTCCCATTCCTTGGCACCCAGCCCTGCATGGTTCCCCGTCAGTGGCTGATGGTGAGGGCCAGGGTTTGAGATCCTTAATGAGAGGAGGAGCAGGATGGATCTGAGGGACACATCCCCAGGGAGCCCAGTGTCACCTTGAGAGCCCAGTGCAGGCAGGGCTCTGTGGCAGGAAGGCTGCTGGAGTTGGGAGCAGGGACCTTGTATGGCTCTGGTGGCTTTGGTCTCTCCCAGCCTCTCTGTGCAGGGCAGGACAGATCTCCTCTCCCTTGCCCTTGAATTCTGTGTGCAGTGGCATTTTGGCCCTGCACACCCTCTGCCAGGACCCGTGCCACCACATGTCCCTGCTTGCTGTGTACTGCTCTGAGCTCCAGAGGTGTTGCTCCATTTCAGGCTCCGTCTTTCTGCTCTGCTCACCCAAGAGAGCCCACACACATCAGGGAGTTCTGGACCGTAGAAGAACAGAAGCATCACGTTTGTCTTTCCAGTCCATCCAACCTCCTTTGCATTTCAAACAGTTGCTCCAGGGAGCTGCTCAAGCAGCAGCTGTTTGTGGGGAGACCTGGAAGAGTCTGGATGTGCTGCTGTCCCCTTAAACTGTGAATCTGCTGTTGCCTCAGGCCCTTTCCTCCATCTCAGAGCTCCTTGGATCTGCTCTCTGGTCTTTCTCTGCCTCCCTTGGTCCTCAGGCACTATTCACAACCACATTTTGGTCACAGGAGGTGGCTCCTGGAGGCCAGAGTGCTGGTCCTGGAGCTGCCAACACGGATCCTACCTTGGGATCTTCATCCATCCTTCTGTGCTAGAAAGTGCTGGCATTTCTCCATGCAGCAACTTCCTCCTGGCAGAGCCCCAGCTGGATCACCGTGAGACACACACTGAGGCTCTCTGGATGTTTCCTGAGTGGTGGCAGGGTCCCTCCTGCAGGAGGGGAAGCCCCTGGTCCCCATCCCCTGTAGGGACAGGCTGCTCGTGGGGATCCTGCTGACGGAGCCAGGAGCCTGCAGCAGCTCCCAAGGGGCTAGCAGTGGGATGTACCCAGCTCCTGGCTCTGGCACAGGGACTGGCACATGCAGGCTGCCCTCCCTGGGTGCTGTGGGCATGGTGTGGCTCTCCCAGCGTGGGCTGGTGCTGTGGAGTGCCCGTGTGGGAGCTGATGGCTCTGGGGTTGCACAGCAGAGCACAGCCCCACGTTCTGGGCAGCCCCTTCCTGCAGCAGCACCAGATGCTTTCCCTGCAGTTCGAGTTTTCCCATCTCATTCATTTTAGAGATTAATTAAAGTGTTTCCCCTCCCTCTCTCCCAACCAACCTCCCTCTCTTTTCCCTGTTCCATACAGCTGCACATGGATTTTAGGGTCATGCTTGTTTACGTCAGTTATATTTACATTAATGGGTGTTTGTTTTTGGAAAAACAGCAGAAATCCCATAAAAACAAATGTTCTTTGTGTCCCACAACTGGTCCTGCAGTCCCACTGGGGTGGGGGCTCCCTGGGTAGCCCATCTTGCACCGTGCAGCTGCATGGAGAGCTCTGCTACAGGCACGCAGCATCTTTTGGGGGCGGCTGTGGAGTGACCCCCAGTTACTGAGGTGGTTGGGTGGGTTTTCCACATGCCCCTGGCTCCCATGGCGGGTGGTGGCAGCCAGGTCAGCCGTGTGTGTGTTTGTCAGGGATAATCCCCCATGCTGGTGTGGGGATGCTGCTCAACCGCCTTTAATGGGGCAGGCAGTGGGTTCGTTCTTTCATCAGGAGGTTGCAGGACGGAGAATGTTAAGAAGAAGAAAGAGAAAGGGGAGGAGGAACGATAATTATTTTTTCCAATGGCTCTGAGCTGCTGGATGCCTTTAAAGTTGCCTTTGTGTTCCCGTGGGTCAGGCTGGGCAGAGCCTGGCCCGGAGCCGCGTGGCGCGGCCGCCTTTGTCGGTGGGGCCGCGGTCTCGGTTATTAATGGGGATATGGAGACCCAGAACCTCAGATCTTCCGTGCAGCTGGTGGGAGGAATGTGCAGGGCTGCCTTATCACGCTCATTTAACTGGTTAATACATCTTCAGAGCAAATAATGCGGGCTGGGGGTGAACTGCTTAACCAACCTCATTACTATTGTGCATTTAGCAGCTTGGAGAAAGATAATACCTTTCAGGTTTGACCCAATTTTAGTTTTTGTTGTCATAACCATGGAAAATCGACCTTCAGAGACCCTCAGCAGTGAGCCTGAATAGGAAGTGATTTACAGCAAAAGTGCCGTGTGGAATGCTTAATGCACTTGTGCGGGAAAACAGACTGTGAGCAGCTCCTGGCATCCCTTTGCCACGGCGAGGGCTGCCCCGGCTGCTGGCATCCCTGTGCCTGCTGCGGGGGCTGTGGGCGCTGCCCTGGCTGTGGGCACACCCTCCCTGCGTGCCCGTGCTCTCCCGGGGCTGTGCTGTGTGTCCCTCACTGCGGTGCTGCTGCTCCTCGGGTCAGCTGGAGCGGGGCTGGCCTGGGCACCTGCTGCCACCTGGGCACCACTGCGGCCAGGGCTGGAGCTGCTCACTGCAGCGGTGAGGGACCCGTGGTCAGTGTGCATCCTGTGGTCAGTGTAGGACCCCGTGGTCAGTACAGAACCCCGTGGTCAGTACAGAACCCATGGTCAGTATTAGGGCCCCGTGGTCAGTACAGAACCCCACGGTCAGTGTCCTCCTGTGGTCAGTGTGCCCCCCACAGTCCCCGTGCCCCCCTGAGCACCTCTTGGCCCAGGTGTGCTCAGCCTGGCCGAGTGTACCAGGTCCTGGCTGTGACACACTGACCTTGGCCTTGGTGACTGACTCTCCCACCACTGCCAGCCTGTGACATTTCTGCTGATGCCCTTTGTCACCCGGTGTGTGCCGTGGGAGCGGTGACAGCCCTGGCACCTCGGTGACAGCCCTGGCACGGCACCGGCAGCGTTCCCACTGGTGAGATGTCACCCGCAGCCCGTGGGGGTGGTTCCATCCTTTGGGTTTGTCTGTGGCAGGCAGAGACTTCCACAACTCCAGCAGTGGGGCTGCGTGGGACCTTCCTCTTGCTCCTGTGGGGAGGAGGGTGGCAGGGAGGTGACAAGCCTTCCTCCCCTTTCCATGAGGCAGCTGCAAGTGTGGCTGTGCCATCCGAGCCTGTCTCTGTGGTGCTGCTGTGGCGTGTGGGTGGTCCCTGTGGCACGGGATTTTAGCTGACAGCAGTGCCTGGGGCTGGGGGAGTGCTGGGAGTGGCTGATGCCCACGGTGAGTGGGTGATGCCCGTGGGCTACAGGTGACACCCGTGGGTTTCAGGCTCCCCCAGCACACCCCTGGGGCCCGAGGAGCACTGGGAGCAGGTGGTGCCCACGGGATGCAGCCTTCCCCAGCCTCCGGCTCAGCCCCAGCACCGAGGGGCTCTGCTCACTGCCATGGGAGGAGTGGGGTCTGTCCAGCCGGGGGGCAGTGGGGGCACGCTGTCCTCTCTCCCCTCCCTGGGGCTGTGGGGGCACCCCGAGGGCAGGCAGGGCTAGATCACTGTAATTCTGCTGTTCAGCAGCTGAAGGAGAAGCTGCTCCCTCAGCGCAAGAGTTGAAACTCTTTAGCCTTGCTCAGTGTCACCTCCATGGCAATGGATATCTCCAGGTGTGACGTAAGTGTAGACCCGGGGAAAGAAACATCTTCTGTTTAGCATCAAAATCCTATTACTGAGCGCCGTGTTGTGCTGCACAGATATCAGCTGTGGTGCAGATAAGTGGGAAATAGCTCCTGGTGGGACTGGAGCAGGAGCTGTATCTTGGGCTGCACAGGTGCCCAGTGCTGCTTCAGCGAGTTTGCTGCTGGAAGAAAATTCCTCTTCCCACTCCCCTGCAATCCAGGGAAAATCGCTGCAGGCTCCTGCTGCCCCCAGCCCTGCCTGCTGAGGGGCTTTGCTGTGGCACCCCGACACCACGGTGGGGTCTGACAGAAGGCACCGGGCTGAGCCAGGACAGCGGCAGAGGCTCAGCCTCCTGAAAATGAGCCGGTACTGCTTGGTCCTGCCCCCTGCAGCAGCCGCCAGGCTGGCCCAGGGATTGCGGATGCTGTGGGCAGCTGCATCATCTTCCCATCTCCTCCCTGAGGTGCTGCTGGCTTTGATAAAACCTCTCAGCCTTGCAGGGGTTGGCTTGTTGATCTAATCGCTGTGGTTTAGTGTGCAGTAAAAGCCCAGTGGCTCCTGGGGGAGATGTCCCGTAGGGATCTGCAATTCACTTTCTTATCCCTCCTGGGGAAGGAACACTTTCCCAGTGGCGGGGTGCTGCAGGGATGCTGCTGCTGGGTGAGGGATGCTGCTGGCCCCAGACACCTGTGGGGAACATGCCAGCCCTCGTCCTGCACTCAGATGGATTTGCTTTTGAAGATGGAAGGTGCTGAAAAAATCCTGCTGTGTTCAGTTTGTTCCGGCGATGCAGTTGGGTTTTCCCAGTGTTTGTTGTACCCTGCACTTGCTGCGCATGATTGGAGGGGTTCAGTCTGGGGTGAGCCCTGCAATGTGAGTCCCTCCTGAGCCCCCAGCCTCACCGTGGGTCCTGCTCACAAACAAACCACACAAACCACAGCAGGGAGGGAAGAGGAAGTGGTGGCAGAGCCTGTGGAACGGGACACCGAGGGGGTTTAAGGGACACCAAGCGGGGGCTGGGGACACCAAGGGGGTTTAGGGGACTGGCTGTGGCAGACCAGCATTAAAGAGGCTGGGATGGAAGGGCTGAGGCTGTCACTGCTGAGCTCTAGCTGTGCCTGCTGATCAGGAGCAGAGCCTAATGAGCAGGACTAATGAAGCAGGAGGGGAATTCCAGTGAGTCTGGGGATTGTCCACGATGTTCGCTGTATCTCTGTGGGTTCTCTGTGGCCTGTCCCCAAATCAGTGATGGTGCCCATCGCTGGGATGGTGCCCAATCCCAGCAGAGTGCTTGGTGTGCTGGGTGACTGCAGGTGCCAGTCCCAGAGTGGATGCCTCCAGTCTGCTCCCGGGGCCAGCATCCAGGTGCCTCTGTGGGCTCCCTCTTGGACTTGTACTGGCTCTGCACTGCTGGGAAGCCCATCCCTGTGTGGGTACTGCAATGTTGGTGTTACTGGAATATGCTGGGAAGGTGTTTGGGAGACAGTGGTGGCTTGACACAGCCCTGGGCCAGCAGCCTGCCTCAGGGATGGCTGCACAGCCAGCCTGGGGGCCCAGCTCCCTTCCCAACTCCCTCTTGGCCATGGCTGGTTCAGCGTCAGGAGAGGATTCACAGCCACAGCACGGCGGGAAGGTCTTGTCTTCCTCTTCTCCTTGGTTTTTAACGAGCCAACCTTGGAGGACCTTGAGCACTGCTCCTGCAGCTTGGCTGTGACTTATCTCCCAGCTTCTGCCCCTTCTCCAGCAAAGGGATAAATCTCAGCTCCCGGTGTGAAGCTGGTGCTCTGAGCCCTGCCCAGCACACGGTGCAGGCGTCATAACTCACAGCACGAGGGGGGAGCGCCTGGCAAGGGTGCCAGGGGGACGTCACTGCTCTGTGCTGTGATGGATGGGCTGCCTGGGGGAGCAGGGAAAAAGTCCCATTACAACTGGGGACAAGCTGTTAAATTATCTCCTGTTCAACCTGGGTCGGGGAAAATCAAACGTGGAGCTGGTGGTGGCCTCCAGAGAGCCTTTAGGGGGCCAGCTGGGTTGGGGACTTTTTTCCTTTAGGAAGAATTCTTTGCCTTTCCTTGTCTCCATCCCATGCACTCGTCTGAGGCCAGGGCTGGTGCTGTCAGGGAGGCAGGAACAGCCTCAGCATTTTGTGTCAGTACAGAGACTGAGACACGTCCCACTGGGGACCTGCTGTGCGCCCCATGCAGCCAAACCCCGTTCCCTGAGCTGAAATCCCTTCCCTCTCTTCAGGGGCTTTCCCACTGGGCAGGGTCCTGCCTCTGCACATCAGGGGCTGCTCCAGAGCTGCTCCCCAGCCCTGAGATAGTTGTGCTGCAAAAGGAGGGGGCCAAGCGTGTGTGAGTCCGCAGAGCCGTGGCGTTCCGAGGCGCCGAGCTCTGCCGCGTCCTCCTCCGTTGTCAGCGGCCGTGCCCACGCAGGGACGGGACTGGAGCCTCTCCCTCTCTCTTTCAGGCTGAGAAACTGCTGCTGTGAGACCCCGACGGCTCATCCTGACATCTTGGAGGGGTGAACACGAGTGTGAGCTCCCACCTGCCACCACACCTGAGGCACCTGCTCTCGGTCTGCAGGTATGTTGTTTCCACCCAGCAGTCCTGCTAGGGGAGGGCACGGAGATATTTTTTGGTTGAGAATGAAGATGCTGCTTCCCATGGCTGTGCCTGGGGCAGCAGTTCACAAGCAGCCCACCAGGGACTTTTCACCAGCTCTGGGTACAGATCCTGTGTGCCCAGACTTGTGTGATCACCTGGTAAAGGGGAACATTGCTAGAACACATCTGCTCTGGTCCTCATGGGGTGTGGCAGGGAGGGTCTGGTCCTGCCCTTTGATCAGTCCCAGCCATCTCCCACCTGCTGGCTGCAGCAGTGTGGAGGTCCTGGGGCCTGTAGGACCTTGGTGGTGCCCTGCATGGGAGGGGTGTGTGCCCTGTGTGCCCATGGTGCACGCACTGCCCTGCACGTCGCAGCCTGGCTGGACCCAGCTCCTGGCCCCGACTGTGCTGCAGACTCCCCTCAGGGCTGCGTGCAGCTCCGTGTGCTCTGGGCTGAACCCATCACCGTCAGTTCACGTTACACGGGCTGGAACCCCCTCGTGCTGACACCAGTCTGCGCTGGAGCTTGAGGAGGAGTTAAAATTTAAAACTCTGGAAGGCAGTGAGACTCTCTCCTCCAGAGGAGGCATTTTCCCTGTTTGTTCCCAGCATTGCGAGCACCCGTGGGTTCACTGAGTGCTCTGAGTCGTGGCCATGCTGTGGCAGCCATGGTGAGTGGGGACTGGACTCTGCTTGGGGCTGTTCTGCTACAGAATTTATCTTCCAGTGCCTTCTCCACCAACTGCTGTGCTGGGGGGACTCCCAGAGTTGGGACTGCTCTTCTCCCAGCTGGCAGTAGCCAAGGGGAGTGCCTGGACAGGAGAAGTGCCCGTGGGGCTGTGCAGCACTGGCGGGCTCAGCGCTCTGCAGGGCTCCCACTTTGGGGGCTGTGTGTACCCCTCTGGCAGCGCTGCATGCTGGCTCCTCCACTCTGCCCCAGCCCCAAGTGCCTGCTTGGGAATCATGAAATGGGAGCAAGAGCTTGAGGCTTTTCATCCCTTGCTGGGGTACCGGTCATCCAGAATGTGGGAGTAGAACGGCCGTGCAGATGGATTCCCCAGCTGCATTCATCAGTTCAGAGGCAGAAAAGGCAGCTGAGCTCTGTGCATCACCTTGAAGCTCTTTTTTTCTTGTCTTTAGAAAACTTTGGGTGGATGTTATTGCTCATGAAAGCAAGGGGCTGATCATGCTGGGAAGGAGCAGGCGTAGTGTGGGCTGGCACTATTATGCAAGCTTCCCACATGCCGCTCTGCCAGTGCACTCCGTTCCAGAACAACAGCACGCGTCCTCGTGCCAGCCCTGAGCCCACCCCCGGGTCTGCCAGAGCACCACGGTCCCACTGAGCCCACCCTTGGGTCTGCCAGAGCACCACGGTCCCACTGAGCCCACATCACTCACTCCTGCCTAGAGCCAGCAGCCCCACGGGTGGGCACTTTCTGGGGTGAAGGGGTGCATGGTCCTCCCCAGCCCCACAGCACTCTGCTATCGTGAGTGTGGGCCAGAGTGGGAGCACTGGGAGTTTCTCCCAGGACTTTGCACTGCACTGGGGCCTGTCTGGCTCTGGGGCTGGCACTGTGCTGCTCCTCAGAGGATGGCAGACAGGTTGTCACCCCAGTCACAATGCCCCTGCACGGGAGGGCTGTGCCTGTTCTGCGGGCTGGTGCAGCCATTGCTGCTCTGGGCAGCAGGGCAGAAGTGGGCTTGCTGGAACTCAGGCCACCAAGCCTCTTCCCTATGCAGTTTTTCTCCCTGCTGCTTTCCTCCTCCTTCTCTTCTGCCCCGGAGCCCAGCTGGGCCCTGCCTGAGGCTCGGGGCTGCTGGCCGTGGGGTGCGTGGGTGCTGGTGCCAAACTTGAGGCTCACTGGGCTGCTGGGGAGCAGCCTGGAGCCAGTGCAGAGCCCCTGCAGCGACTCTCCCCATCACCCCCAAGCCTGCTGGAGCCCCCCCCCCCCGGGAGGAGAGTGCTCCTTCAAGGAAGACTTGGAGATGAGCAATGGAAAACATCTGACAGGGGAGCCCTTGAGGCGCTTTTGTTCCAGCGAGTGGGAGTGTGAGATCCGCTCAGACATGAAAGGCTGCGCAGCTCCGTCCCCAAAGTCACGGCGCACAGGAGGACGGGGGGTGTGCGGCTGCACCGGGAGGTCATCCCGGGAACGACTGGCACCGGGATCCCCAATCCCTCCCTCCCTCCCTCCCCTTCCAGCAACTAAATTAGGTCACACTTGAAAGTCAGTTTCTTGGCTGTGGATTTAATTTAGCTTTTCCAGGCTAGTTATCATATAATAAATTCCAGGAGATTTATAGAAAACATGCCCAGGGAGGCTTAGCCAGTGTGTAACAAGATTTGTGCCTCTTCCCCGCTGTTGAGCAGCTCTGGCGAGCGCAGTGCTGCCGGCAGATGTGCGGGCAGGGCTGGCAGCCCCGGGGGAGCTCCCAGGGAGACAGGGCAGCCCCAGAAGTGGGGAGGGGGCATCACCCCACAGCTCTCTGGGGCACGGGAGGGTCCCGGGTGCGGCTGTCCTCCGTCCTGGCTCCCCTCGAGCCGTGAATCACCCGGCTCCGGTGCGTTCCTGTGGCCGTTCATCCCTTGTCCGCTCGCCTCGGCTCCGCGTGGGCAATGGCGAGCACAAGCCCGTGCCGGCGGTGCCGGTGAGCAGCCGGGGGGAGCCGCTGGGCTCTGCCGGTGCCTTTCTGCTCCAGGGATACCGCTGTGCGGGACGTCCCTGCCGGGGGTGCCTTGTGCCCTCCCTGCCCTGGCTCCCGGAGCACAGGGACCATTAGGCTGAGCTCAAACCGGCGTCCCTTGGCTTTCCCCACTGCTGGGGCGGTTTCTGCACCGCGCTGGGCAATGCTGAGCAGGGAAAGGCGCTGGAGTCCGGAGGGGTTTGTGGCGATGGTAGCGCAGGGCTGAGAGCGCTCCTGCTCCTCTCTCTCCCTGCTAACGCCGCCCAATTAGTGTCTCCTTAGTCACTCCGTGTGTTAAGGCATTAGGAACAATTAAGGGTGAGAAGAGTTTCCAGATGTAGCGGCGAGCGCTGGAGCTGGGAGCTGGCAGCTCCGCTGGCTGCTCCCATATGGAAGGGATCGTGCACACCGTGGGACTCACTGCGGGGCCATGGGGCCAGCGTGGCGCAGGGTCCCGGGGTCGTAGGGGTGCAGGGGACTCCCAGGGGGCAGTGCCCACCTCTGCTATCAGCAGGGCAGCTGGGGCCAGCAGAGCTGGGATGGAGCCGCAGCGGGGGCTGGTGCATGTAGGAAGTATCTGCTGGGATGAGGGGCACAGCCGGGCGTGCTCCCTGGGATTGGGTTTGCTCAAATCAAATATTTATTTGCTGTGGGAGCTGGGTGTGAGTCAGTCCCTGCATGCCCCCAGCCGGTGCTGGCAGCCCTGCGCTGTCCTGGTGAGAAACCGGGGCTGGGGAAGCACCTGGCTGTGAGCAGCAGCACGGGAGCATCTGGGACGTGGCATGTGCGGGACAACTGCCTCGACAGAGACAGCGCCGTGCTGTGACACTTTTAGGTGCAGGAGAAGTAGCACAAGCAGAGACTAATGTGTCTTCAGAGCCCAAATGCAAGTGACTTCAGCTCCCCAGAAATAGTTCCTGGGCAGTGCAGGGGGAAGGGACCTGGAGCTGCAATTCCTGGGGATGTTGGGGTGCTCCCGTGACTTTTCCCCACATGCACGTTGCACTCCCACCATTGCCCCCCATTCCATGGTACTGGAGAGGCCACCACCCAGGGGTCACGGGGGTGGCAGTGTCCCTGGCCAGCCCAGGCAGTCTCTCCCCAGCACCAAACATCTCACCCTGTGACGAGCACTCAGGGAGGGTTCCCTGTCAACTCTTGGAGCCCCTGGGTGCCCTTGGGGTGTGGAGAGTGTGTGGGGCACCAGTGGACACTGATGCTGTGGTCCATCCTTACTGAACCGAGGCCGAATGAGCACTGTGAGATGCTGGCGTGCAGCAGGGCAGTGGAGAGGGGCACGGTGGCCTTCAGTGCATTGATATAATTTCTGTGCTGCTGTCTCCAGGGCAAGGAGCTGTGCGTGGACAGATGGTGTTTTTGAGTGACCTTGTAGCTCTGAGCGGTTCCCTCGGCTGCTGAGTAACGGTGGGAGCCGCGGGAAGCGGCAGCGGTGCCACAACCTGCTCACACCAGCGGGAGCCTGTCAGGGAGCCAGGGCCGGGAGGGATGTGGGGGGAACCAGGGGATGGAGCCAGAGCCCGACAGCCCTCACGGGAGGGCTGCAGGGAAATTCAATGTGCAGTGCGGTCCCCGGCTCCCCTTGGCTGTGGGAAGAGTGTGCTGTACCCAGCGAGGCTGCTCTGGGCTCCCAGCAGCTCCTCCAGCCTGCGGGCCTGGCTCTTCACCTCGGCAGCAGAATCGCTCCTCGTGCTCCCCGTGCTCTTCCTTGGGAAGGGCCTGAGTTCTCTCCAGGAGCTGAGGCAGCAGTGCCTGCAGATGGCACGCTGGGGATGCACGGGGGAGTCCATGCTGGGCCCAGGAGGGCAACAGGTAGAAAGGCTTCTGCCATGTGAAGTTTCTTTCAGAGCTGCGGTCCAGGGCTGTGGTCCTGAGGCAACAGATCCGAGGGAGGGGAAAATTGCACTGCAAGGTGCAGTTCTGCTGTCTAAGAGTCACCCTGGGCCTGGCACCCTTGCAGACTCCTACGAACTCCGTGCGGGCTGCAGCACCGAGAGGTGTCCTAAATTGGGGAAGGAACAAGGAGCTCTTGGCACTCGTCTGGAGCATCATTTGCATTCCGGCGCAGCTCCCGGCTGCGAGGGAGGCGGGGGCCCGGCAGCCGCGGGGTGAGGAGCGGGGCCGCTCGCCAGCTCCGGCTCTCGGAGCATCCCCTGGGACCGCTGCGGAGGGGGCTGTGACTCGGGGATCACCGTGCACCAGGTTTCTTGTTTTCCTTCTTCTGTGACTGAACTTTGTGTCCAAGTTCTGTGTCCGAGGTCTGTGCTTTTGCTTCTTCCAATCGGGAATTGCCGTCTCGCTGTGGGGCCGGTGCCCTGTGATGCGATCTCGGATGAAGCACGGTGGAGCTGGTTGTGTTCCCATCTGGTTTGTGCCCTCCGGGGATGGAGAGGGTGCATGGGCTGTGAGGAGCGGCCGGGGCCGGGCAGTGCCCGCACATGGCTTCGGGCAGTCCGGGCAGTGCCCCGTGGGGTGGGATGCTGGCCCCTGCCCCGGGGCTCTCTGATCCGGGATGTGGCGAGGGCAGGGCAGGGCGAGGCGAGCGGCGGAGCGGGTGGGGGGGCTCGTGTGCTCCGAGCGCAGCAGGTGCGGGCGCAGGACCCCAAAGTGCTCTGGAGGCACCGGAGGCGGTGAGCTGGGATCGGGGGGCTCCCGCTGCGTCCGGCGTGTCCGGGTGAGGCGGGAGCGCTGTGCAGAAGAGCAGGACGTGGGTGCCCTGCCCTGGGGGACGGGGGCTGGCCTGCCGAGGTGTCCCGAGCTCCCGGGCCGGGGGTGGGTGCGGCTCGGCCGGGGAGCTCTGTGTCTGCTCTGCGGCACGGTGGGATGAGCCCCGGGGGTTCTGCCCGGTGTTCTGGAGCTCAGCTGCAGCGCATCACCCACCGCGCTGGTGCCAGGCGGCCGCGCAGCATCTGAGCAGCTCCGCTTACTTAACATGCAGCAAGTGTTGTACTCGGAGAAATTTAGACGTAATTTTTTTGTGCTTGCATGTAAATGTGGGTAGGTGCTGTCCTGATTGATGGCAATTAGCATTTTCTAACGGTAACAGATGTTCGGATTGCCAGGAGGCTGGTACCTAACGCCCACTCTGCCATCTGTTCTGCTGGGCACTGCCTGGGGAAGCGGCACCAGCGCTGCGGACCTGCGGGGCCGTGCTGGGGTGTGTTTAACAGCACTGTGCAGGGGGGGTTTATTGTGGGTTTTTTTCTGGGGGAAAATAATAATAATAATAAAGACGTTTTCAGGTTTATAAATAGTACACTGTTTATTATGGGATGGAGACTTTCCATCTGATCCGCAGCCTGGGTTGCTGCACGGTTAGCGGAACGGTCTGGACAGGGAGCAGGTTTCCAGGGGATGCAGTGGGAAGGGGTCTGGTGGAGTGGCCAGTGGGTGTTCATGGGCAAACCCCCCATGCTCTGCCAGCTCTCCATGGTGGGTGGTGGCTGCTTGTGGGCACAAGGGCTGCTCTGCTGTGGGCGTCTCTTGTCAGCTCTGGGATGGGAGCTCTGAAACATCTGTGTGGTGTTTGAAGGTGTTTAAATGTGTGTCTTAGGAAAAGACACAGAGCCCTGAGCCCATCCCACTGTCCAGGCAGTTCTACTGCAGCCCCTCTCCTCACCCAGTGCCTGTCCCTCCTCATTTCCTCCTGCCTCCCTTTATCTGCAGCCTTTTACACCCATTTTTCTTGTGCCAACCTTGTTGTTTAGCGTGACCAGCTGCTCCCAGTGCCCATTGCCTGTGTATTTATAGAGAAGGTTTGATTTGGTTCAGACCAGCTCCTCTGTCCTGTTCCTTCTGTGTGCTCCTGGAGCAGCTCTCCATCCCCTGGCAGCCCTTGCTGCTCCCCCCCTGACACAGGGGCATCCCATGGGTCATCCTGTGGCATGGATCTAGCACCAGCCAAGTTGGCACAGCTGCCCTCCCCCTGAGCTTCCAGCACCAGGCAGGCCAGGAGCAAATCTCACACTCGCACTCACACTCTCACACTCACAATCTCACACTCACACACACTCTCACACTCTCACACACACACACTCACACTCACATTCTCACACTCACACACTCACACTCACACACACTCACACTCACTCTCACGCTCACACCCTCACATGCCCACACTCACACTCACTCTCCTCCCAGCTGCTGGAGCCAGTGACTCAGAGTCAGCAGAGCTGAGTAATGCACCGAGATGTGTCTCCATGTGGTTCCCGGGTTGGAACAGATGCTTCCAAGTTCAGTGCTTTGGAGTTTGCTCAGGGCCTGCCAGCCCCCTCCTCCTGCCCCCATCCCACTGGCTTGCTGCATTAGGTACAGGCAGATCTTACCTGTTTGTTGTGTATTTCTACCTTGGTTTTCACTGAGCTCCTGTCCTGCATGGTGGTCTCCTGTCATCTCTAGGCTGTGCTTTCCAGTGCTGGGGCTCAGTGCAACTTGACATGATGTGCTGAGCCAGTTCTGGGAAGTTTATGGGATGGAGGACATTCTGCTCCTGGTACAGGACCTGGTGGGGGCATGGGAGTCATCACACTGGGCAGAGAAGCTTTCGGGCAGATTTGGGATGAGGCAAAATCTTGTGCTCATGTGAGAGGTTCAGCCCTTGCTGCAGAGCTGGCACCGAGGCACCTGGAGATGCCTGGGAGGTGTGTGTGGGCTTCAGATGGGAAACATGGGCTGGGGACAGGGATTAGAGCTGGGGATGGGGTGAGGGGTTTCAGTGCAGACAGGCTTCTTCTCCACACTTTGTTGTTGTTGTTGTTGTTGTTGTTAGAAAACAATTCTGCTTCATCTTTGTTTCATCCCCTCGCTTTTCAAATTCATCTGGGAAAGCTTCCCTGGGTGCTCGCAGAGGTGTCACCAGCCCGACAGCTTGTGCTGCTCTAATAAAATGGCTCCGTAGCAGAGGGTTTGATCTATTTTTAAAGCGAGCTCTGCGCTGTCTCCTCCCGCCCTCCCACTGGCAGCAAAAGGAGCCCGAAGGCTCCTGGAAGCACAGCAGCAGTGCCAGAGCCCAAACCTGTGCCAGAGCCCAGACCTGTGCCACAGCTGTGCCAGCAGCAGTGCCAGAGCCCAAACCTGTGCCAGAGCCCAGACCTGTGCCACAGCTGTGCCAGCAGCAGTGCCAGAGCCCAAACCTGTGCCAGAGCCCAGACCTGTGCCACAGCTGTGCCAGCAGCAGTGCCAGAGCCCAAATCTGTGCCAGAGCCCAGACCTGTGCCACAGCTGTGCCAGCAGCAGTACCAGAGCCCAGACCTGTGCCAGAGCCCAGACCTGTGCCACAGCTGTGCCAGCAGCAGTGCCAGAGCCCAGACCTGTGCCACAGCTGTGCCAGCAGCAGTGCCAGAGCCCAGACCTGTGCCAGAGCCCAGACCTGTGCCACAGCTGTGCCAGCAGCAGTGCCAGAGCCCAAACCTGTGCCAGAGCTGTGCCAGCAGCAGTACCAGAGCCCAAACCTGTGCCAGAGCCCAGACCTGTGCCAGAGCCCAGACCTGTGCCACAGCTGTGCCAGCAGCAGTACCAGAACCCAAACCTGTGCCAGAGCCCAGACCTGTGCCACAGCTGTGCCAGCAGCAGTACCAGAACCCAAACCTGTGCCAGAGCCCAGACCTGTGCCACAGCTGTGCCAGCAGCAGTGCCAGAGCCCAAACCTGTGCCAGAGCCCAGACCTGTGCCACAGCTGTGCCAGCAGCAGTGCCAGAGCCCAGACCTGTGCCAGAGCCCAGACCTGTGCCAGAACCCAAACCTGTGCCACAGCCCTGCCAAAAGCAGTGGCCAAGCTCGGTCTGCCTGTCCCCATCACAGCTCTCATTGACCAGGAAATGCTCCAGGGAACAGGACAGGGATCCCTCCACTGCTGTGTCAGGGAGAGGAGCTCTCTGTATGGTTTTTATTCCTCCAAGCAGTGACTGTGCTGTATAAATTAACATACGGAAACTTCACTCCGCTTGGAAGTTTAGTATTTTCTGCTTGTTTGATGCCCCGTTATTAAAACTCAATTTCTACGAATAACATCCTTTAAATAGAATTCATCTTGCAGCGATGACTCATCGCAGAGCAGCAGCTTCTCGCAGGAGAAGGCAGCACCAGGGCAGGTCTGGCACTTGCAGCCTTGGGAATCCCCAGATCAGTGCCCAGGGCTTCGCTGCATGCAGGGAAAGCCGCCCTGGTTGTTCTGCTGCCCATCCTGCTGCTCCAGCTGCCACCAGTGCTGCGGGCTGGGCACGGGGATCGGATCCCCGGGGCATTCTGGGGTGTGCCTGGAGCCTGCAGACCCCGAGTGCCAAGAGGGACCTTGCTGGTACCATGAGGGTGTCCCCAGCCCTGGTGGTGACAGGCTGGGAGTGAGGTGAGCTCCCAGAGCAGGGGGCTGCAGGGACTGAGGATGTGATGGATCACTGCACAGGCTGGGCAGTACCCGGGGAGTCCAGAGCAGGACGTGGGGCATGGTGAGATCTGCCCACACGTGTGCCCATTGTCACTCATGTGCCTGTGCTGGTTCCCCTGATGAAGCTTCTTACAGAGGTGTCAGGGACAGGAATAGGTGTGGGAATTGTGTCGGGGAGTGGAGCTGGATTTTAGTATTTTAGATGGGGAGGTCGGATGGAGTCTGGACAGCAGCAGGGTGGACGGGCAGGGGCCGAGGGGCTCCTCCCCAGAGCTGTTTCACTAGCACGGCAGCACATCTGCACAGGGCAGCTTTCCCCCAGGGAGGAAGAGAAGGGCACAAGCCAGTCTCCCAGTCCAGGCAGTGTCAGGCTGGAGCAGCTCCAAGTGGTCCTGAGCTCCTGCAAAAATGAGTTTTCTCCGTGCTCTTGCCTCCTCCCTGGGGCGCTGCTTGCTCCGGTTCAAGGGTTCCTGCCAGGATTATTATTCTTTCAGGTCTGACATCTGTTAAGGTGACAGCAGCCAGGGAGAGGGAAGGGATTGGAACAAATTTCTCATAAAAAGTAGCTAAGTTGATGAAACCATTACGGTGCTTGCATCTGGCAGTCCATCACCGTGACACCCCGGGGATGGGACAGGGACAGGGACAGCGCTGCTGTGGGCTGAGCTTTGCCCCGGGAGGGCAGGCACAGCCCTCTGTCCCTCTGTCCCACCGATCCCTGACCCTCAGCTCTGCTCCCTCTCCCATCCCACAGCCTGAGCATCCTGCATTTGGCCGTTCCTCCATGCTGGTGCTGCTGTGCCCTGCAAGGGTCCTGGAGTGGCCCTGGGATCCCGAGCCCCCCCCAGAGCCACCAGGGGAGTGAGCAGGGGCTGGGGCAGATGGGGAGGGCAGTGGAGAGAAAACGGGGCTGGGTGCTGGATTGCCAGAGCATTGCCCTGCTGTGGAGCAGCCAGGGCTTGCAGGCAGGGCTGGGATTAGCCCAGTGAGGTGGGGGCTGTTTGCCACCAGGGTGATGGGTGCTGGTGGTCAGGGTGGATCACCCGTGGCTCTTGGGCATAGCATCTGCCAGGCTAAATGGTGAGACTCTGTTTGCTGGCCCTGGTCTGTGTCCAGCCTGGCTCCCTGCACTTTAAATCCTGCCCATGCCTTTTCCTGCAGAGGTGCTGCTCCAGGGACCCTGAAGAGCCAAGAGAACTTCAGAAAAGGCAGCTAATCTCCAGACCATGCCTCAGAAATGGTTTTAATCCCTTTTCCACCCCTATGGCCTCCTTCATTCTCAGCTAGAAGTGGTCACCCCTGTAAAGTGCTTGCTCCTGGGCTGAGTACTGAGCTGGTGGAGGAGGCGCTGGGATGTGGAAGGAAAACCCTTTTTCCTGGAGGCGTTGAGCTATTCCTTACTGTGACCTAGATGTCAGTTTAATGCTCCGACAAGTCCCAAGACTCACATATGAAGTTGCCCAGGGGAAGAGGATATTTCAGGAACACAGAAGCTGCTCAGCAGTGGTAAAGTGCACGAGCTTTCCCTGGCAGGAGCCGTGCTGAGCCTCCGTCTGCTCGTGCCCACCATGCCAGCCATGGAGCGGTGCCCCCTCTCCTCGGGGTGTGAGCACGGTGCCCGGGCAGTGGGAGGCTCGCTGGTGCTCTGGCACACCGTGGCAGTGCCGTGCAGAGCCCGTGGTGCTCCAGGGCTGGAGTGGGAAGGAGAGCTGCTGGTGCTGCCTGCCCAGGGTGCAGCCTTTGTGCCCAGAGCAGGAGCAGCCCCAGCTCCATCCCGTGGCTCCACAGCAGAGGCTGGCTGTGGGCTGCAGGAGGAACTTGGTGCAGCTGGAGGATGTCCAGAGCCACGCAGGGGAAATCTGGGTTTGCACGCTCACCCAGGGGGTTGTGTTCCCCCTTTCCCCCTCGCTCCCCGTGCTCCTCTGTGCCTGCTGGGTTTGGGTGCATTCCTGGGGCTCTGCCAGGGCTGGTCCTGCTGAGTCCCCCCTCTCCGTGCTGCTGCCACCACAGCCCTTGTGGCACAAAGCACAGGCACAAAGTTGATCCTTCCATCTCGTGTTTCCCCGCACCTCCGAGTTCCCCTGTGGATGATTTAGTGCTGAAAGCCTGGGCTCTGGCACTGGGAGAGGGTTCCCGAGATAAAATAATCTCTGCCAGCAGCTGAAGTGACAGAAGCCCCATTAACAGCAGCATATGCCTGGGAACACCCGTGCTGCGAGGGAGGACTCGGAGTGGGGGAGCACGGGAGCAGCAGCCCACAGGAAGGGGGGATGTGGGAGCCGGTAATTACTCTGCTGCCACTGGGATGCGCCTTGCTAATTTTCAGCCTTAGTGGAATCAGGATGAGCTTCTTTCTCCCGAGCCTGGGCAGGGCTGTCCCCTGGTGCAGGCAGCCGTAATTATCCACATTTAACTGAGGGCTTCTAAAATGTGTTTATCTTGCAGCACGTGAGTGTAATTGCTGTGGATTAAACACCAATGCAGTTGTGGCTGGGGCAGGACCTCGTGTGGCAGGGAGTGCACGGACTTGGGGCTCCCTGGGCAGGGAGGGACACTGCTGCAGGTTGGAGCGGGGCAGGATTTGGGGCTGTGTTGGCATCACCCCGGCATAGACCTTCCCTCCCTTGCTCTCCTGACTGGTGTGACTGGAGGTTTGTGCTGGCCGCATGGATGTGCTGGCTGGAGGCAGCCTGTGAGTGTTCTGGGGGTCTGTGCTTTAGCCCCTCTCCCAGCACTGGGGCTGGGGCCGCCTGCCTTGGTTTGCCTTGGCCTGTGTGTTGGTGCCAGTGCCACAGGGACAGTCCTGGGCCGTCCCTCAGGTGCAGGGCTCTGTGCTGAGAGCTCTGCCCTGTCATCCTGCTGCCCTGGGCTCTAGCCCCAGCCCCAGGTCGCCTCCACACTGGCAGCCCCGTGGCTGGGGGGCAGCCTGGGGGCTGCTTGGGGACCTTTCGGGGCTACCGGGTACCTCTGGGTTTGGGGTGCTCTATGGGACACCTGCTCTGGGGCTCCCCAGTTCTGGTTGCTGCCCCCCTCTCCTGAAGGCAAGCTCCCAGGTGGGTTTTAAGGCCCTTGGATCTGTGCTCTCAGGGCCATTCCCTTGCCTGCGGTGGTGGTGACAAACACAGACTCGGACCTGCTGAGGCTGGAGGAGACGGCGCTGGGGTGACAGTGGTGTCAGCTGTCCCCTTGGCCCAGGCACAGCCTGCTGGCTGGCACAGGGGTTTGGGGACCATCCTGTGTGGAGGGGAGCTGGCCTCTCTCCGTGGCTGTCACCCCCCAGCACCGGGGGATGCTGAATGTCCCCCTTCTCCGTTGGGCTGACCGTGGCTGTACCCCTCCTGTGGTTGGGCTCCCATGGGCAGTGAAGGGCAAACCTGTGCTGGCACCACGCTTGGATCTGTGCTGGAAAAACACTGGTGGCATGGGAAATGTGCAGGTAAGAGCTACAGAAATGGTTCATGGGCTGGAAAAGCTGCTCTGCTGTGGGAGACAGAGCCTAAGTAGGTTGAACTTTTCATCCAAGAGAAGTTTAAGAGGTGGCTTCACAATGTGGGTTGTTTTAGCTTGTGATCAAGAGATGTCTGTGGGTACAGAGCGCTCTAATTTAGCAGGGAGAAGACATAAGATCCAGGATCTGAAAGCTCCAGTAAGACAAATTCTGACTGGAAACAAAGTGCATATTTTTATCAGGGAAGGTAATTAACCACTGGAGCGGCTTAAGCCTGTGGGAATTTCTCTGTTTCTTGCTGTCTGTGGATCAAACACGGATATCTGCAGGGGAGCAAAGCACTCAGTGGGATGAACACAGGACTGGAGCCTCTGGCCTGTGTTCCAGGAATGCACTTGCCAGGTCTAAGGGCCCTTCTGGCCCTGGGCTGTATCATTCCATGTTGGTACTCGACGGTACTTTAAAATCTGGGTTGTACAGGAGAGATGAGCACTAAAGCACTTGAAATGGGAATTGGGAGAGCTTGTCTCTGTGGAGAAGGGATCTTGTTTTCTCTAGGGGTTTTTAGAAGGAGGTGGCAGGGTGCTAAAGTTGCCCTCAAGCCAGGCACCTGCCCTCTCCGCTCAGTTCTGGCCCTGTCCCAGTTTAGTATCCGCAGAAAATCAAAGAAAACTTTATCTTCTTAACTGTGAGAGCCCCACACTCCAAAGCCAGGCCTGTTTGGGATTTTCCAGCCTGTTTTCTTTTTTTGTACCCATGCTGTAATGCCTCTGGCCAGTCATCTCTGCTCAGCGTTACCTACCCACCCTGTGTTTTTCAGGGCAGCAGAATCTTTCCCAGAGTCAAAGCAAGCCCCGCTCCTCCCGTGATGGAGACTGACCCTTTGGGGGGAGTGAGTGACACGGGGGGGGTGTGTGACAGCCTTGGCTTGCGCAGCGCTCACCCTGACGGACAGATCTGTCTGTCCTGCTGCTCCGGGCTCGGCAGCAGCCCCGGGGCCGGCCGGGCTCTGGCCCTGGCCATGGGCACACGGTGTCAGAGCAGGCAGGACACGGGCTCAGCGTGTGCTGGAGGGTTCCCAGCCCCATCCATCTGTGCCCTCCAGCGGGAGGTGTGCTGGCCGTGGCCAGGGCCAGCCTGCTCGGGAACCTCGGTGGGTGCCCGGGCTGGGGCCGTGGGCAGGAGCTGCCTGTGCCAGGGCTGCCAGGGCTGCAGCTGGCACCCGGCGTGGCGCCGGGGGCTGACCGTGTGCCCGGGCCAGGAGCCTCCTCTCCCGTGGACCGGGGCTGCAAATAGCCACTGAGTCACACTCTGGAATGGGACCATCTTCCCAGGCGCCTTTGTTTTTCCCAATAATTCTGAATCTTTCCTCTGCTCAGAGGCCGAATCCTGGCAGTGCAAGTGCCACTGGGCGTTGGGTGGGATTTCTGTCACTCCTCAGTGAGAGGGGAACTCTCCATGCTCTGTCCCCTCTCCCTGCTCCCAGTGCTCACCCAGCAGCTGTGGGCTCTGTGCCAGGGCTGAGGCACCACAAGTCGTGCTGGTCCTGGTGTTTCTGAGCTGTGGAGGCAGAGCTGGTTGTTGCCATGGGGCGGCTCTGGCACACGGGCAGCGTGGCAGGGCTGGCAGGGCAGCACGGTGCTGGCTCACTCAGGTGTTAACCACATCTGTGCCACTGCCCATCCCCTTCCCCCTGGATCCAGCTGCTGTCGGGACTGTGGGCACTGACCTTCCTGGCTGGGGGAAAGGGGAGGGAATGGGGGATGTGGCACGGGAAGGGTTAATGCAGAAAGAATTTTAGCCGGTGGCATAAACAGCACCGAATGCGTGTTTGCCTTCATTTGCATATTGAAACATATCCTAAAGGCCCCTCGTTTTGGAAGTTCTGTTTTTTACTCCATCTTCCTATAGAAGGGAGGAAATTATTCATAATTAAAAAGTAATAATAATGCAGAATGAAGGAACCCAGCTGTATAATACCCAGCACAAAAGGGGGAGCGTGGGGAATCTATTTTTAATGGTTTCCACAGCAACTGCGAATTTGTTTACAGTGATTTTCCTCCTGTGCTGAGAGGCTGTTCCCAATTTACATTTTTAAGGAGCTCTTGCATGGGAGGCCCATCACTGGAGGGTGCTCTGGCGCTTGGGGAGGATGCTGAGAAGAGAAGAGGAGGCTGTGGAGAGGCTGGGTGTGATGAGCAGGATGCCCGGAGCCAGCGCCTGCAGGCTGCTGTCATCCCCCGGAGTGTGAGGATGGCAAAACCCAGCTGGGGACACCCAGAGCTGCCTCTGGGAGGGGATGGTGACCCCGGCAGCTGCTCAGGGACAGCGCCTGCCTCTGGGCACCACCAGCAGCGTGTGGTTCCCTGGGGAAGGCTGTGCCTGTGCTGGAAGGGCTGCCCAGGCTGTGCCCCCCGGCTGTGCCAGGACAGGGGGTCCCTGGTGTCTGCTGAGCCGTTCTGTTCACCCAGAACAGCCTGGAGGGGTTGGTTCTGCTGCTGCTCAAGGGTTTGGGTGCTGGGGACAGGAGGGCAGTGCTCCCTGCTCTGCCAGGCCATGGAGGAGCCCCGTGCTGGGCTAGGGGTGCAGCTGGGAGTTCCTTAGGGCTGTGGGCTCTGGAGCGAGCCCAGGCATCCCTGCTGTGAGTGGTGGGGCTGAGGGGAGGCTGGTGCTGAAGAACTTTCTGGCAGACACCAGCACAAGATCCAGGAGCTGGAAACTGAACCTTGCCTGAGAGGTGCTGGTTTTTAATGAGGGCTAATGGAGCAATTTGCTGGGAGCTCCTTGCATTTCCTGGCCTGCTCTGGGGCTCCCAAAAGCACACATGGAGTTGACTGCAAGTGCTACAATTGCTGCAGGAATAGCCCAGCGCCCCCGGGACAGGGAATGAAGGGGGTTTGGTTTGGTTTGTCTTTGGCTCTTCCTGGAGTCTGTGGAGGATGCTCTTCCTCTGGGAGGATGAAGAGGCTCTCCTGATAAGGGTGCTCCTGATTTACTTTAATTTTTTTAGATTCCCTTCTCTTTTTCCTCTGGGAGTGGATGTGAAGGTTCTCCCCCTTGTGCCCATTCCTGGGGTTGTGGCCCAGCAGCCCTGTGGACCCTGGGCAAGGACAGGCTTTGGCTCTGCTCTCCCCCTGTGCGGGGCAGTGTCCTGGGGTCCCCTGGGACCAGAGCTCTGCCCCTTCCCTGGCTCCCCCCAGGCAGGTGGAGTTTACTTTAATCTCGTTCTCGGGACAGGGTTGGCTCTTACTACCAGGGGCTAAGGTGTTGAGTCTGGGCTGGAGCAGCCAAAGGAAAGGGAACCTGGAGCCAATGGGGTTTTAGGGCTCACCAGGAGCGGGGCTGATCCCAGCCAGGCTGCTCAGGGGGTACCAGCCCCTTCCATCTGCCTGATGGGAAGCTGCTGCCTGGAGATCGGCTCCTTTCATGAACCAATAAAAGAAGGTTTTTATCACCTGTTCCAGCTAATTTTCTGTGGTTTGTAATGGCTTTGGGAAGCAGGTAATTGCAGCGATTGCATTCCATGTGTAGCATTAAAGGGAATTGAGGGGACTGTTTGTTAATTAGCTGTACTTGTGTGGAACCTGAAACATATTAACCTTCACAGAATCCCAAACTATTAGGGATGAAGAAGGGATTTAATGATGGGAGAAGCAGAAAAACAAAAAGCAATTAGGGCTCTTTTTCCCAGCATCGCAGGCGTGTTGGAGGGGGAGGACTGGCAGAGCAGCCCGGCGGGCTCGGAGTCAGGGGGAGGTGGGAGGGACCCTGTGCTGCTGAGATGGGATGTGCAGCAGCAACCTCCTCAGGCAGCAAGGGGATGAGCAGGGAAAACAGGACACCCATTTAACCTCCCGAGGCCGCTGATCTACCCCGTGTTCATCTTTGCATCATGGGTTTGAGATGTGCTCGAGTGCTCCTAGCACTGAAGATTCCTGGCGGAGCTCTGGGATGCGGCTGGGGAGCAGAAGAGCCCGGTGCTGCAGCTGCTGGCTCAGCACCCCGGGGCTGCAGAGGGGATCCAGCCCCAAGAGGTGATGGAGCTCAGCAGGACGGAGCGGTGGCCGGGCTGGGAGAGCCGGATCTGGAGCTGCTGGAAAGTAAAAATAGGGTTTCCATGGTGACCGTTCAACATAAACTTTTTTTTTTTTCCCTGATTCTGGAGCCCTGGCTGCTCCCCCCCGTGGCAAAACCCTTCAGGTGTTGGTTCTTTTTCAGAGGTTGGTGCAGGAGCTGGTGTGCTGGGGCCAGGGCATGGATTTTCCTGGACCTTGGATCCTTCTCCCTGGGGACAGCCCTGGTTTTGCCCATCTGTGTGCAGTAGTAGCACATGCTGTGACCACCATGGCACCTCCTGCCCAAAACTGTCAGAGCTTGTGTAGACGCATGGAGCCCTGGAGACAGCCCCAGTTTCCTGCTGGGAGCCCTGGTGCCTTTCCCAGTGATGGTTGATACCCACCAGCACCACGCAAACAAGCTCCCTGCTCCATTTATTCTACCCAGCTCCCGATTTAATTAGGTTTTCCAGTTTTCTGCTTGTCCTGGGCCGTTCACTCCTTAAAACAGTGGAGAATTAATTTGCACCTGCTGTCAGAAAACGTCTCTCCCCAGTTAGAAAAATAATTAAGCCATCATCACACATCGGGGGTAATGAATCACTGCGCTCAGTTCCCTTCACAGGTCGTTTGTTTCCTTCCACACTGGCAAAGAAGGTGCAAACTAAATGTGAGCAGCTGCCAAGCTATCCCCTTCCCTTCCCTCACTGTCCAGTTCCATTGGAGCTCCATGGATCTTCCAGCTAAGATGGGCCATGACCCTTTGGAAAGGTCCTGAGCAGGGGGTGAGTGGTTTCCCAATAGCTCCAGGGGTGAGGAACCTGGGTTTGCTCCTTCACACAGCCTGGGGCCCGTGTGGAAGGGAAAAGGGTGATGTGGCAGGGGCTGGGCCAGTGTCACCCCCAGCCCGTGGGTCCCTGTGTGGGGTCAGCACTGGGGAGCTCAGGTTTGATAAATAGGTTTTAGTGGTCTGGACATGCTGTAACATCAGGGAGGAATTGATGCAGCGTGGAACTGCCTTGTGTTTGCATGATGTGACAAAATTAATAACTTGGGTGTAACTGTGCCCCCAGGTTTGGGCTCAGGAATAATTTGCCTCCTGATGAGCTTGGCCAAGGGCTGCTGGAGGCTTTGTCCTTTCACCCAGGGCAGGGGGGTTCTGCTCACAGTGATCAAGTGGGGACTTCAGGGACTTATTTCGAGGACCCCTGTCCGTGTCCCCCCTCCTGGGCCATGTTGCACTTGGACCATTTCCCTTTTCGTTCCTGGCAGGGGTTCATGTGCCAGGTGTGTGGGGCTGCTGTGGTAGGATGCTTCTGCACATCCTCTACAGCTTGTGAGAGAGGCAATGGGGAGACACCACCACAGGCTTGGAGAGATCCCAGATCTCTGCAGATGTCTGGAGCAGTGGCCTGGCTGCATTTGCCTCCTCTCTTTGACAGCCATGGGTTTATTTCTCCTTGGGGGTTCCCGTGGGCACTGGAATGTCTGAGCGAGGAGCTGGGCAGGGAGGCTGCCTCGTCCTGGGGTGAGGCAGAGATTTCAGAGGATGCAGCACAGACTGCACCTTTCCTCCTGCCCCCTCTTCCCAGAGCCAGGCTGGCGCTTCCCCCTGTTTGCAGTAAATGGATCTGTCGCTTCACGTATGGAAAGTGTTTGGGGGAGCAAGGGTGGGACGGTGTCTCCAGGTGGGCAGGGATGGGGTGACGCTCTGGGGGACGCTGCCCCTGCCTGGGGATGGCTCCTGCTGCCCTTTTCCTCCAAGCAGCCCGGCCCCAGGGACACGGTGGGGTGAACACACCCGTGAGCAGGGCCAGCAGCCTCCGTGCTGGTGACCCATGGCCCATCTGCTCTGCCGTGAATCTTCCTCCACGCTGCGGCTCCGCAGTGCTGGGGCTGCTCCAGGAGCTTTCCTGAGGGGAGAGGTCCTGGGCTGGGTCACACTGTGCCTTGGTGCTGGTGCCAAGCGCCAGTGCCCTCGCAGCACCGGGAGCTCCTGTCTCAGTGTGGTGAGTGGGGCTGAAGCTCTCACCTCTGCCTGCGCCGCTCTGGGCTCACACCTTCTCCCATGATCGCCCGGTGCCCGCTCCAGTGCCAGCTGATTAAATTAAAGTCCTAGTGAGTTTGAATAATTTTCCCTGTGAAATGTGGCAGATGGCCTCCATTAGGCGTCTGCTCCCAGCATCTGCCAGGATGTGATCAACCCCTCTTTGGAAAATGCACAAAAGGGATTGGAAGTGGAGAGACCTGGGAATGAGAGCCCATCCCTTCATCCCTGAAGAGAGGATCAAATACTCCTGTGGAAGCAGCCGGTGTTGAGGAGGAGCAGCATCCGCACGTTCCTCCAGCCCCTCTGCCTGCCCCCCTGTCCCCCCTGCCCTAGGGGAGGCTGTTCCTGTCCCACCAGCCCAGCTCACCCAGGGGGCAAGACTGCCTTGTGTTACACAATGTCCCTGTGCTGCAGAGCCAGGCGGGCTCCCAGGGCACTGCTCGTCCTCAGCTGGGCAGTCAGAGCAGCTCTGAGAGCATTCCAGCCTTGGCGATCCTGGGAGGTTTGCACTATTCCAGGCCAGGCTCTGAAAGCCGTACTCAGCCTTCCTGCACATCCTGGGACCTGTCCTGGGTGTGTGTGTGTGCATGGTGTGGCTGTCCCCGGGCTGGGACCCCGGCATGGGCTGCGGGCAGGGGGAGCTTGGGCTGGGGTCTGTCCTGGGCCGGGGTCTGTGTGTCCTGGGCCGGGGTCTGTCTGTCCTGGGCCGGGGTCTGTGTGTCCTGAGCCGGGGTCTGTCTGTCCTGGGCCGGGGTCTGTGTGTCCTGGGCCGGGGTCTGTGTGTCCTGAGCCGGGGTCTGTCTGTCCTGGGCCGGGGTCTGTGTGTCCTGGGCCGGGGTCTGTGTGTCCTGGGCCGGGGTCTGTCTGTCCTGAGCCGGGGTCTGTGTGTCCTGAGCCGGGGTCTGTGTGTCCTGGGCCGGGGTCTCGGCTCGGGGGTGGGGGGGGGACCGGCGGCCGGCAGGGGGCGCTGTGTGCCTGTGCCGGGGCTGCGGGGATCCCCCGAATGGGACCCCGAATGTCACCCGAATGTCACCTGGGTGTGACCCGAGTGTGACCCCGAGTGACCCGTGTGTGACCCCTCCGGACCCCCGGCAGGAGGGAGGAGGAGGAGGCTGCGCTGTGTCCAGGCAGGCAGGGACACTGCTCCACCTGAGATCAGTATGGGTGAAGGTTTCCCCCAGAACAGCTCAATAAAGCAGAAAAGGCACCAGAGCTGCCCTCGAGCTGCTGCAGGACAGCTCTGGGATGCAGAGATGCGCTGTGGAGGGGATGCCCCTGACCCCCCGCCTGCAGGTGAGCTCCCCCCTGAGCTCGGTTCCCACTGGATTGTAGCAGCAGGTGCCTGTAAGGCTCAGCTCCCTCCCCAGGGACTGCCGGGGAATGGGATCCCATAGCCTGTGTGGGAACAGGAGCACGGTGAGGAGGAGGAGGAGGAGCTGCTGGCTGTGGGATAACCCGGGGGACACCCGTGGGTGGGTGGGTGTGCTGGGCACCCATGGAGGGACGAGGAGGTGACAGGATCCCTGGAGCCCTGTCCTGGTACAGGAGGGAGCTTGGAGCTCAATCTGTGCTTCTGCATCCCCCCCGTGCTGGTACGTGTACCCTGCTTACAGAGATGTTCTTCTTGCTCGTTTAGCTGTTGTTGTGTTCTTCTAATTAAATTAGCGTCTTTTAATACATTTTGTCCTGCCATCACAGCTTAATGTCTCTGCAGCTGCAGGAAGCTCGGAGCAGCTCCAGGGCCCGTGGTGGGGTGTGCAGCCTGGCTGGGAGGTGCTGGGATGAGCCGACCCTTCTGGGGCTCCTGGGTCCCTTCTGTCATCTCCTGCAGTTTCCTGGGACCTGTCAGAAGTGGGAGCACAGGGAGATCCGTCCTCACCAGGTACCTGATATGGCTGGAAGCAGGGAAAGGGGATGGAGGTGTCCCTGGAGGGGACTGGGCAGCCTCGGTGCCTGCAGACTGTCAGGACCTGCCCGTCTTCCACCAGGCATGCTGCCATCACGGTGGTCAGGCAGGCTCATGCCTCTCCTGCCCTTCCTCATCCTCCAGAGACAATGTCCTGTGCTCAGCACCACTGGTCTGCACTGCTGCCCCCTCCCCAGGGCAGGCAGCTCCTATGCCCTGTGACAGATCCCCCAGCCCCTCTGATGTTTTCATACAACTCAGTTCTCTTCCTGAAGTGACCTTTTGAGTGTGACAGCAGAGTGACAGCTGGCCAGCAGGGAATGGGGGGTCCTGGCAGGGTCTCGTCCTGCTGGTCCCCCCTGAGTGAGCTGCAGCCCTGCCCCAAGGACTGGCACACTCTGGGGAGCTGGGCACCGCGGGTCCAGGCACTCCTGGGCAGGTGGGCAGTGAGGGCTCACCTGGAGAGGCCATGGGTGCTTTTGTCTGGAGTTTCCTCCTCAGGAAGGTGCTGAGGGGTCTCCCTGGGCTCGCCTGTCCCTGCTGCCACTGCCAGGGCACGGTGGGGGGGGGTGGCTGCTGGCTGTGCCCACGTCTGCAGGCTTTGGCACGGGTGTGGAGGTGTTGTGGCAGTGCTGCTGTGGGTGCTGTGCCTGGGATGGTCCCAGCAGTGGCCCGACGAGCAGAGGAGCTGGCCCAGCCCCAGCTGTGCCGCAGTGAGGGGCTGCTGTTGTCACCTTGTCCTGTGCCTTTGCTGCAGTTGTCTCCCGGCGGGGCTCGGGGGGGCTGTGAGAGGTCACCCTGCCTCGCTGAAGTGTGGCAAAACTCCTCAATTGTCAGTCGGGGCTTGTCAGCTGCATCGCAGGAGCAGTGGATAAAGTGTTCCAGCGAAGAAGATAATTGAAAATCAAAAAAGACTTTGTTAATTTGATTAGGCAGAGCCATAGTTGAATTGTTCTTCATCAAAAGAGATTTAATTTTGACATGCAATTAAATCCTTCTGCTGTGCCGGTACCCTGCATGTTCCCAGCAATGGAGTGGCCGGGCAGGGGGTCTGCAGGAGCCGGGGGCAGCAGGGCAGGGGACGAAGGGACTGTGGGTGCCTGGCAGGCGTGACACGAGCGCCAGGATGAGAAGGGTCTGGTGTGGCCAGTGCTGCTCATTTAGCACCGACTTGGAGTTGTCATTTAACTGCTTTAACTAATTGCATTAGTGCAGAGACAGCTCTGTGCCTCCCTGGGGCTGTCCCCTTGCCCTGCCAGCTCTCACCTCCCGGTGCTAATGTCCCGACATGCAGGACTCTGTTGGTGGCCCCTGGCTGTGGTGCAACAGAAGAGGAGGATCAGGAGCTGGGCAGGAGCTCCCTCCCACATAGCCAGCGCTGGCACCGGGGTCTCCGTGAGCTCCAGCACCCTCCTCACAGCTGCCCCCCGTGCTGATAAGGCGGAGGATTATCGGTGTTGCCAGGCTGAGGTGCCCTAATCCATCCCCAATGTGCTGGCAGGGACGATGGCCAGCTGGAAATGCCACAGTCAGGGTTGTGGATTTAGATCTGTTAGTGAGAGCTGGAGCTCAGTGGGATGTGACAGAGCTTTAAAACCTGTGAAGAAATGTCTGGGTGGCTCCTCGGGCAGGAGCAGAGAGAGGCCTTGCGGTGAGGAAGAGCTGGAGGAGGATGCAGTAGGTCTGTGTGCTGCAGCCATGGAGCCCCTCAGAGGTGGCAGCGTGGGTGAGGAGCCCGGGACTCGCTGATGCTGCAGCTCCCTGGGCTGAGCTCTCTCTGGCCCTTCTGCCTTTGCAGTGCTGCCAGCAGGGCTGGTCCCGGCTCTGCTCAGAGCTGGGGGCTGCTTTGACACGGGGCTCCTGCCCTGCCCAGCCCTGCCCATGCCTCTCCTCGGCTCGGCACCGTCAGCAGGGTGGGAGCTCTTGGCGCCAGGGGCTTCAGGCTGCACTGATCTAATGCTGCTTAGACTGGATGGAGCCAATGGAGATTTGCTATTACAGCCTCGCTCTTCCACCTGCCAGCCCAGGGAGCCCAGCTCGGCGGCGTCAGACCTGACGATGCAGGAGGGTTTTTAGTCCCTGTGCTCGTGGGCTGTTGGAGGTGCCTGGCACAAGCTCTGCACTGGCACCCCGGGCTGGCAGTGGCTCTTTGCTGTAAAGGTCTCAGGCCCTGGGGAGCTGTCAAAGCTGTGCAGCCCTTGCCCTTCCCTTGAGGAGACGTGCTAGGGATGAGCCACAGGGCTGTAAATCAGGTTCCCTGCTCTGGGGCACGACGTGGCCAGTCCTGCTCCTGGCTGATCTCTTCTCCACTTGTTGCCATCCCTTTTGCCTTGGTCTTGGGTCTCCATCCCAAATCCTGCATTGCCATCCACCTGGCTCCGCCAGCCTGCTGGAGCTTCTGCTACCCATGCCCGCATTTCCCAGTTCTCCATGTTGACTGGCCCAGCTCCATGCAGTTAACCATGCACCGAGCTCTTCTGCCTGTGTTCCTCTGTCTCTCCTACTCACCCTTCTTGGGAGAGGGAGTTTTCCTTTGCATTCTTCCATCCCATGCTCCAAATGGCAGCAGGAGAACGGGGACCCACTGGGGGCTGCTCGGTGTCAGGGCTGAGCCCTCCTCCAGCAGCTCCAGGGTGCTCAGGGCAGAGTGAGAGGTGGGGGCTCGCTGGGGACTCCTCTGTGCCTTGGCCAGCATGTGCTGCAGGATGTTTCCAGCTGTGGATTGTGTGCCCAGCCTGTCTCCCCAGGGCTGCACAAGAGAACTGGAGATTGATCCGCCTCATCCCTCTCGCTTGGCTCCCTGGGGCTCCCTGCGTGCCCCATGCCGAGGTGGGTGACTTGGGCAGTGGCAGATGTGACACACGATCCTCCTGCGCTGCCCGGCTGCTCCAGGCACAGCTGACAAATCTTGAGCTTTTCTAATTGCCTTTGAAAGTGTGGAGCGAGAACCAGAGGCACCACACGAGGGCCGGAGCCCCCAGTGCCTGCAGCAGCCGGGGAGCCTCTGCCTGCTGGAGCTGTTGGGAGGATCAGAGGGACGGGGGGGATGTGGTGAGCCCCTGAGCAGGGCAGCCCCGAGGGGAGCCCGAGGCTGGGAACAGCAGAGAGCTCTGGCACAGGGGAGCGGAGCGCTCACCGTGTGTGCCGTGCTTGAGGCAGCGCAGGCTCGTGCACAGACAGGACTTGGGTGTTTCTGGGGGGATGGCAGCACAACTCCGTGATGTGTTTGCCTTCAATCCCTGTCCCTGAGAGCGGTGGTCCCCACATCCACATCCTCACGAGTGGGGGTCTCCATTCAGCAAGGGGCAGGTCGTGGAACTGTTGCCACATCTGGGTGATGGGCCGTGGCTGTGCCCTGAGCTGCGGGGCCCCTCGGTGGCTGCAGCATCAGCTCGTTCCCACAGCTGGGACAGGAGGATGAAGAGGAGCGGGGTGGGCATCCTTCATCCCAGCTCCAGGTAGGGACAGGCCGTGGCTGCCCACGGAGCCCCGCACTGTGCTCACCGCTTCCATCTTGGCTTGTTGCCTTATTTGTTCTCCTCTAATTGAGCAAATGCGCTGTCGGCAGCGCGGCTCAGCCAGCATCGACTTGATGAGGGGAAGGCATCGATAGCACGCTGCACGGCAGGAGGCTCAGCTGACACTGTCAGACTGCCCGAGCCTTAAAGTTGCACTTTATTCATGATGTTTTGATTTCTCTTGCTCTGGGGACTCTGACTTTGATAGATTATGATGCGGTACCAGAACAATCTGATCCACTGGAGCAACTTCCTTCCAGAATAGGCATTTGCCACCAGAGCCCAGCATTTTCTTGATTTTTTTTAGAGTGAAAAATGATGGCGTAAAGAAATCTTGAGTTTTGCACAGTTCAGTCATCCAGAATTAGCAACTAGAAGGTTGGTTCTCATGCTGATGGGGGCCGTTGGAGGCAGTTTACACCGAGCTGGTTCCTGGGTGCGTTTTGCTGCTGCGGCAGAGCTGGCAGGAGCTGTTTGCACTCCACAAGTTGCAGTTGCATCTTGCCGGTTCCCAAATCCTTCTGTTCCAAGCGAGTGCCCACTCCAGTCCTGCGTTGTGCTGCTGTTCCATCCTGGGGTCTCTTTGTGCCCCCTTGCTCTCCAGGTCCTCCTCGTGCTTGGGAATTTTGCAGGCAGAGGTGCAGGTGTAGACCCTTTGCCAGGGAGTGGGGATCTCAGGGGGGTCTGGTTCCTGAGAACACGTTATCCAGAACCACAGGATGTATTTCCTCTCGCACATTTCTTGTGTGTGACCGTGCCAGGGTGGCTCAGCACAAAGTGTAACCCCCTGGAGGGACTGCTGGGCCTTGTCTGGGACTCTTGCTGCTGCTTTGCAGCTTCAGCCTTTTCTTGGCTTTTCTGTGAACTCTGTGGGGAGAGGGAGAAGTGCTGGACACTGTGTGGGCTCAGTGGGGACCAGGGACACCCACAGCTTCCAGCCCTGCTCCAGCTGCTTCCTGGCCACAGGAGCTGTGGAGCCTCCTGATCATCAGGGTCATAGAACACTTTATTTTTTTTTTTCCCCAGTGTGTCAAAACAGCATTTTTCCTCTGCCTTGTTCTCGGAAATGTTTGAACTGTTTTTTGCTAAAACTTCCCTCAAAATTTCAGCCTGAGGCAGATGCTCAGTATGGGGAACATCAGAGTGAAAAGCCTTGCACTGCAGAAAGACAAGAGGGAAGGAATGATGGGGCTGTGGCTGGACCTGGGCAGCCAGAGAGCTCTGTGTTTACAGAGAGCTGGGGGAGTCTCTGAGGAGAGCCAGCACCGCTCACATATTAAACCAGGAACTGCGATTACCAACAGAAAAGGACATTTTTATAACACTTTTATTGGAGTCTTAATGAACAAATAAAGAAGTGGAGAAATCTGCACATGCATTTGTGGGATATAAAACTGACTGAATCAAGATGAAGCAGCAAGAAGTGTTGGCTGCTTTCCTTTCTGCTGGGTGGGGAAAATAAAACTCCAAAGAAGGGAAAGGAGAGGGACAGGAGAGTGGGAAGAATGCTGAAGTACTGATCTGGGAGCAGGGATGTCCCAGTAAGTGGCTGTAAGGGGTTCCTGTGAACCCAGTAAGAGGTGTAAGGTGGCTCAGCAGAGCTGTCTGCGGTCCTCCCTCTGCACTGCGCCGAGTTAATTTGCAGGGATTTCAAAAGGCATATTGGGAAAGAAATGGAAGCTGGAGAAAAGTAGAAAAGCATGGATCTGGCCTCAGAAATGGTTCAGGCAGGAGGTGCTGTGCTGCCGGCATTTGGGCACCAAGCACTGGCTTTGTGTCACATGGAGCCCCAGGATCCCCCGTGCAGAGCCTGGGGTGCTGAGGGGACGGGTGGGGTCTGGAAAGCCAGCGAGATGTCCCCAAATACTCTGTGCTAAGAAACACGTGTGTTAAGAGGAGCCTTTGTGGTGCCGAGGGCAAGGAGGGGCATCAGTCAGTGCCGGAGGGGGGCACTGACCGCAGGGCAGCGCGGGGATGCTGCGGGTGCTGGTGCGGGAGAGCCGGGAGGGCAGAGCCGAACCGGGAGGGCAGAGCCGAACCGGGAGGGGAGAGCCGAACCGGGAGGGGAGGGCAGAGCCGAACCGGGAGGGCAGAGCCGAACCGGGAGGGCAGAGCCGAACCGGGAGGGGAGGGCAGAGCCGCAGCCAAAGCCGCAGCCAGCGCTGTGCGGATGGAGCCGCTGTCCCTGTCCCCTCCCTGCTCCTGCTCCGTCCGGGGAGGGAGAGCCGCAGAGCTTTGGAGCCTGCCCCAGAGCCTTGCCGTGTCTCAGGGGTGCTGTGTGCCGCTGGTCCCCTGCTCTCCCCGCCGAGACTGCCGGGGCACGGCAGACCCTCTGTTCCTTGTCGGCACAAGCGGCTCCAGTGGGGCTCCTGCCAAACACTTCCCGGGATGATTTATGACGCTCCTTCAGCTCACTTCGAACTCTGGCTTCTCCTTCTCTTCAGTAGAATTTAACTTGTTTGCCTGGAATATTAATAATTAAACATCAAGGAATTGCATCCCAAGCAGCCTCCTCAGAAGCGTGCTTGTGATTGTTTTCAAGCGCCCAGCGCCGAGTTGGGGTGGCTCTTTGATGGGATTTTGCTGCTTTCAAACCGCTGACACCAGTAACCCCATAAATTAGCAGCTGATGGAGGGAAATCTCCTGGCTGCAGCTGTGGGTTTTTATGGTTTGATTTGTTAATAGGAGTTTTGGGTCACGGCCAGAATCCCTTACCCGGCTCAGGGAAGGGTTTGCCCCACGGTGCGGTGGCGACGCCGGGTGAGGCTGGCGGGAGCCGGCACCGGCTCTGGGAGCTGCTGCTGTCGGTACCGGCAGTGGCAGAGCCCAGCTCCGTGTGCCCAGTGCTGTGTCTGAGGGTCTGTGCCCAGCTCCGCGTGCCCAGTGCTGTGTCTGAGGGTCTGTGCCCAGCTCCGTGTGCCCAGTGCTGTGTCTGAGGGTCTGTGCCCAGCTCCGTGTGCCCAGCTCCGTGTGCCCAGTGCTGTGTCTGAGGGTCTGTGCCCAGCTCCGTGTGCCCAGCTCCGTGTGCCCAGTGCTGTGTCTGAGGGTCTGTGCCCAGCTCCGTGTGCCCAGCTCCGTGTGCCCAGTGCTGTGTCTGAGGGTCTGTGCCCAGCTCCGTGTGCCCAGCTCCGCATGCCCAGTGCTGTGTCTGAGGGTCTGTGCCCAGCTCCGTGTGCCCAGCTCCGTGTGCCCAGTGCTGTGTCTGAGGGTCTGTGCCCAGCTCCGTGTGCCCAGCTCCGCGTGCCCAGTGCTGTGTCTGAGGGTCTGTGCCCAGCTCCGTGTGCCCAGTGCTGTGTCTGAGGGTCTGTGCCCAGCTCCGTGTGCCCAGCTCCGTGTGCCCAGTGCTGTGTCTGAGGGTCTGTGCCCAGCTCCGTGTGCCCAGCTCCACGTGCCCAGTGCTGTGTCTGAGGGTCTGTGCCCAGCTCCGTGTGCCCAGCTCCGCATGCCCAGTGCTGTGTCTGAGGGTCTGTGCCCAGCTCCGTGTGCCCAGCTCCGTGTGCCCAGTGCTGTGTCTGAGGGTCTGTGCCCAGCTCCGTGTGCCCAGCTCCGCGTGCCCAGTGCTGTGTCTGAGGGTCTGTGCCCAGCTCCGTGTGCCCACCACCATGTGCCCACTGCCATGTCCGAGGGGCTGTGCCCGGGCAGGCACGGGGGCTGGAAGGGCACAGGGGAGCAGGGCTGGGCACTGGGGACATCCCGCATGGATCGGGGTCTGGTGCAGGTGGAGGCTGCAGCCTGTGAGTGGTGTTTGCTGGGATTGGAGTTTGCCTGGGATGGTCTCAGCTGGACAAGTGAATTCGCCTTCTTTCCCTTCCCTCTCATGTTTCTGATGAGAGGGCAGCTTCTGGGGTGTCTTTATCCCTCTGGTTCCCTTCAGAGCAGTGAAACACTGCCAGCAGGGAGCATGCCAGGACACACAGCATGGTCAGCTCGAGGAGGTCGTGGTGCCTGGCATGGAGGGGTTTACCTGTTCCACAGGTGTGTCCTGTGGTCCCTGCCTGCAGCAAAAGCAGCTGCTATCCAGGGAATCATCTTTTCTAAGACCAAATGTGTTTCTGAGAACGTGGCTGAGGCAGGAGCCTTTTTCCTTGTGTCCTGGCTGGGCTCCTGCAGTGCTGGGGACGTGGAGCCCCTGCCTGGGGTGTGCTGGTGTCCAGAGAACCCCAGCCCCTCTGGGGCCAGGGGTCTGTACCCACCCACCACACTCCCACCCCTTGTTG
This sequence comes from Cinclus cinclus, assembly GCF_963662255.1. NCBI lineage: Eukaryota > Metazoa > Chordata > Aves > Passeriformes > Cinclidae > Cinclus > Cinclus cinclus. The sequence continues at coordinate 12,145,144 of NC_085065.1, forward strand.
TGGAGCTGAAGCCTCATTTATTCTGAAGGGAAAAGAATTCACATCTCACCAACCAACGGGAACCCAAATACAAATAAATTTCTCTCAAAGTGCAGTCGTTGGAGAAAGCTAAAGGCCGTTAGTCAGGCTGACATCAGAGGAGCTGCATTCCCTCTGACAACCCGCACAGCCTTATGTTTTATTCACCAGGCCTGAAAAATACCTTCCCGAAGAGGGGGCCCATAAATAAACCAGCGTGATGAATATTACACAGGATAAAAACTGATAAAGCTGGGCTCCAACCAGGAGCTGCACGATGAGGTTAAAAAAGCACAGGGGTTCATTACACCTGATCCAGCTTGATGGGACGGGCAGGGGAAGCATTCCTGGGGATGCCTCTGGGTCCTGGGAGAGAGGGGAGCTGGAACAGGCCAAGCCAGCCTGCTGCTGGCCACTGGGAGAGGCAGCACGAGCAGCCTGGGAGCATTACAGGGTTGGGGGTGTCTCAGCAGCACCTACAAACCTCCTTTGAAAAGTTCCTCTGCTCTTCTTTGGGAACACCAGGCTGGACCCCGTGGGGAGCTGAGCAGCCCCTTGCCCTGCTCCTTCCCACTGTGCAGGAGGCAGGAACCTTGAAATACGAGCACTTAGCTTTTTATTACCCCATTTAATTGCTGCCTGACAGCCTAATCCAGCATTAAAAACACCAGAGCCCAGGGGAATTCACTATTGTTATTCAACATGTATCTCTCTCCGTGCTCAGAGGTCCCATCTGCTTCCTCCTTCCAGCCACTTGCTTCTGGGATGTGCTGGTCAATCCTTGGTGCTGCTGGTAGAGATTTCCTTCAGTGGAAGTGGTGGGTGACAGGAAGGGGGATCCAAAAGGGGTAACGGGGAAGGAGTTGCTGCTGGCAGGGGTGTGTGGGCAGCAGGGAGAGAGGGCTGGGGTTGTTGGAGTGAACCTGGGCTGGTGTCAGGGAGCCGTGGCGCTCACAGGCAGAGCAGCTGGGATGGAAACACCCATGGCTCTCCCCGGCTCTGCAGATGTGAAAACCAGTTCGGGAAATCACTTTTCCTTCCTGCCAGCACTTAACCCAAACCTCCCCGCAGCAGGAGCCGATCACCACAGCTTGGAGAGGCCAGTGAGTTATAGTAATGGACACTCTGCAAACTGTCTGTGCTGCCCATAAATCCACACCCTCCTGGAAGTGCAGATGGTCCATAATCGTCCATCATCCCAGGCGAGCGCGGCCGTGCCAGGGTGGGTTTCTCTTCAGGGGCTGCTGTTTCTGCAGGCTTGACAGAACCGTGGTGTGAGCTCTCCCCATGACAGAGCCCGAGCGGCCCCACACCACCGGGTTAGGGGAGAACAAACAGTGGCACCCCGAGGTGGGGCTGCTGCAGGCACACAGGGGAAGGTGGCAGGGCCAGGGGTTGAGCTCTCCTTGCTCTGGTTCCCCCACACTCCATGGGGCGATTCGGCCCCCTGCCAGCAGTGCTGGGGTGGGCAGGATGGGAGGAGGGTGCAGAGCTCAGAGCTGCTTTGGTGCTGCTGGGAGCTGAGCACGAGCAGCCAGGACTGACCAGAATGGCCTGGCACAGCCTCCACTGCCATTTCTGCATCTTGCTGGTGACACCAGGGCCTGCCGAGGCTGGCACGTGGCAAGCAGCCGGAGGAGGCACTGGGCACGCTGTAATTGGGTCGGAGTTCTTGCTGCCACTGTGGGGGGGTCTCTTTCCTGGAGTAATGACCTGGAATTCGATCACGCGGCTTCTCTTAGATGGTGAGACTGGAAGTGTAACTGTGCAGGATCAAAGAGAAGCCAGCAGTGCCACCAAGCAGGACCTGCAGGGCTGAGGGAGAGGAGCCACCCTGGGAGATGAAAATACCCCAGCAGGCTGCTGAGAGACTCCAGCTTCTAATGATGGAGCCACTCTCGTGCAGCCCTGATGCCTCAGTGGCTACTGAAGGACAGCTGGCTCCTGTGCCGAGCTGCCACCAGCTCCTGTGCCATCAGCCAGCACCTCAGTACCAGGACTTGGACCCGCTGAAGCTTGGTCGGCAAGAGGAAAAGTCCTGGACACAGCCAGTCCCAGGTGTCCTGGGGGTGCAGGGGTCCCAGCAGGGCTGGTGCTGGCAGCAGCACGAGGTGCCAGAGCAGCCCCCACTCACAGGGGCACTGGGGCTGCTGAGGGCAGCGCTGGCAGCGGGCAGCACGGGCAGGGAGAGTGATTAATGTAATTAATGGCACACGGGCAGAGCTGACAGCTGGCGGTGCCCACGGATGCTCCTCTCCCAAGAGGATGCTCTGAGCCCCCGGAGCAGCAGGGGGGTCTCGCCAGGGGCTCTGGTGCTGGCCGGGCTGCGGGACCCGCACTTGGCTCCTGCCCCGCCTGCTCTGCCCGGTCCGGCCGCTCCTGCAGAGGGGAGGGACCGTCCGGACACTCCGGCAGCATCGCTGGGTTAAATAATTTAATAAAGCAGCGTTAAGTACCCGCACAGTGGAGCCCCCTGAGGTGTCCTTGTGTGCAGAGAGGAGCCGGGGGATCCCGGAGCTTCGGCGCCGGTGGTGGCTCTGTCCGGAGAGGAGCAGGGAGCGCTGTGCCAGCTGTGGGCACGGCTGCCTCTGCTCGGAGCCCTCTCTGCCCTGCCCCTCGGTGCCCCTCTGCGCTCTCTCGGGGGCTCCCTGCCCTCAAGGGGCTGCTCAATCAGGGGATACTGGTGGCATCTCCCTCAACCATCCCTGGTGCCTGTGGCTGCCCAGGGCTGGAGTCGAGCACGGAGAGCGTTGTCTCACCCTCTGCCTGGGTCCCCACTCCGTTCCTGGCCCTGGGGAGCTGCTGTTTTATAAAACCAAGCAGGTTTTAAAAACGTGGCCACAGGATGGTAGAGAAACACCTGATCCTGAGCACGTCATGCTCCCACAGGTTTTGTGAGGGGTGCGGAGCAGCCTGGGACCACCCTGGGATCGTGGTGGCTCGCAGCCCTGCTGGTGCTGCTGTGTTCTTGTGGGTGCTGGTGGCAGGCACTGCTCCAGCAGCATGCAAAGCAGGCCCTGTGTAATAGATAATAATTAATAGACTGCTCTGGTGGCAAGCTAGGTAAGTAGATAAATAATTTTAATTATCCTTGGGGAGGCTGTAAAATTCGCACACAGCCCTTTATTAAACTCTCTGTTTACAACAGTCATTTATATTGTGTGTCATTTTGCATAAAACCCCCTTGGGGCCGAATAACACCATCCCTGGCACTGCTGCTCTTCGGGAGCCACGAGTGGGAGTGCATGGACGGGGACCTGGGGCACATGGACACCCCAGCCAGAGGGAAGCTCCAGCTCTCCAAGGATCTCTTGATGTGCTCACCTGAGAAGCCAGGTGCTGCACCCAGCCCTGCCAAGTTCTGCTCACCTGGGGATCCCTGGGGTCCCCCAGCTCTTTCCCAGCAGAGGTGATGGTTTTATGCTGATGCCAGGGTATTTTTTCCTCCTTTTTTTGCGCATGTCTCTCAAAAGAACCATAAATTTCAAGCTGTGAAATCCTGCTGCGTCAGCAGTCTGCAAAATGAAGTGATATTAAACGTGACAAAAGTCTCTCTAATTCACCCTGGCCAGTTCCTGCTTCCCTCCCTGAAGCTGTAATTGAGAAGTGGAAGAATGGAGATTGCCATTGTCCCTGCCTGGAATCCACGGAGCCATCCAGGCCTGTGAATTTTATTAATTAGGGATTATTTACAAATACCTCTGCTCTGGCTGTGCTGCACACACTGCTGAACACGTTGTGTGTGTTCTCCCTCCTCTCACACACATGTTCACCTGTGCTCCCCGAGCCCCTCAGCTCCAGAGCATCTCCATGGCTCCAGCTCCTGAAGGGCTTCAGGGCTGGTTTTGCTGGGGAGGGGGATGCAGGAGGGAGCTGTGACCCTCACTGTGACCCACGATGTGACCCCCCCCGTGCCCCTCGCTGTGGCTGCAGAGCTGCTGCTCTCCTGCCGCAGTGACCTCCCTGGCAGAGCACTGCACTCCAGTTCTAATCCTGTTTCCAGTGCAGATTCCAGCAGAGTCCCTGCCAGCACCAGGATGAGTCTTTGGGGATTTGAATCACTCTTACAGGAGCAGTGTGTGTTTCTCTGCTCATGGATGGGTTCTGTGAGGGGGTTTTCAGTGCTGGAGGGGCTGAGTGATGCTGCTGTGCCACCAGAACTGGCCAGGCTTTGCCCTTTGCTCACCTGGCCAAGGCCACAGGTGCCCAGGATGCTCTGTAGCCCCTAGCTGTGCCAGGCAGGCTGTGAGGAGAGGGTTTGTGTTCTCAGGAGCAGCAGCTGCCTGGACAGCACGTGCAGAGGGACAGCGGAGTGTCCTGGCAGTGAGGAGGGCAGGCTGTGCTGGGTGGGCTGTCACCAGCCCAGGGAAGCTGCTGGGACCTCCCTGCTCTGTAGCAGCTGCTGCCACCCCAGTGCTGTCCCTGCTTGCCCTGCGCCAGGCACGATGAGGGACGGAACTCTGCGGAAGGTCGTCAAATAATTGTAGAGTTTAATAACCCCACAATGGGGCTGACATTTGTGTCTTTCATTTTAAAACACTTTATTTCTTCTCTGTTAAGTCAGACTCATTTTCAACAAGCTAAATACCTCTTTCTCCCTAGCTATGGACTCATGTTTGATCGTTTCCTTCCCCGTGTGGGTTCTGTTCCTGCCCTGGAAGGCCAGTAGGATGGCAGGAGCTGTGCCAGTGTTACCTGTCCAGGTGATCCTGGTGTGTCCCCACAGACAGGCAGCTCTCACTTTCTCCCCTCTGGAGCACACAAAGACCTGTGCTGCCCGTGGGCATGGTACAGGGAGTGGTTTGGTGCCCAGGTGTTTGGGGACGTGGAGCTGGGGTTGTTTGGGGTCTCGGAGCAGGGAGGAGCATTCCCCCACCACGCTGGGCCAGGGCTATCAGTTATTTTTAGAAATCGATGGTATTGATGCCGTGCTAGCTGAGGAGGCCACTGGAGGGCTGTTCTTCCAAATCATTACATTTAGAGCTGAACTATCCCCTTTTCATATAAATCCTGACAAATAAAGATAAAGCAGGAGCTTTCCTGTAGAGCTGCAGCCCAGAGTCAGGATTGGCACTGTTTGGGGCACCCGTGCTCGGGATGAGCAAGGCTTGGAGCAGACAGGAAAGTGCCAGAGACAGGAAAGCTGCTCTAGAAGGACTCTCACTTTTAGGTCCCCTCTCCTGCATCTCTCAGTTGCACAGGAGACCTCCCAGGGGTCTCTCCATGCTCAATATCCCGAGGGCATGGGACACACTTTGGGGATAGACCCAGAATGTGATGAATGTGATAGGTGGGAGCAGGAGCACCTGGAGGCATCAGAGGAGCAGGATGTTCCTGTTTCCTGGGGCTGGTACCCCTGCTCCTCCAGGGCTGCACACCGTGCCTTTGGAGCTGGCACACAAAGCTGCTCCTGCCTGGGCACAGAGCTGAGGGCACCCACGGGTCCAGCACGGTGGCTGCAGCTCACTGGAGAGGGGGCTCTTTCCATTTCCTTTTGTCCTTTTTCATTTCAAGATGAACTTAAGCTACAATAAAGAAAACCCCAACCTTTTTTTACAGCACTGCATCACTGCATCCTCCAGGGGAAAACACTCACACCGAGGTTTTCCTGCACTTTGCTTGTCCTCGTGTCCCCGCTCAGTGCTTTCAGAGTGCTCACCCCTGGCCATTTCCCTGCACATTTGGTTTGGTGCTTTGGGCTTTGCTTCTTGTTTTTGCTATTGTTTCCAATCAATTTCACAGTAGGTTTGTGGTTGGGATAAAAGCCTCCCCTGCTCTCTGCTTGCCTGGCGTTTTGTGTCTCTGTGTCCCTGCTGATGCCACCCCGGGGTGAGCAGGGTGGGTGGGGGCTCCTCCTCCAGACCTGCCTCTGCTCCAGGGCTCACGCTGAGCCCAGGTGTCCAGAGCCAAGGCTTTCCCCACATCCATGGTCTTCTCTCGCAGTCTTGTTCTGCTCAGCTTCTCCATGTTCCTGCAGGCTCCTCCAGCCGCTCTGTCCCCACTGGCTTCATCCCAGCCATTCTCCGAGCTCCACATCCTGGAGTCATCCCAGAGTGGATCCCTCTCCTTGTGCCGTGTCCCTCCAGGCTCTCACCGAGAGGTTGAGCCACAGGTTAATTTACAGCGTGTGGGGAGTGTGGAGGGGAAGAGCCTCTGCCCGCTGAATAAGTCATGAAGCCGGATCCCAACAGCACAATTAGAATCCTTCGTTAATGATTATTTATGGGGCTGGGAATGCTTATTTAACCTGACTATATTAAATATTAAACCAAATTATAATATTTATACCGGTATTTACAACAAAAGGAGGTGGTGGGTGGCTGGAGCAGCTGCAGGTGAATGAGTGAGGTGTGTCCAGTGCCCAGAAGGCTGTGGGCAGCACTTGGGGGTCCTGGGGACCAGAGGAGAACTCATAGCTCTGTCCCTTCCCCAGCCCAGCCATAGCCTTTAACCTAAGTGGCAGGAGTGCTGCTGGGGAAAGGGAAGGACTTTTGGATGGGAGATGGTGTCTTCTAAGAAAGAGAAACCTCAGTCATCAGCTGGGACAGTAGAAGGCAAAGGAACCCCACAGCTGGTGTGAGGTCAGAGGGACGTGCTGTACCCAGAGCAGTGCTTTGCTTTTTTTCACCTTGGAGCTGGAGGTGACAGCTGGACCTCGGTGTCTCTGCCTGGGGCTCTTGCTGTCCCCACTCAGGGCTCCCAGCTGCCTGTGCCTGGTGGCTGCTGCATGCTGGAATGCAGCTCCTTATGGCAAAGCCATGGCTCGTGTGCCACCAGCCCTGGGAGCTGCAGGAGTTCAGTGCAGATCCCTCTGTGCCTGTGCTGCTGTGATTGCTGGTTCTGCAGCCCATTGCAGATAAAATGATGATTAAGGGGTCCCACCCTATAAGCAGACAACCATGTTGACCTTATTTAGGCTCCTAATCAATTTGCCCCTGGTGTGATTAATTGAGATGCTTGCCATTGATTTTCTGTGAGACAGGAGTGGCTGAGGTGGGATTCAATGGGATGCCTGCAGGGAGAACTCTGTGCAAGGCTGAGCTCTGGAGTTCTCAGCCAGGCAGGATTGTCCCAGCTCTCCTCGGCCGTGGCTCCCAGGGCAGCCTCCTGCGAGGTGCTGCTCATGGAGCTCCAGGTGGGATTTGCACTCCCTGGTCCCTCCTGCATCCCGCAGATGGTGCCAGGGACGCGGGAGCTGGGGAGGACGATGTGCTCTTCCGAATGAGCCAAGAGCTTGGGAAAGAGTCCCTATAGCCCATGCCACTGTCAAACCCTCTGCAGGGGTGTCTGTGACCCCTCCCCGAGGTGTGACCCTCCCCAGTGTCCCTGGTGGTGTTCTGGGATCACCAAGCACCACAAACCCCATGTGAGCTGCCAGAGTGGGAAAGGCCCTGACCAGAGCCAGCAGCTGGGGATGAAGGACCTACAGCACAGATGATTGGAAAGGATTTTCTAGCTAAATTGCTGAGCAGATGGATTTACCCTGGACTGGTCCTTGTGGACTCTGGAACATTTTCTCTTCTGTCACAGTTCCTTTTTATGACCTGCCATTTGCTCCAGCAAGCAAGAAGTGAGCCCTTGGCACTGAGCTCCTGCTCCGGCTGCGGTTCAGGAACTCCCAGCTTTGCTGCCCGGAGCCACGGCTCCTGTTCAGGAAAGTGCTGGGGCCTGGCAGGACTGCCCTGCCCACTCTGGCTGCCCGGGCACGTGGGGGCTGCCAGGGGCAGGAGGGTGGGAAGGGGCAGCAGCGGCTGAGGCAGAGGAGCTGGCAGCTGCTGGCTGGGGGGATGCTGTGCCAGAGATACAAACCCATGGGTTCGTAGTGAACGGTGACAGATCATCAGTGAGCACTCCAGCGGGGGCACATCCCACCCAGCGCGGCTCCAGGTGGGAGGCTGTGGCACAGGAGAAGACTGAAGGCACGTCCTGGCTTGGGAGATGCCTGTGTGGTGGCAGCATGGGCGCAGGACAGCCGTGATTCCGGGGGCTTTCCCCTTGCTCTGCTGTCAGTGCTTCCATGCAGTGATTCCATCATCAGCACTTCCACACGGTGATCCCACCGGCTCCTCTGGCTTCTACTGTCCCAGCTGATGACTGATGTTTCTGTTTCTTAGAAGAAGGGGAAGCACAACACAATCTTCCACCCAAAGCCCTTCCCCTTCCTCCAGCAGCGTTCCTGCCATTTACATTAAAGGCTATAATGGGTTGGAGTAAATGGAGCAGGTTTGCAATTAGTTTTCCAAGTACTTATCTCATTAAAGTAAATGAATTATTGATTTAGTGACACTCATGCTTTTAGTGAGCAGCACAGTGCCATCCCTGCTCCGTGGCTGGCTCCCTGCAGCCGGCCCTTGCACGCCTGCTCCCGTGAGCACACGTGTGTGGGTGCGTGGCAGCGAGTGCCCGCTCTGCCTCCGTGGCTTGGGAGCCAAGGCTGGGCACCAGAGTCAAGGCAGCAGGGACGTGGCTTTGTCAGGGACCCTGTTGGGGTGTGGATGGGAGCAGAGCCCACGGGGAGGGATGGGCTGGGGACCTGCTGGCTGAGGGCTACGCCCTGGAATGCTGCTGTGGACATGGCAGCTGTGCCAGGACACCTCCTGCCAGCCCACCCGTGCTGTGCAGAGGATGACGAGGGAGGGAGGAAGGCAGCTCACCCTTGCCACTGGTGCTTGGCTTGCTCTGGGTGTGTTAGTGCAGCGCAGGGCTGGCGTGGGGCTGCCGGGCAGGTGAGGAGCTGCATGTGGCTCCTCCAGCCGTGCCAGCACTCACCAGGGCAGGGAGCAGGGGCTGGGGGTGCTCAGGGCTGGCAGTGTCTGGCACAGTGTGGATGCGGGAGGTTGAAGCACTGACGGGCTGTGCTGCAGCCAAATGCTCGTGGCTGAACCTGCCGCCCCCAGCTGGCTGCTGATTCAGCGCTTTTGCACTTCTCTGGACAGAGATTTAATCTGTCCTGTAAGATAAAATACTCCATTAATGGAAACCTGCCTGCTCGGAGCTGCCCCTCGCCGCTGGCCGGGCAGGGAGGGCTGTGCCGAGGCTGTGGGTGCTGGCAGCACAGCCAGACACGCTCCCCGGCGTGAGGGCTGGGATGAGGGATGCCGGAGGGATGCCAGGAGCGCCGGGCTCCTCCAGCGGTGCCAGCGGCGGGTTCCATGAACCACTCGGGCACGGGGAGTGCTTTGATCTGCTGGCCCGCAGGAAGGAGGTGGCGATGCCACGGGAGCCGCGGGCGCTGGCTGGGAGGAGGTGCCAGTGACCAGCAGAAACTGCAGGGAGGATTTGGGCTGGGAGGTTCACAGCTGTAACTCTGGCGGGTTTGGTGCCCAGCCATGCTGGCGTGGGCTGTGCCCGGCGTGGCAGTGCCACGCTCTCACCTCTGCCCCCCGAGGGACCCGCACAGGACCCTGCTGGGCAGCACCACGTGTTGTCCCTGTCCCCAAGATGGGACAGGATGCTCTTCCCAGCCCTGAGGAGGTTGGTGGTCTCTCCTGAGCAGTCCTAGAGCTGTGCTGCTGATGGTCCCTTACCCACCACACCGGGGCTCCTCTGCCCCAGCATCTCTTGGCTCAGCTCCTGGCCAGCAATGTGAAACAGCCCTGGGCAGAGCAGGATGGTGAGAAAATGTATCCTGAGAGTGTGCAGGAGCCAGCCTCTGCCCCAGCCCCTGCCCCTCCTGCCCCTGCCTCCAACACTGCTGGGAACAGGATGTTTTATATTCCTTAGCTGGGGAAAAAAAAATCCCTTCTCATTTAATTAAAAATGTTGACATTGTGCCTGGCCATCCCACCCGCCGGAGAAGGTGGTTATAAATTAAACATTAAACCTTTAATGGCCCATAAAGAAATATTCGCTGCTGTTCTGTATATGGGGATATAAATAGAGAGGGCTGTGGGGGGAGGGGTGGGACATTATTGTTCCTCAGCCAGATAATCTTTGCTAATGAATTTAATTAAAAGCAAAGTTAATTTAGGATTTTTGGTGGAGGGAATGGGGGTTAAAATGTACTTTTTGAGAAAGTACCAAGAAGTTTCCCAGCAGATCAGAGCCAGGCCTGCCTCAGGTTGCAGTGTGGGGATGGGGGTGGTGAGGTTCAGGGTGACACGGGTTGCATTTCTTGTGCAGACCCCCTGATTTTCATCTGGGTGGTTCAGCTGGGTTGGGATCACCTGTTCTGGAAGCGGGTCCCTTTGAGGCTTTGCAAGGTTCCAGGTAGAGTCAGCCAGCCCAGATCTGCCAGAAAAACAGACTGGATCAAGAACCCTCCCAGATCCTGCCCAGAGCTGCTCCTGCTCTGCCAGGGCTTTCCCTCTCCCACCTTGTTGTGTGCACACAGGGAGGCTCTGCCTGAGCCCAGTCCCTGCCAGGACCACCAGAGGTTTGTGCCTGGGCTGGGCTGGGCTTGGCCATTCCCTGTGTGTGCCAGCGAGGGTGGCACATCCTGGTTTGGCACATCCTGGTGTGGCACATGCTGGCTGTGGGGTCCCACGTTGCTGTGGGGAGCTTCTCAGAAGGGGCCGTTCCTGGGAAATGTGTTTGGGAAATGTGGCGTTACCATCGCTGAGCCTCCCCCAGGAGTGTGCAGCATCAATTATTCATTGCAGAGGAGGCAGCCTGGGCTCCCAGCACTCCCAGCACTCCCAGCCCCACTGTTGGAGTGCTCTGGGCCATCTCCTGATGCCAGCCAGGATCCTGGTAAAGCTGTGGAGGAGCTCAGGAGTGGTGGCTGGGGGCAGGGGGCTCTGCCAGGCCTGCAGGTGCAGGATGGGAGCCAGGGAGCTCCCAAACATCTTTTTTAGGACACCCACATCCCACAGTTGGGTGTGCCCTGATCTGGGGGGAAGGGGGACCCCCAGCCTGGTGAATGCTGGGTGAGAGTGTTTGGAGGGTTTTTATCATAAGAGTGCTAATGGAAGTCAGCACCAGCCTAATGAGCTGTACTCCTCCATGAATCTGATTCACTGAGGCAGGAATTACCATAATTGATTATCCTGCTGAGCGGGTGAGAACCGTGTTTGCTAACACGAGTGCCTGGGAACAGTCCCTGTGCTTCCTGAGCTGCCACGGCCCATCCGTGGGCTGTGTGCTCCCTGGGATGGGCTGTGAGCCTGGACCAGCATCCAGCCATGGGGTCCCTACACTCGGGACCCTCATCTTGGGGTGCTGCCCCTACGGTGGGGGCTGAGCTCCAGCACTTGGGAGCAGAGCTCTTGGGCAGGTGGGACTCAGCACCTGCAGGTCTCCAAAGAAGCAGGTACAGACACACACAGCCCCCCTCGTTCTTTAACCACTGCTGGGATGGATCAGCCATTCTCATTATTTCTGAGGGTCCAACATGATTGATGAATGTTTGCGTTGGCCATGCTGCAGAAGCCAATTAGTTGAAGTGCAGCTTTCAGGAAGTTTTCTTTGAAATTTGGCTTAATTTCCAAGAAGTGCCCAGAGCCAGGAGAGCAGCAGAGCCGTGTGCTGCAGGGATTGCTCCTCAGGAGAGTGTCACTGTGCAGGTGTGGGCAGGGGGTTTGGGAACCCAGATGTGCAGCCAGGGCCTCGAGGACAGCTGTGCCCAGTCCCAGCCCGTGGGGTGTGTGGGGCTGTGCCTGCAGGGGTCTGGGGGAGCTGAGGAGGGGGCCCACGGTCTGCGGGAGCTGGGTTGGGTTTGAGGTGCACTGGTGGAGCTCAAGGGGGTTCCTGCACCCATCACCCTGGGCATGGTGCTGCTGGGTGCTGGGTTGAGCCCCTGGCCTGGCCACCAGCTCCTGACCAGCACAGGCTTCCCAGTGCCTGGGGAATAACACTCCTGCTCATATCCCAACATTGTGCAGTCGATGAGCAGACAGCATTGACTGTAACAGGTTAGTGATGATGATCATTGATTGTAATTCTTCCTCCTCTTCCCTGTCTTTTCCAGAGAGCCCACTGCAAGCGCCGCGGGAGGAGCTGGGCTGAATAAAAGGTATGGGGGGTTTGGATCCCAGTGGCTGCATTGGGCTCTGCCTTGGCTGCTCCTGGGGTCCCTCCTGCACGCTAAACCTGCATGTGTGGGGCTGGCAATGGGTGCTTGGCGTGTGCCAGGGCAGGGCAGGGCAGCACCCTCAGCCCGTGGCTCAGGGATCAGGCAGGGGCTGGTGGGCACAGAGGGCTTGAGGGAGGGACGGGAGGAAGGCTGCCCACTCCCCCACGCAGGTGTGACAGGAATCCTGCAGGAGGAGAGCTGAGACTGACGTGTCTGGGAGCGCCCGCGTGTGCTGACTTGCTGTCTGTCCATACTCTGTGCCATCCCTGGAGGAGCCCTGTCCTTCCTGGGGGCCACAGACCCTGACTTGGCAGTTGCCCACCGCAGGAGATGTTTGTCCCCAGGGTTCTGGGAGGTGTCACAACAGCTCACAGTGCTCCCCAGCTGAGGCAGTGGCACCAGGGGGTGATGGGGGCCAAGGCAGTGGCACTGTGCTACAGGAGCTTCCAACCTGCAGAACAATGAAGAGGTGTCTGGCAGGGAAACAGTCCCAGCCTTGTCACATACAGCACAAGGATGGAGGTGACCTGCTGGGAGGTGGTTTTGGTCTGGAAGGGTCCTGAGATTCCGTGGGAAATGTGGAAAAAGAGTTGCTGGAAGGAGCAGAATTTTGTGTGGGAGCAGCTTGCAGGCAGCACGAGCCAGGAGGAACGGGATGAAGGCTGAGCTGTGGCTGTGGGGCTGGGGGACAGTGCTGAATGTGCGTTCACTGATCTGGGTGGTTCGCTTCCTGTGCTGAGGAGGGCTTTGCTCCCCACCAGTGTCCGGCTGGGTGTGGGCTTGGGGGTCACGGGTCAGTGCTGGGGCTGCTGGAACGCACTGGGCCGTGCCCCTGGTGTGTCTGGAGAGGTGTGTCCATGGCAGGGGGGAGGGCAGCGGTGGGTGTCCTGCAGCTGCCCCGTGCCCAGTCTGGGTGGGGGTTTGGCATCTGGCACAGGGGCTCCGGCCTCTGTTTGTGCAGGGAGAGGGCGAATGGTGCTGGGGAGAGCTGGGGAGCAGCTCCAGCTGCTGCCCCTGCCCTGGCTCCAGGTTCTGCGCCCTGCCTGCTGACCCCCCAGGTTTCGTCTGCTGGTGATGGAGGGGATTATTCTGTTGCACTGGGCCCCTCTGTCTGCCCCATACAGCAGGGCTGGGGGGTCTGGCAGGCTGGGGGGGACCCCAAGTTGAAGCTGGGGCTGCATTTACAGGGCACAGAGAGAGAGAGGAAAGGGTTTGGATCACTGAGATATAAGGGAGCAGGGAGCCCCCCACCCCAGCTGCCTGCAGTGGTGCCTCTGCTGCTTTATCACCCTCTCCTGGTGCTGAATTATTGAGAGTGTTGCTCTCGTTTATTGCCGTGCTGGAGGAGAGCTGCCTCCAGCCTGGTGCTGCTCTGAATATGATTATGGGGCTGTAGATGTCAGAACCAGCTGGGCCCCGGAGACCAATCTGCTGCCCCCCCCCTTACTCCTCTGCTTCCCTTATCCTTATTTATTCCCTCTCTACCATGCCTGGTTCAGTGCTCATGGTCCCCTTGCTCCTTCCCCTGTGCCGTGCCCCTGGAGGACAGGGATTTGGTGTGTGAGGAGCAGCACTGCCAAGGGGCACTGTGGTCCAGGGGCTTGTGTGCAGGACCCCCTGGCTTATCCCCACTGGCTGCACCATGCCCAGCTCGTCACTGGCCCCTGTCTGGTCCTGCTGCTCTGTCCCGGGGCTCTGCTGGGGTGGCAGTGCTGGGGCTCAAGGAAGGAGAGGCTGCCCTGGTGTTGGTTGGGATCTCTGGATGCCCTCTCGTGCAGTCCATGTTGGCCACATCCCGGGCTCCAAGGACTGTCCCCATGGCTCCCCATTGCACACGGGGGCTGGGGGCTGCTGGCTCTGTCCCCCTCGGGCCGCTGCTCGGCTGTTCCAATAAAAGGGGGGACGCTGGGGTTCCCAGGACAGGTCATCCCAGCCGGACCACGGCTGAGCATCCCTGGCGGCCAGGAGCAGCGACGGGAGTGGGGGGTTCTGGAGCGGGCTGGCACCTCGCAGGTTAACTGTGAGCGGCGGATTCCCTTATTGACAGGGTAGCCTGAAAAATGCTGAGGCAGGACATCGGCTCCTGGAGTGTCCGCGGGAGCCCACGCTGCGCCAGCGAGCGCTCACACGGCCGCTGCTGTGCCCCAGCGCCCAGCCCGGTCCCGGAGCCTCTTCACCCCTGGGCTTGCCGTCCCTTCACACGCTCGCCCCTCCCTCTGCTCCTCGGACACACTGGAGAGGATTGAATTATTTTCTTCCTCTCCCATTTTCCCCCGGGCTGGATAAGGCGCTGCCCACCGGGGCTGGCGCTGCCCTCCCCCAGCAGCGTGTCCGGGCCGGACCCCGGCTCTGAGCGCTGCAGCCGGACAGCCCAAGGGACAGAGCCCAGCCAGCAGGAGCGGTGGCCAGGAGCGGTGGCCAGCGTCGGGAGCAGCCCATCGCCCTCCCAGCGAGCCCCGCCGAGCGCCTCAGCCCCGCCGCTGACATGATGATGTATTTTTGGGTAGGTACCGCTGCCGAGGGTGGGCACTTCCCTCCCTGTCTGCTGAGGTTTCGCTCAGGACTGGGGTGGTTTTGCACCGTGTCCGCCCCCCCCCGGCTGTGCCACCGTCCAGGGAGAGCTTGTCCCGGTGGCCACTCACTGGGCTGCAGTGCTGGGGACAGTCCTGAGGTGGGAAGGAAAGGGGTCCCTGACCGGACACTGCAGCCCTGTCCCTGCTGAGGGCACCCCCGGCTCTCCTGCCCTCCTGCCTCTGCACTGCCCTGTCCAAGCTCCATGGCTCTCTCCTGCCTCTCCTGTCCAGCACCAGACCCTTGCCCCAGCTGTACTTTGGTGGTCACTGGTGGGCTGTGGTGCCTGCCCGGGGGCTGTGCTGGGAGCGGGATGGGTGTGGTGACAGTGGGACATTCAGGTGAGGGGTCTGTGTGGAGCAGCAGCCCCTCTCACCATGCCCACCCAGGAACTTGACAGATGCTTGTGGGACAGCCCCCATATTTTATCCCAGGCCTGAAATTCCTGAGGCTACTGAGGGGAACCTACCATGGGGACCCTGGGCCCCCTGAGATTTTCTTGTGGACCCCAAAGTCCCTCCTCAGCAGTCCCTCCTCAGGGGTTTTGAGGCTTGGGGGATGCAGAGTTTTGTTCCCCTGCTGAGCCCAGAGTGAGGGGCATGGCTGGGCACTGGGCTGGACACGGGTGGGCACGGGGCTGGGCATGGGGCTGGGGGTGGGCATGGGGCTCAGCTCTCCCAGATTGGAGTGGGACAGGCTGAGTCCTACCCGGCCACCTCGAGCATTCTGTGCAGGGACAGAGAGGAGGGGACAGGGTGGCAGGGGCTGTCGAGGCCCTTTGCTTGGGGCTGGGACACTTGATGTGGGTGTGAGCCCCAGTCTGGGTGCAGCTGGGACAGTGAGCACAGGGCAAGGAGCTGGAGCCAGCAGTCCCCCATGGAGCTACACCCCCTTCCTAGAGCTGCAAGAGCTGGATCAGGCTCTGCACCGTCCAAGGGTCTTCCCATGGCATCCCGGCCACCAGCTGGGCCCGAAAGCCATGGCACCAGCTCCTTCCACCTCCCTCAGAGATGAAGAGGGCCCGGGGGGCTGCAGCAATCTGGTGGGGTTCCATGCTCCAGGGAGTTGTGCTCCCCTGGATTTAGGAGCAGGGAACAGAGTGGGCAGAGGCAGGCAAAGGGGGACGTGCGGAAAGGAGCTTATGGGGAGGAGGAAGAGGATGATGTGAATTCATTGTTTCTCAGGAAGCAGCTTTCACGTGCAAGGTGCTTTGTCATGAGGGACGTCAGCTCTGCCACGGCTCCAGAGCCTGGCAGGGCTGGCAGAGCCTCCTGCCTCGGTGCTAATTCTGCCCAGGCACTTACCTACCCAGCAGAGCTGTGTGGCTTTGCAGAGCTCGGCCCAGCAGGCACGGGCAGCGTGGGGGTCCCACGGAGCTGCAGGCACAGCTTCCCTCCCCGCACTGGCTATGGGGCAGTGGCACTCCAGGGTCTCTGTTCCCTGTCCCATGTGAGCCAGCCAGCCTGGGAAGGGCAGGGCGAGGACTGTGCTCCCAGCAGAGCAGGGAGTGTCATTTCTTGGCACCGTGGGCGTCTCTCTGTGCAGCATGGGAAGAAGGAGAGGGACTGGGAGGAAGGAGAGGGACTGGTGTCCCTGCATGACAGGAGCGCTGTGGTGGCTCGGTCATCAACACCTCCACAGGCTGAGATGCCAAAGCAAAATGTCTTCAAATGAACAGCAATTCCAGAGAAATGAAAAGCATGTGGGATAAGGAGAAGAAGGGGTTTGTAAATACTACAATTTATAGATGTGCCCTGGGTCACAGTGCCTGTTTAACACTAACATCCTCCCTGTGCATTTAAAAAATCTTATTATGAGGATGGAGTGTTTGCTTCTGGAGTACCTTCAGCCTGGTGTTCCCCGTGCCCACCTCACCTGTCTGCTGCTCAGGTGGGTCCCAGCCCAGGGCTGCTGCCCACAATGGCAGTGCCACACACATCCCTGTTTGGGGTGGCTTGCACCCCTCCTGTAGTGTCCCACATGCTGGTGCCCTGGGGGCTGCTGCTGAAGCCCCCTAGCAGCCTGTGAGGCACAGCGGCAGGGTTTCCAGTTCTGAGACCACTTTTTCTCAGGAACCCTTTGTCAGGCAGTGGAGCTGGTCTCAGGGAAGGGGGAGGCCTGGGAATGCAGCACTTCAGGTTCCTGGTCTGCAGTTGCTCCTTCCTTACATCATCCTCCATCAGTCCTGTGCCACCCTCCATCATTCCTTCCTCCTTCTCCATCTGCGCTGGGCTCGCTGGTGGTGGTGGCCCCAGCCTTGGTGGTGGCTCTGGCCCAGTAGTGGTGGCCGTGGTCCCTGTCCTGGTGACCCTGCAAGCCTGGCACAGCTGTTTGCCCTGCTGTGACCCCCAACCCTGTCCCCCTCGTGAGCTCGAGGTGCTCAGCAGCAGCTGCTCTGCCACACTGCTGTTGCTGCAGGTTAATCCTCATTAAATCCAGGGAGCCTAATTGCCATTTCATGTAAATATTTTGTCAAGTGAAAGGGCTTCAGGAAGGGCGGTGTGGGCAGAGGTGAGGAGCCAGGCACAGAGACAGGCTCTGGCTCATGCTCCAGCCAGGGGAGTGAGCTGAGGCCCCATGGAGCTGCCATGTCTCCTGCAGGGAGCCAGAGCACAGCTGGGACCAGCTGGGCTGGGCAAAATTGTTCCTGCTGGATGATGGGGGGCACAGGACAGCTGCAAATAGCTGTCATTTTGTGGAGAGCACCAGGGTTCCTGTCCCTGCCCATGTGGCTCAGGGCAGAGGAGGAGGGGTGACACGGGAGGCTGTGGAACATCCCCAGGTGCCAGCCCAGCCCTCTCCTGCTCTGCACTGTGCTGACACCTCTGGCCTGAGGCTGACGGATTCCCAGGCCCCATCCTGTTTCCCCCACATTGGGTCAGGAACATCATAATGAGCTGTTTTTTTCCCCCTGGATCCCATGAAACTTCCACATGCTTCCCTCCATTCCTGCTGCTCTCCTACTGCCACAGCTGCTGTCTCAGGCGCTGGCTGTGGTTTGGTCACAGTCCCCTCCTCACCTGGTGAGGTCACACCTGGGTGCTCCATCTTTGGGAATTCAGAGCAGGCAGTGTCTCCAGTGACCTCTGGGAGCTGCTGGAGGAGCAGGAGGAAGGAACAGGGAAGGACGGAGAGGTTAAACAGGGTGCCCAGGAGGTTTGTCAGTCCTTTCTGGTTCTCCTGGCCTGTGCCCCAAGCTGGGGCCATCCCCGTGCCCGAGGTACTGGGGACGTGGGACCTTCCTTGCCATGGGATGCTCCTCATCACACAGCAGCTCAGATCTGTTAGTGCCTTCATCTAATTGCTTGATGTCTTTGAATAACTACTAATGAGCCTTTAATTAATGAATTCTATGGCTTGGGGGCATTTTGGAGTGGGTGGGAGGACAGGATTAGGTCTGTACAGCTGTCCCTGGGTGCTGCTGGCCTGCCAGCACTGCATTCACAGGGTAACCCCAGGGAGGCTGGAGCACCTGATCTCCCCAGTGCAGCCTCGAGGCCTTCGTGGCAGAGGTCATGTCTTGCCTGATCTGCAGCTCTCCTTGGCAGCTCTTATGAGCGTCAGCATCCAGCTTTGCCCTGTGGGAGAATACTGCAGGGACCACGGGGTCCCATCAAACACCAGGCACCGGCAGCCCCTGGGACACCCAGAGCCCCCGTGGCTGTGTCCTGTGCCCCACAGCTGTGCCCTGTGCCCCACAGCTGTGCCCTGTGTCCCACGGCTGTGCACTGTGTCCCACAGCTGTGCACTGTGTCCCACGGCTGTGCACTGTGCCCCACGGCTGTGCACTGTGTCCCACAGCTGTGCCCTGTGCCCCACGGCTGTGTACTGTGCCCCACGGCTGTGCACTGTGCCCCACAGCTGTGTACTGTGCCCCACGGCTGTGCACTGTGTCCCACAGCTGTGTCCTGTGCCCCACAGCTGTGCACTGTGTCCCACGGCTGTGCACTGTGTCCCACGGCTGTGTCCTGTGTCCCACGGCTGTGCACTGTGTCCCACAGCTGTGCCCTGTGCCCCACAGCTGTGCACTGTGCCCCACGGCTGTGCACTGTGTCCCACAGCTGTGCACTGTGTCCCACGGCTGTGCACTGTGTCCCACGGCTGTGTCCTGTGTCCCACGGCTGTGCACTGTGTCCCACAGCTGTGCCCTGTGCCCCACAGCTGTGCACTGTGCCCCACGGCTGTGCACTGTGTCCCACGGCTGTGTCCTGTGCCCCACAGCTGTGCACTGTGCCCCACGGCTGTGCACTGTGTCCCACGGCTGTGTACTGTGCCCCACAAGAGGTTCCATGGCAATGCATCATCCCTCTCTGCCAGGAGAGGATACACAGGTGTTCCAGGAAGGACCATGGTGCCAGGTGCTGCATTTCACACTGCATCCTGTGGGCCAGAGTCTGGGCATGGAGCTGGGCCACCTCTGGGCTGGCAGCAGGGCCCTTGGCACCTGGATGTGCCCAGCAGGGCTGGGGGACAGGGCTCCAGGCAGAACTCTGGGCCTTTTTCCTCATGGATAAAGTTTCCCAGTGGTGGAGTGTCCCTTGGAGGAGGCCTAAGCTTTTCTGGCATTTCCCAAG
This sequence comes from Cinclus cinclus, assembly GCF_963662255.1. Lineage (NCBI taxonomy): Eukaryota > Metazoa > Chordata > Aves > Passeriformes > Cinclidae > Cinclus > Cinclus cinclus. Next base: position 12,164,320 of record NC_085065.1, read on the forward strand.
GAGAGGACAGCACAGCACTGGTGACCTTGGGCACCTCCCAACACCTCCCAGCTGAGCTACAGGTACATCCCAGTGCCTGGAGCTGCCGGGTGTGCTGCCCTGTCCCCGGCAAGTCCCCTCAGAAGTTTAGGGAGCACATGCCCACCAGTGCTTCCAGTGCAGACTCTGTCCCTTGGCTCCAGCACCAGAACAGTGGCCAAGACCGCTCCTGTCCCAGTGCCATGTTGTTCTCCCTCTTCCAGAAAACAAAACCAAGGAGGCCTGAAGGGTTCATTTAAAATAAATAAAAAACTGGGAATTGTGCTGATTTGAAGGAAAGGCAGCCCCATCCTGAGCGGGGAGCGCAGCGCCAGCCCAGCCCCGAAGGGCAGAGAGAGATGTGCTGAGAACTGCAGCCCTGTGCAACTTCAGCCTTTGATCGTATATCTCACACGTGCCCTTTGCTTTCCCTCTGCTGATATTTATTAGGTTTAATTTTACTGGGACACGGCTGTAAGTGAGACAGATGGAATGGGGTCTGTGCGCCTGGTGAACACATCTTAATTAAACAGATAAATAAACTTTCATTCCAGGAGGCTTCAGTTTCGGAGGTGCTCCTCCAGGGCTGCGGCTCTGCGGGGCTGGGCACAGCCCTGGTGCCACCAGCGGTGCCCTTGTGGCACTGTGGCACAGTCCCTGGGAGCAGCAGGGTGAGGGAAACCAGCCCGTGGTGACCAGCAAGGTGTTCCCCACTGGAGCTGACTGGGGTTTGGTGTCACCCTACCCAGCCAGCGTCCCCCAGGGCTCCCTGCTGCAGAGGGACATCTCTGCAGCCAGGCACGCGTTGGTGATGGCAGGAGAAGGGAGAGAGCAGACTCCAACAATCCTCAGCTCGCAGAGCTGTGCCCATTTCGCTGCTGGCTCAGGGCAGCGCCAGCACTTGTGGTGCTGCCACCGGCCAGGAATGCCTTTGAGTCACCCTGGCCGGAGCCGGCGCGGGGGAGGATGGGCACATTACCTCATCCTGGAGCCAGTTCTGCTTCACGTGGTTCTCTTCGTTGGGCACCGCAAGGCCAGTGTGCCAGGCAGTGCCCTGCCATTGTCACCTCCAGGAGCTGCAGTGGAGCCAGACTGGCCCAGGCCCTTTGGAGCTGCCTGTTGGCTTGCTCAGGTTATCCCCCATGGTCTGTGTGGTGCCTGCATGTGCAGGTTCCTGGGGGAGCCCCTCTCCCCTCAGCTGCACCAAGGGCTGTGGGAGGACACACGAGCTGTCCCCCACCCTTCCCCAGGTACCGGAATGCACAGGAGGGCACCAGGGGCATGGGGATCCCTGGGAAGGGAAGCCGGAGGCCAGCAGGAGCGTGGGGTCTGAGCACCATGGTGTGCTGAACGGGCCGCTGCATCTGTCGTAATCTTTGGGGCTGGAGGGGGAGCAGCTGTGGTGGGGCACCCACGGGGAGCAGTGCCTGGGGATGCTGTTGGCAGCAGGTGTCACTGCTGGACCTTTTTGGCACCCAGTACTACAAGGTGGTGGTGGTGGTGACAAAGCCTCCCCCTGGCCTGGCATCCCCTCCCTAATTTGCAGTCCCTTTGGAGTGCAGTTTCCCCACTCTCAGGACCCCCTGGGAGGGGCTGGCACCCCCTTGGCCCCACACAGCCCTTTCTCAGGATGGCTCTTCCAGAGCTGCTTGCAGCAGGTTTTCCCTGGGCCGGCCATGCCACACGCTGCTGCTCTGGAGTGTCTGCAGCAGGAGCGGTACCAGGACACTGCAGCATGTCACTGTGCCTGGGGATACTGTGGAAAATCCCAGCTCCAAACGGCTGGTCGTGTGCTGGAGGCTCCGGCAGAGACGGAGCATCAGCAGCTGCTGGCACAGCCCTGCCTTTGTGCATCACATTTGGCCAAGATGGAAACTGAGCCGAGCCCAGGTTTCGTTTCCTACGTGCCCCAGCACAATGCCACCCTGGCAGCCTCGGCACTGCCACGGCTCCAGAGCTGGGCACGATGTTGTGCCGCGGCGTGGGGCACCAGGGAGGGACCCCGGGGCTGCTGCGAGGCCCTGATGGGTGGAGGTGCGAGGTGGGACGGGGACCCGAGCGAAAATACACCTGTGCCCAGGCCGGTGTCCCTTGCGGGCACTGGCATGGCACGTAGGCATTGCCATGGCAGCCGTGACAGCGGCGAGTGTGGCGTGGATGCGTCAGGGCTGCTGGCAGCACCGCAGGCCCCTTGGAAACGCCAAAACACCTCTCGAGCTCTGCCGGGGCTGACCTCTGCCCGCCAGCTGGTGGCTCTTGGGGCACAGGGTCCCCGTCTCTCTGGGGAGCACAGGGAAGCCAGTGCCGTGGGCAGGGGTCCCTCATACCACCCCAAGGCCCCTCGGGGGTCCCCTCCGTGCCTGTGGGACTGGCAGGCGGGTGGGGGGGCTCACAGGGCCCTGCCTGGGGTCCCACACCTTGGCAGGGTCGAGCAGCGATGCCCGGGGCGCGCGGGCAGCGGGAGGCTGCGCTTGGCGCGGCAGGGAACGCCGTGCGGGGCCGTGCGGAGCCGTGCGGGGCCGGTGGCTCCGGGGAGGCGGAGCAGGGGCCGCTGCACGGCTCCGGGGCTGGCGGCGAGAGCGCGGCGGTGCGCACGTGTGCGGCGGTGTGTGCGTGGGGGAGTCCCGGGCAGCCCCGGCACCGCACGGCGGAGCCCCGGTAAGACCCTTCCTCCCCCGGGAGCCGGGAACGGAGGCGGCTCTGCCCGCTCGGCCCCATCCTGCCCGGCTGCTTGCCCAGCGTGTGGCCGGGGTGGCGAGGGCGGCGGGGAAGCCATCTGCAAAGCGGCGGCGGTGGAGGGGTTAAGTGCGGGATCAGCTGTTCTCATGTCATTACGGATTCTCTTCATTTTATACAGAGCTCTGTTTGATGTCTGAATGCACAGGGGACTCCCCCTCCTCCTCCAACTCCCACCCCTTTTATTTCGCTCCCGAGCCCTCTCTCCTTCCTCCTCCCCTTCCTTTCTCTCCCGCTCCGCTCTGGCTCACGCACACCCTTTGCAGACCGTGCGCTCAGTGCCAGTGGCTAATGGCCCCGAAGTGAAGAGCCAAGCGCTGCTCCGGCGGCGGCGCGGCCGGCCTGCCGCAGATGAACCCTCCTAACTAGCGCCGAGGGGTCGGGAGGGACGGCGAGGAGGGGAGAGCCCGAGGGGCCAGCCGGGAAGACGAGGATAGCGGTGGATAGCGGTGTGCGGAAGAGGACGGACCCGCGAGCAGCTCCACGGCTACCTGTCGACACATGCTGTGCTCCATGGCTAACTCGGGCTGCCTCCTTGTCTCCAACTCAGGCATGCTTCCTCACTCTCTCCCCTGTCCTCCAGCCTTCCTCTACCTCCAACAGGTAAGCCACCCTCTCCGGGGGAATTCTTTTTTTTTTTTTTTTATTTTTTTGCTTTCCGGTTCACACGTGTTTCTGGCTGGTTCCCTCTCGGCAGAGGGTAAGAGCTTCACGGCTTCCTCCCAAGCATCCCCGCTCCAGCCCCACGGCGGCCGGAGCTGCGCCGCTGGGGCGGCTCGGGTCCTCGGCTGCAGCTTTTGGGGTTTCTCCGGTTTCCCGGGAGCACGGCCAGGGCAGAGGCGCGGGCAGTGCGGCAGGCAGAGCCGCCGGCGCGGCTCCAGCGCTTCCCCGCCTCGGTACTGCTGCGCTGGGCGATGATGGATGCTCGGACGAAGGAACGAGGCTCCTGCGTGGCCTGAGCAGCCTCCAGAGAGAGGGGAAGGTGCTGAGCTGGCGCGTGCACACGTGTGGGCACGTATGTGTGCGTGTGCTCGCGCTGCGTGGCCACGGCGTGCGTGGGTTTGTCCCGCTGTCACAGGAAGGTGCTGCAGAGGGACTGGGGGGACCTGGCCCCAGGGCAGCCCGGGCACAGGGTGCTGAGGCCGTCAGTTTAGTCCTTCACCCAGTCCGAGGTTTTGCTGTCCCACAGGGCTGCCCTGATTCCCGTGCTGGACCCCAAGTGCCAGGTTTCCGGGCCTGTCGTCCCGGGGGAAGCGCAGCTTGGGAGAGGCGGCATCTTCTTCAAATGCCTCTGTGCTGCGTCGGAAATCCCGTCTCCCAGCCAGGCAAACCACTCCATTTGTGATATCAGGAGTTTAAAAATTCATGGCGTCCTCCCTGCGCTCGGCGTGGCCGGCGCGGTTCACCCAGCGGCGAGGACGGGCACACGGGTGCCAACCCTCCATCCCAGCGGGAAAGGCTCTGGAGCGTTTGATCCCCTGGGACGTCTGTGGCTGGTGGCCGATGGGGCCGTGGCCAGTGGTGGTGGGGATGGCGAGGCCCAGGTCATGCTGTCCTGCTCTGGCAGGGGCTGGGGAAGCCGGTGCTGGTTACACGAGCGTGGGCACGGGGGCTGCGCCTGTGCGTGATTTATTGCACATTCCTGCGGGCAGACCCCGGGGACAGGCAGGGCCTGGGGACAGCCAGGGCTGCGCCGGATCTCGCTCTTGTCTTCCCAAAGCTGCACTGAGGTCCCTGTGGCTATTGCCACTGAGCAAAAACTGTCCCTAGACCCCCCACCCACCCAGGGAATGGTTTCTGCCCCCGTGAAGGGAGCACGTGGATGCTTTGGACTGGCAGGGCCCAGAGCCTCTCTTGCAGCATGGGAGATGTCCCTCTCCAGCTGGGATCCCCCCGTCCCTGGCCACACAAGGGGCTCAGCTGTGCTGCTCTCTTGCCCTGCAGAGCACTCTGGCATGGATCAGCCTGGGTCTGGCAGCAGGGGTGACAGCATGGCCAGATGGGTGCTCCCAGAGCCTGCGGGGCTGGGCAAAGAAGAGCTGCAGGTCCCTGGGAAGCAGCAGCTTTCCTGGGTGTGCTGCTCTGCACCTGGCAGCTCCCAGTTCCCCCATCACCCTGCCTGGTTTGGTTTGACCGTTGTGTTCCGCATCTCTTCCTCCCTGCTCTCCCAGAAGCCTCCTGCTCCTTGGCAGCAGCTCTGGACTTGCAAGCCAGGAGGAGGGTTTTATTACAGGATTTGGAGTTGGATTTTCAGCCAGCTGATGAGCACGATGGAGGTGAAAATCTCCGTCCTCTTCCTAGGGTTTATGCTGTGCTGGGGTTCTGTACCCAGCACTTGGGGACAGGTGTTCCTGATCCATGTGACACCAAGGTGTCAGGGAGAGGGGCGTCACTGGTGGCCATCACATGGGGCAGGGGCGTGGGGCACGTGCTGCTGATGGGCCCCTCAATGGGTGTTCCTGGCACCTGCTTTAGCTCTCTGAATTTGCTCTGGATTTTAGACGTGGCCACTTGTGCCGCCTGCACCTTAGGAGAGCACAGGGAGCAGTGCTGTTTCTGCCTGTGGGCTGTGCCCACCCCTGAGCTGGCTCTGGCCAGCTGTCCTGGCTCACCTCTGTGTAGCGGGGACACCTGAGAGAGTTCAAATGACTCTCCCCGAGTTGGTTGTGTCATTGGGGGACTTGGTTTTGACCCCCAGGGTTACAGGTCTGAACGTTTTATGGGTTTGTAAGGAGGCGTACCTTGATAGTGCCTGAGTGTGCTGGGCTGGCTGGTCGGTCAAGAGCTGGTGCGTGCCAGGGTGTGCACACAGTGACTGCCCTCGTCCCCTTCAGACACTGCTTTCCCTACCAGGAGCCTGTGGCTGGACTGGCTCCCGAGGATGCTGCTGACGTTTCATAGCTCTCAGCCCCAGCGTTTTCAGCTGTGTTGGGATTTGAAGGAATGACCAAGTAATGAAGCTCTCAGCAAAACTTCAGTTCTTCCAGCACCAAGGAGGGTTCAGCAGTGCCAGTGGCTCTTCCAGGTGCTGCGGGTCCACACTTTGCTCCACTCCCTCCCTGTGGCCACCCTGGCAGGGGCCGTGGGCTGTGGCATTCTGGGTTGTGCAGCCACGCTGTGCCCAGGAACTCCCCCTGGCACTGCCGTGCTCCAAGGGCAGGACTTGAGGAGGGCTGGAGGGCAGGGCCACAGGAGAGTGGGTGCATGTCTGCAGCAGAGCAGCCCGGGCAGGTGGGAACGCTGCATCCTTCCATGGGGTGTGGCAGGGACATTTGGCTCTTGCTCACTGAGGGTCTGGGTGTGGAAGGACACTTCGGTGGCTTGGTTTGTTTGCAGAGGAATCAGTCACTGCTTGAAACACATCTCTGCTGTTGCTGTGAGTGAGCAAGCGATGGCTGCAGGACAAGGCTCAGTACTGAGCCAGGGCAGGTCCGGGCTCTGAGGCTCAGCATCAGCTCTACCCCAGCACAGCCCTGGTGCAGCACAAGCCACGTGCAGGTCCGATCCCAACCCAGCTCAGGTTGATGTGCAGGTGTGCTGGACCGCCCTGCAGTGCTGCTCCTCGCCGGGAACATCCCCGGTGCTCACAGTCACACCACGGCACAGGAGACTTGGCTGAGCCGTGCCTGGCCCACCGGGAAACAGCCTCTGCAAATCCTGCTTGGAAAATTCCTTTCCAAAAGGGCTGCTGCCAAGTTTAGCATGTTATATTTTTAGGGAGCAGGTCTATTCCGAGCGGTGTTGCCGCGTGTTGCAGCAGCGGGTTCGTTTCAAACCGCGTTTCTCCCCCTGCTCGTGCAGGGATGTGAGACCTGGCACGGCAGCTCCCAACTCTGGCTGTGCTGTGGCAGCTGCCCTGCTCAGTCAGGACAGGCCCTAAAGCCCCCAAAACATGTCTTCTGCTTTGGGTTCTTTTATATTGAAAACAGTGACATTAATTTTAGCTTTGCAAAGCTGCTTTTCCCACAATAGCTGTGATTTTGGCCCACACTGCCTGGAAATGCTCTTTTTATAGGTATATTCCTATTTTTATGCTATAGTGATGGGTGAATGAGTAGATTAAATTAGATTTAGTATCTGTCATTCTTTAAAGCATCACATGCAGTTGGGGGTGGGGATAAGAAAGAAAGGCTAATTAGGAGAGAGGGTGCAGGCCACCCCCACCAGCTCCACCACCCCTGGCCCTGGGGCTGCCCCCACTCAGGGGCAGCATCCATATAGGAAGATGCTTCTGAAACATGGTTTTCCTGTGCAGCCCCCAGGCCAGGCCAGCTCCTGGTCTGCAGCCAGGGCTGGGCAGGGTGCTGGGACTGCACTGGGCACCCCAGGCACCTCCAGGTGCTTCAGGGTCACTTGGCTGCCTGGCTGCTCTCCCCACGGGGATGGGGGCACTGTGTCTGTGGGATGGTGGGCTTCCACGGAGGAGCCAGGGGCACCACGGGGCACTGCAGCCCCTCCAGTGTTAGTCACTTCGGTGCAGGTTTTTGTAGTCAGTGTGGGGCTGGGGTCTGGGGGGTGCAGGGAGCTGTGCCAGGGTTGGGAAGGGTGCCTGGGCACAGGATAACCAAATGTCCAAGGAAGGAGCTGAATCTTCCAGTGCTGCTGAGCCTAGCAGCGTGTGGTCAGGGGCTGTGCAGTCCTGGCCATGCCGTGGCTACTGGCCCAGGGACATGCCAGTGCCATGGAGCAGGCTGGGAGCTGCAGGATTCACTCCTCCACTGTCCATGGGCAGCCCCAGCAGGGCTTTAACCTGCACCACCTCCCTTGGTGTTCAGGGGCTGGGAGGGAGCATCCCAGAAGGTCAAGGGTTTGTGGTGGGCATGGCCTGCCAGGGGTCAGGTGCAGCTCCCCAATTCCATACAAGCCCTGCTGTGCCCCGCCAGGATCCACACCCGGGTTCTCACCACAGCCTTCAAACAGCTCCTGTGGAAAATCAAAACTGGGGAGAGAAGAGTGGGAGCAGGCGACAGTGGCAGCTTATTTGTGATCTGCATTGTGTGGGGAGCCCTTAATTAGAGGTAATTAGGCTAATTAACTTGCAAATGAGAAACTCGTCTTTTTCTCCTTTTCTTTTACAAGAAAAAATAGAAAAGATGAACAACAAGATAAATATTGAGGCTAATTGCGTTGTACCTGCCTCAGCCCACAGGATGCCTTGGTGCCCACCAGCCTGGCACTGTGTGCCACCCCTGTCCAGCTGTCCTGCCGTGGCTGTCCCCACTCAGGGCTGTCCCCACGGCCAGGCGTGTGTGCCCATGTCCCTCGGGTCCCTGCTGGCACCCAGCAAGGACCCGGTGTGGGGACAGGAGCCGTGGGGACAGTGGCCTCCATGGTATCTGTCATTGCCAGGACCCAGTGATCAGGCCCTGGCAGTGGCCAGTGCCACAGAGGGCATGGCTCCAGCATCATACCTGGCATAGTCCCTGCCAAAGCCATCCCACCCCGCACCAGGACTGGAGCAGGGACATCCCCTCTGTGACACCACCACGTGCCCAGCTGTTTTCCAGCTCTTCCCCTGTGGCATCTCTGCTCTCCCCTCACTCTGTGCTGCACACCCCGGGGGCTTTGTTAGCACAACCCAGTTCAAATGTCTGATTAGTCTTTAGGAGATCGAGGGGTCAATTTTCCACAGCTCCTTCCTCTCCATTTAACTAATTTAACTGCACGATTGTTACAAATTTCATTTTATTATAGCGCTGCTTCTCAGTCCAATTGAATTACCAAAATCTCATTTTCTCAGAAGTGCTGAATATGTAATTAGAGGAAAAATTATGCTCCTGGCTGCCTATCAGAGAGGGCTGTGTGCAAGCACTGTCCGGGTGCACACATGGGTCCTTGGTGCCACGAGTGCCCACACCATGTGGGCGAACAAGTGCCACGTGCAGCTGTGCCAGAGCCCAGCATGGTGACAATGGTGTGACAGTGACAGGGTCTGTGGGTGGGCTCTGGGCTGTGAGGGGCTCTGCAGGTGCAGGACCCAGGACTCTGCTGGAGCCCTGGGAGCTGTGGAGCCATATGTGGGGATGGCAGTGCAGCTGCTGTGGGGCTTGTGGCAAGTACTAGGCCAGTGGCCACTGATCCCACTGCTCACAGTGCCTGGAGCTGTCTGCATTCAGCTGGGCTCTGGCAGCTCCTTGTGAGGATTCCAGAGCCCCAGCCCTTTCCAAGAGGGGGAACAGCAGCTGCCCCCAGGCCCTCTGGAGCAGCAGGCTGGTCACCACTGGTCCATGCCATGTGTGGGCATCTGCATCTGACACTGGTGCCTGCAGAGCTCAGGAGGATGCTCACGGGCGCTCAGGTTGCCTCCGGCCCATCCCTGGGCTCTCCAGCCTAGCTTTTACCTTGTGGGCCACCTGTCACAACCTTTTGGTGGCCACCGTGGACCAAACACCTCTGGGAATCTCAGCCAGCGCTGCAGACACCAGATCTGCCTCGCTCCGGTGTGCCTGGAGGCAGAGCTGTGCCAGGGATGCCACCAAGGACTCCCACAGGTGTGCCCTGGCACTGCTGGCAGTTCCAGGAGCTGCCTGGGTGAGCCCAGGCCCCACCGGCGATGTCGGGCTGTGTTCAGGAGGGAGCCAGAGGGCTGAGCATCCCGGAGCTCTGTTCCTCCGTGCCCGACCCCGCCGCGTCCCCGGCGCTGTCGCAGCCGTCAGGCGCTCCCGGTGCGGTGGCACCGCTCCATGGCGAGCCAGGAGCTGTCGGCCGGGCAGGCGGGGGTGGCCGGGAGCCCCCCCCAAGCACCCCCGTCTCGCCTTGGTTACACAACATTATCATTTCATAATACTCTGAAATATACATGAAGTTGGCTGAATGCAGATGAAATTGCACCATTTACTTCATGAATATTTCATGAAGCCTCAGCTCCGAAGTTTCCAGCTGGCAGAGCCAGGAGCCGGGGCCGGACCGTGGCCCCTTGTGCCCCGTGCCGGAGGTGACAGGGACACACGTGCCGGTGTGTGCCCGGGCCATCCCCACTCCTGGATGTCACAGGGCTGCCACCGCTCCGCCCGTCCTCCCCGGGCTGCCAGGGGCGCAGGGGCAGCAGCGTCCCTGGCTCTGTTAGCTGGAGGGCAGGAGCGGGGTGGGGGGATGCCCAGTGCCGGGACAGAGTGTGGCAGCCCAGAAAAATTGTGTTTGCCACGCCAGCAGGCTGCTCTGCTTCCCCCTGCCGCTCCTCCTCCTCCTTCTCCTCCTCCTCCTCCTCCTTCTCCTCCTCCTCCTCCTCCTTCTCCTCCTCCTCCTCCTCCTCCTCCTCCTCCTCCTCCTCCTCCCCCAGCTCAGGTCCTGCCTGCTCCCTGGAGCACTCCTTTCCCCCGCAGCATCCCTGAGATGCCATTACCAACCTCTCACCCCTCCCTGCGCTCGGCGATGAAGACATTTATCCACTGCTGCCACTGGTCCCTGCAGCTCCTCACTGCTTCCCTGCTTCCTCCACAAGGTCCATCCTCATCATCACCCCAGCTCTCTGAGGGATCACTGTGGCCCCACTTCACCCCCAGCTCCTGACATCCCCACGGTGGGCAGGGCTGGTCCCTCCAGGGGCACCCCGACCCCTGGCCCACAGCCGGGAGCTCTGTGCCTGCACAGCACCAGGCACTGCTTTGTATGGATGGCACAGCTTTTGGGGTAATGAAATATTTACAGGTCACTGGTTTTGTGAGAAATGACAGGGATCAGTCAATTCCTTTTCAGGGAGTAATTTTCTTCCCCTTCATGGCCTGTGTTCCATGTTGACAGTCATTAGCATGGCCGAGGGCTGGATCCAAGGGGGGACGTTGTGTCGGTCACGAAGATGAGTTGTGCTGGGCACCGTGATGCCTGCATGGGCCCAGGGTGCCTGGGGGCTACCTTGGGCCGTGCCAGGACCCTTCTGCCTCCACTGGGCGTTTCCTGAACCTGTCTGTGCTGCTCAGCACAGTGCCACACCGCCCTGCTCCAGGGCAGATGGTCCCACCAGTTCCCCTGGCTGCTGCTGGCTCTGGTTTCCTGCTGGTGGGCACAGCAGGTCCCCCACGGGAGACGTTTGGAATTGCTGGGCACCCTTCCCTGTGCTCTGCAGTGACCTCAGGATCCCTCATGATGTGGCAGGGGTGTGCCCTGGCATTAGCAAGCAGGCAGGAGCCATTCCAGGTCACAGTGAAGTGTTTTCTGCCTGCCCTGCCTTGCCTGCAGGATATGCTCATTGAGGCTCTGAAGCTTGCAGGAGCATCTGAGGGGGCTCTGTGGATGCTGTGGGCCCCCTTTCCCCTTGCAGCAGGTGTCTGCTTCCCAGTGGGAGGAGCAGGACAGCCACAGGTAGTGGGAACCACTGTCAGGGTGGGGAGGAGTGGAGTGACAGGGCTGTCTTCTCTCTCCAGTTGCTCTGGCACTCCACACATGTGGCTTCACCCAGCTGTACGTGTGCTGTGACCAAAGAGTGCCGTGACCAAGCAGGGTCAGCCATGACCAGGCAGTGCCATGCCGTGACCAGCCCCGTGCTGTGCCACCCCTGCACCATCAGCGCCGTGTAGGTAGCGCAGGGAGGGCACAGCCATGGGCAGTCAGCTAATGGGAGCTGCCCCGGGCTGGAGATGGGCCTGGGGTCAGGCCAGGGCAGCAGGATGGCTGTGAGGCTTGGAGGAGTTGGGCACGTGCGTGGTGGCTGCCGTGGCAGCAGGGCACGGGTGAGCAGCCCGTCACCGCAGGCACTCCTGCGTGGCACCGGCACTGCTGGCCTGTCCCGGCCCAGGTTTGGTGGCCCAGTGCTCGTGGCTGGCAGCTGACTTGTGTTAGTGCAGGGCCCTGCACTCTGGCTGATAGCTCCGACCCGTCCTCTGCATCCAGGGGCTCCTGGCATGTTCTTTTCTTAAAAAGGAGCAAATGTGGGAAAAGGCGTCGTCAGCCCCGAGCTGACAGGCACAATCACCAAAATGCGGTGTCGGCAGGAACCGGCCCCACGCGCTAAATGACTTGAAAGGAAATGGCCTGGATTGTGCTGAGGAGGCAGAGTAGGGGGAGAAAGCAAGTGGAGCAAACAAAAAAACTTCATTAATTAAAGAAACTCGTTAATGAGGGACATTTAATCAGCTAAAGATGATATCTACCCCTTGCCTGCTGCGGCAGCTGCTGTGCAGTGCTGGTGGTGTGAGACTGAGCCGTGGGCAGGGCAGAGGACACTGCACAGGGGACACCTGGCAGGGGACTCAGTGTGGGGGACACTGCACAGGGGACACCTGGCAGATTTCCCTGTTCCAGCCTCTCTTCTGCCATCCCTGGGGCAGAGGTGTTTGAGCACAGGCTCATGCCACAGTCCTGCTGGTACCTGCTGGGCTGCAAAAGTGGGTCCCCAGGGACCCCCTGGGTGCTCAGTGCAAGGTGACACCCCAAAAGGGGCTCCAGCCACCTCCTGGTAGGAACAGAGGGACCCTCACTGCTGGGGACTGCCCAGGGATGGGGCTGTTCCAGTGGTGTGGGCAGCATGGCTTGTGGAACTGAGTAGCGTGATGTCCACATGCAGCACACAGCCAAACCTGTAGAGTTCCCTTCCCCATGGGACCCTCACCCATGGGGTGCAGGCCCAGTCAAGCAGCTCTGTCCCCAGAGGGGGTGGCCAGGCACTGGGAGCGGACGGGAGGCACTGGGAGCTGTGGATCTGTGTCTCTGCAGCACCCACAGCTCCAGTGCCATGAGTAGCAACCAGGGGAACCTAATGGTCCCTGAATGAAATAATACCCGGGCTGACAGGCACTGCGACAGCCCTAATTAATAACTGGTACAAACGTGGCTGTTGGGACAGGCTGATGAGGGACAGGGAGGGCCCAAGACCTGGGCAGGTGGAGGCAGTCCCTGTGTTCCGTCTGCCCTCTGACATCCTGGTCCCTGCCTTGGTGGCTGATCCTGGCTGTGGAGACTGCAAGGATGTACCCAGGGCAGAGCAGGAGAGGAGGGGGGTGAGCTGCTCCTGGTTTTGCACATGCAGGCAGGGAGGGACGGACAGGGTGCCAGGGACAGGAGGGAGGGATGGGCAGCAGGCACGGGGGATGCAGGCGGGCACTGCAGAGTGCCCGCGGTGGCTCCCTGCTCCCTGGAGAAGAGTCGGGTGCCAAGACCCAGGCGGGCACAGGATGGAGCCCTCCGACCTGCCCGGTGGAATTAGCACCTGGGTGTGGGCAGGAGTGGCGTGGGCAGCTCCCGGTGCCCGTCCCGTGCAGGGGCTCTGCTCCTGCAGCGTGGCAGCCCCGGGCCGCTCCGGCAGGTGCGGCTGAGTCAGCGCGGGCAGGCGCTGCCGCTGCTGCCGATGACTTGCAGATCTGCAGCGGGGCTATTCCCGCTCTGTGTCCCCTCTCTGTGTTCCCGCTGCCACCCTCACAGCCCTGCGGGCTGGGGATGGGGGGATGGCAGCTGCCAGCGCATCCCCCCCCAGCCCCCCCCGCCGTCCCTCCCCAATATAAATCGGTGACACACACAATTAAGTAGCTCGTCTCTGCGGGCTGAGCCACAGATGGATTTCACAGGCCAGAGGCTGCAGCAGCACGCTGTAAAGCATCCCAGGGGCTGCAGCCCTGGGACTGCTCTGGGGTGCAGCACACACCTGGGCGTGTGCTGGGCTGTGGAGGTGGACAGTGGGTGGATGGGCGGGTGTGCAGAGCAGGCACAGCCTGGGAGCCCCACGCTGCGCTCCCAGCCCCACACAAACCCCAGCAGCCCTTCGCCCTTGGCGTGGGTGCAGCTCACCCCGTTTGACCAAGGCGGCCAAGCCAGCTGCGTTAGAGCAAAGGGCCTAATCAAATATTTAGCAGTTAATTGATCCCTGTCTGGCGTTTGCCAAGGGGCCATCAGCATCCCTCCCTGACGCCCCTCCCAGCCTGCCCAGCAGTGCTGGTGCTGTGCAGCTCCCAGCACGGTGCTTCTGGCCGGGCTCTGCTTTGCCCTGTGCTGGGCTCCAGAATGGGGCCTGACCATGTCTCCCTTCCCAAGGAGAGGGATACTCAGGAGCCAGCTTCAGGAGTTAAACCCTACGTGGAGACCTCCATCCTTCTACCCAAGCCCCAGCACACTGGGCAGGCAGGGATAGGAGCGGGAGAGGATGGGGCTCAGCTGCTGGCAACATGACCCCAAAGGCACCACAGCCCAGAGACAGCTCCGGGTTTGGGGGAGATGGCAAAGGCTGGGGTGTAGGGGAGTGGGTGGGGTGGGTCTGGCTGTTGAGATCAGAACCCCCTCCCGGGGAAGCGGCAGCCCAGGCATGGCAGCAGCTGAGGGAGACGGTGCCGCTCTCTTGGCAGGGTAACCAGGACGCCACGGCTCCACCGGACGCGATGGCTCAGCCCTACCCCCCCGCCCAGTACCCCCCGCCCCCCCAGAACGGGATCCCCGCAGAGTACGCCCCGCCGCACCCCCACCCCACGCAGGACTACTCGGGGCAGAGCTCGGTACCGGAGCACGCCATGAGCCTCTACACACCAGCACAGAGCCACAGCGAGCAGCCCGGCAGCGAGGCCAGCACACAGTCCATAGCAGGGACACAGACAGTACCGGTAAGGCGCTGCCTCGGGGCTGCCTCGGGGCTGCGGGTGGGCTCAGGCCGGTACCACAGGCACTGGGGGTGCTGGGGCAGTCCTGCTGCAGGGATCCTGGGAAGTGCCAGAGCTGCCAGGAGGGTCCTGGGGCAGTGGTGCTGCCTGGCCAAAGTGCCACAGGCTGGGTGTTCCTACCATCATGCCCCCTCACAGCTCCCCATCATTTCTCATCAATCCACTTGCCTGGCTCTGCTCTGCAAGATCGTGGCAGTTATAGGGCTGGAATGCAGCACCAGGAAGGTGCTGAGCTCAACGCTTTCCAGTCCTTCCACGTGGTCCCGAGTGCAGCATCTGCACCCCCATAACCCCACCATCATCCCCTGGCTCACCAGGAGGGAGGGACACTCGTGGGGCACTGCCCAGAACCTGGAGACCACAGGGTCCAGGGTGTCCCTGCTGGGGACACGGGGCTGGCATGGCCTGGGGCTGATGGCAGCAGTGCCCCCCACAGCAGACAGACGAGGCGGCACAGACAGACAGCCAGCAGCTACACTCCTCAGACAACACAGACAAGCAGCAGCCCAAGAGGTTACACGTCTCCAACATTCCCTTTCGATTCCGGGACCCCGACCTGCGGCAAATGTTTGGGGTGAGTACAGCTCCATCCAGGCATCACATCTCTGCTCCCTGTGTCCCATGGCACCATCGGGACCTTGGCACTGTCACCTCCCAAGGGCCTGTACTGCCCAGCCCCTGTGTGTGCAGTGGGGAGTGACACAGAGCCCTTGTCCCCCCTCCACTGTCCCCTTCCCAGCCCTCATTAGGACTCAGAGCAGTGCCAGCTAAGGAATTTTTGGATGACACTCCCCAAGTCCTGTCAGAGTAGGAGCCATGGGAGGGACGAGGGCTTTCCCCTGCATGACCCTGGGGTCCCCAGGTCTGGCCCCCAAGGCAACCCTCTGCCCATCCCTGACACAGAGCCCCATGCTAGCAGCTCTGGGTGCAGGGCCAGGGGCTTTGCAGGCACTCACCCCTTTGTTCTCTCCACTTGCAGCAATTCGGGAAAATTCTGGATGTGGAGATCATTTTCAATGAGCGGGGCTCCAAGGTGGGTGATGCCCATGGCCAGCACCATACAGTGAGTCCTGGGGAGGGTGTCAGTAGAGCCAGGTTGCCCAGCAGTGCTGTGACCTGCTCTCCCCTCCTCTCCTGTCCCATGGTTCGCTGGCATGCGCTGTGCCTTGTCGGGGCAGCCCCGGCGCCAACTGGGGAGGTTGTGTGGGTGCCTGCACCTGGCACTGGAGGGAGGAGAGGGCTCGCTCTGTCCTGCCACAGGCAGCTCGTGTCCCTCTGTGTCTGGATGTCTCTGTTGTATCTTCCCTGCTTTCTGTGCCCCTCTCCCAGACTCTTCTCCCAGCTCGTGGGTGATTCTGGGGCCTGAGCTGGGACCCCTGGCCCCTATGGGGACCCCAGTCTGGGCTCTTCTTCTCTGCACTGTGGCAGCTTCACCTCCTGTGCCAGCTCTCCTGATTCACCCCCTCTCTCTCTCTGTCCCCACACCCTCTCTCTGTCTCTCTCTGTCTCTTTCTTTCTCCTTTTCTCCTCTGCTCACAGGGTTTTGGGTTTGTAACTTTTGAAACTAGCACAGATGCCGACCGGGCACGGGAGAAGCTGAATGGCACCATCGTAGAGGGCCGGAAGATTGAGGTGCTCAGATAAGTGTGCTAGTGCCGTGCCATGCCTGCGTGTGCGTGTCCCCTGCCCGGGCTCTGGGGCGCTTGGGGGCAGCTCCGGGTGCCCGGTGCCCCAGGGAGCCGTGCCCGGCGCGTGCATGTGTCCCTGAATGTAGCACGGGAGCATGTGTGCCAGCTGCCGGGAAGGTCATGGCTTGGCACAAGGAGCGTCTGGCCCAGAGGAACCTCCTGGGTGCATAGAGCCGGGGTGTCAGCTGGGGCTGTGTTCTGCCTGGTACAGACAAGTCTGGCAGACCCCTGTGCCCACAGCAGCTGCCCCAGGCTCTGCAGAGAGCTTTGGGGCTCTGCCCCGCATGCCATCCCCCCTGTTGTGTGCTGGGAGGGGAGGATCCACCCGCAGCTCCACACCTGCAGTGCCAGCAGCTGCCCAGCCCCAGAGGCTTTGATTTCTGCAAGCTTAGCACAGGGATCAGGCTCTGCCCATTTACCAGCAGCTCCTCACTGGTGCTGGCGAGTGGTGGGAAGCAGGGTGGCACATGGCAGAGGGAGTAGGACAAAATGTCCTCAGCAGTGCTGATGGCAGAGATGGAGCCCGGCAGGACACAGCTATGGCCCCAAGGACAAGGAAAACTTCATCCAACAAAATCGGGCAGGAGCTTACGGGCAGCATGTGGGGGCTCACCCTGAGCATGGCACCGCAGCTCTTGGGGCATCGGCCACCAGCCTGAGTCATGCTCACAGCTGGAGCAGGGAGGCCTGGGCTGGCTGGAGGCACAGGCAGGTCTGCGTACAGCAGGGTGCTGCAGGCACAGCCTTGTCTCGTCTCTCTGGTGCATCCTTTGCTCCGGCACCCGAAGCAGCAGCAGCCGCTGAGCACAGCTGAGCGGGCCCTGGACCACGGCCTCAGCAGCTCCACGGGCCTCAGGCACTGAGCCCTGTCCCTCTCTCTGCAGGTGAACAATGCCACGGCCCGTGTTATGACCAACAAGAAGGTGGCCAACCCCTACACCAACGGTAAGGGCCAGTGTCCAGAGAGCAGGGGGCAGCAGGCAGGGACAGCTCCAGGCACCGGCACTGTCTGGCTGCTGTGAAGCTCTGGCAGTGAATGCCCTCCACACCTGCAGGCAAATGGGGGAGCAATGCTCCTGCCCAGTGCAGGAGTGCAGCCCCCCCGTGCCTTGCCTGGGGATGGGGCTGTTTCCCCTCAGAGCACCATGGACAGTGCCCTGTCCCAACCAGCTCTCCCTGCCTGCAGGCTGGAAGCTGAACCCGGTGGTGGGAGCAGTCTACGGCCCCGAATTCTACGCAGGTAACGTCAGGCTGCAGCAGTACCTGACCCCCAAACGTCAGCTCTGCAGTGTCTGCCACTGCTCTGTGCAGTGAGCAGCCACTGGCCCCTGTCCCTGTCCTTCACACCTGCCTGGACAGTTCCCCATATCCTATCCTATCCCATCCCATCCCATCCCATCCCATCCCATCCCATCCCATCCCATCCCATCCCACCCCACCCCATCCCATCCCATCCCTTCCTATCCTGTCCCCTTGCCCGGAATCCCCACGGGTCCATGTCCCTGCCAGGCTGAGGGTACAGGGGCGGGCTGTGCCACAGATGCCCCGTGGGGGCTGTGTGGAGCTGCTGTGCAAAGCCCACAGGTGTCCCCTGCCTCCTGCAGTAACTGGGTTCCCGTACCCCGCCACGGGGACGGCCGTGGCGTACCGAGGGGCACACCTGCGGGGCCGAGGCCGTGCCGTGTACAACACCTTCCGCGCCGCGCCGCCGCCGCCACCCATCCCCACCTACGGCGCGTGAGTACCGGGGGACCGCTGGCCCGGGGCAAGTGCTGGCCCTGCTCCGGGTCTGCGTTGGCATCGCTGGGCTCTCGCACGTCGGGAACAGGCTGCAGCTCCTGCGGCACCTGCCTGGCCACAGGCTCTGTCCCTGCCCCAGGCTCTGCCCTCCTGTACACCGAGGCACAGGGTTTTGTTCCAGCCAGGGAATAATGGAATAATAGTTTAATGGGAACTCTCTCCCAGCACGGGCAGCGGTGATGGCGTTGGGCACAGACACAGCTGTGCCCATCTGTGGCTGCTTGGCTGCTTCCAGCAGAGATCCTGCCCTGGGACCCTCCTCTGACATGCCCTGCCTGTGGCTGTGCCCTCTGCGTGTCCCAAAGTCCCTGCCCACAATCCCAGATGTGCCTTTGGGGCCCAGACAGCTCCTCCTTGCCCATCAGCTGTGGGGCTGAGGCAGCTTCCCCATTCCCTGCCCTCACCCCACTCCGCTCGTCTAGGGCCACGGGCCGGGCTCTGATGCCTCCGCCTCATTTCCAGGGTCGTCTACCAGGATGGGTTCTACGGAGCTGAGATCTACGTAAGTAACACTGTGCCCTGGGCTGGGCTGTGACAGGGACCCCGTGCCAGCACAGGGGGCAAGCGGCATCACACGGGTCTGTGGTGGGCTCTGCCCCCTCCAACCCCTTCCCCTGGGTGGCAGTAAGGGCATGAACACAGTATAGCTTCTTCAGAGCAGTCTGGGTAGCACACACCACACAGGGTCCTGTGCCCAGTCCTGTGCCCTTGCCAGCCCCCTTGCAGGGCTGGTGCCAGGTGGGATTTATGGCCTCAGCTCCTTACAGCCGCGTTTAACCTCCGTGTCTGAGGAGCCAGAGGCGATATTTCAGGCGGGCACTGAAGGATTTATCTAACGTGACACCTCATTAAAGCGAGCGGGGAGGTGACAGTCTCTTCTCTGGAAATTTAATTTTTTAAGGTTAATGTTTGTGAAAGCCCCTGGGGAATGGTAATGAGGCTGATGCCTGCCCAGTGGCACTGGCACCAGCTCCCACACTACTCTGCAGTGCCATGGGGCACCCAGCTGCCCCCACCCCCCCCAAGTGGGTGCAGCCCCTTACCTGTTTCTCCTCCTGCAGGGGGGCTATGCTGCCTACAGGTACGCCCAGCCCGCAGCAGCAGCGGCCGCATACAGTGACAGGTAAGGGCTGGGCATCACACCTGGGGGAGCTCCGTGCCACCCCTGCACTGTCCACCCTGACATCCCCAGCTCTCTGTGCCATGGGACAGGACAGGGTCAGGCATGGGGAGGGTGTTGTGCAAACAGGGACCCCTTGTTCTGTTCAGAGCTGGGTTGGAAAGGGGGAGCAGGGAGATCCCGGGGGGGCTCCCAGGTGTGGCTGGGAGGGTGGGCTTTGAGGGGAGACAGGAGCCCAGCTGTTGTCACTAACACCCAGCGCTGTTTGCTCCTAGCTATGGCAGAGTGTACGCAGCAGCAGACCCCTACCACCACACCATCGGCCCCGCCGCCACCTACAGCATTGGCACCATGGTAAGAGCAGCCCCTCGGGCTTCCTCTGCTTCCCGGGGGGCTGCAGCCAGCCCAGGGAGGGTCTGGCACAGCGGCCGTGGGGCCGTGGGGCACGGGGCAGGCGCGGGGGCTGTGGGAGGGGAGCGGGAATGGCACAGCCCCTGCCTGGCTCTGTCTGCAGGAGAGGAACCCCCCACCCTGCACCCCTGCCCCACCTTGCCCTCACACCCTGCACAGTCCTGCCCACTTCCCATGGGCCTGGCTGCTCCCCCAGCGGCCGCCTGGTCAGGTTCCAGGACCCCCTCTGTCACCCCAGTGTAGGACAGTGTCCCCAGGGCCTCACGTGCAGCCCCACCGGGGGTCCCTGCAGCCCCTCACACCACAGCTCTTGGCCAGCTCTGACAGCATCAAAGATGAAAAATTGCACTCACAGCTGGGATCGCAAAGCCAACCTGCCTTTTTCTGTCTTTTTTATTTCTTGGCACCCCCCAGCCCTGGGCAGCTGCTAGTGAGGGGCCACGGGCACTACATCCTGGGGGTTTTCAGCTCAGTGCCACAGCAGGGATGGAGGCAGCTCCTTGGCAGGCATGGCACAGCAGTGCCACATTGGAGGCGCATGGCAACCCCTGCCCCAGAGCAGTGCCCGTGGCCACCGTGGCCACAGAGCAGGGCAGCACTGGGCACCCTGGCCCTGCCTGCCCCTCACATCCCAAGGACAGCAGCAATTTGGTGTCATTTGAAAGAGGAGAAAAAAAAGAAAAAGAAAAAACATTGAGAAAAAGGGAAGATCTAGGCTTTGGCTATCTCTGAATACTGATTGGCTTTTTTTTCATCTTTGATGTTGCAGGCTAGTCTATACCGAGGAGGGTACAGCCGCTTCACTCCCTACTAGCAAGACAGACCCAGCCCCCCCACCACTGCCCCCGATGCTCACTAGCACCAAACCAAACCAGGCAGAGCCGAGGCCGAGCCTGCGGAGGAGCCGCGGGTGCTGCCCGGGTGGCCGGGGCTGGCGCCGGGCTCTGTGGGGCCACTGCACCCCACAGCCATAGGGTTACCTCGTCCTGCCGCCCGCCGGCCTCTCCTGTTCCATCCGCCCGCCCCGGGGACCGCGGGCAGCGGGGCCAGCCCTCAGCCCCAGCTGCACCCCGTTCCCACAGCCGGGAGTGGGGTCCCCTACTGCCCTGGCTGGGTGCAGAGGTACCCAGCAAGGCAGGCAGGGGTGCTCAGCCTGCAAGGATGCTCGCTGCGGGCACTGGGGTGACAGCAGCCCCCCGAGCAGCCCCTCTGCCCCATAGGAGAGAGAGGAGCCAGCTGGGGTTGCTGCCAGCTGTGGGGACTGGCGAGGCTGGGGTGGGTTCAGGATCCAGGGGCTGAGTGTGATGGGCTGGGCTGGCTGCGTGGGCTCGGTGGGCTGGGATGGTGCCTGCGTGCCCCCAGCCAGCAGCTCAGCCTGAGAGCTCCAGCGAAAGACCTGCCTCTCTTGTTTCTGTTGTAGTGAATCCGTGGCTGTTTCCTTCTGGGACCAGGAAGGGCAAAGATAATCCAAACACACACACACACACAGAAAAAAAAAAAAAAAAAAAAAGAACCCCAAAATATAAAAAAATTAAAAGCAAAGCAACAAAAAGAAAAACATAAAAAAACCCCAAACAAAATAAAAGGAGAAACAAGTGGCAGCAGCCAAGTGAGTCCCACCTGTCCACACACACCGAGCGAGCGAGTCCCAGAGGAGCCGCGGCGAGCACCGGCGGGCGGACGCGCCGGCCGGAGGGACCCCCAGCGCCCCGGCCCCAGAGCCCAGCAGGGAGGGAGCCGGTGTAGGCAGGCGTGAGGGTCCGCGGGGCCCTCACCTGCCCAGGTGCAGGCCTGGGCGCCACGTCTTCCTTTCCCCGGCACAGCAGCGCCGGGGGTGCCGGCAGAGCGCTGCGCCCTGCCCGGCTCGTGGGGCCGGGTGACGGGGTGGGGACCCGGCCTGGCGCCCCCCGAGCCCCGGCCTGGCGGCCATCAGCGTGTCCAGTGTGCGAGGCCTCGGCTCCGCGCGGAGCCGGGGCGGCTGCGGTGCTGAGGTATTGCAGGGGACGACCCTCTGCCTTTTAAAGGGAATTTTTGTTAAGAGGAGCTTGCAACTCGCTTGTGACCCCCTTCCCCTTCTTCCTCCCTCCTTCCCTGACACCTGCGCTCCCACCCAGCCTGGACCAGCCCTGACCAAAGCTGGGCCAGGCGCTGCCCCTGTCCCACTCCCGCTTGCTCTGCGGCACGGGACACGCTCACGGCCACCCGTCCCTGCCTGGGGCAGCAGGATGGCCCCCGGCCCTGGGTGCGGGGTCTCGGCCACTGCATCACCCGCAGGGGACCCACCCAAGTCACGAGGGCGTGGGCGCGTGGGCACTGCGGAGCCCACCCCGGGGTGCAGCGCCGTCCCGCGCCCCTGTGGCTCTGCCACTCCTCAAACCTCACTTTATAGTCTGCAGACGCCCCCGAGCCCCAGCGATGAGCTCCCCCTTTTCTATTCCTGGTGTACATAGCCCCGGCCCTGCCCCCTGTACAAAGCTCCGTCCATCGCTGTACTGGCTTCTCCCTTACAGCACCCCTGCGCCGCCCCAGCGTGCGGCTGGCGCTGGCCCATCCTGTATGCTTCAAAGTGTGACCATTCTAATAAACAGTATTATTATTATTATTATTATTATTATTATTACAAGGATTATTATTATTATTGAAATTATTAATAAAGATTTCTTTCTTCAACCAGGGCGACTCAGGTTTTGACTGGTTGTGCTGCAGGGGGCACGGGGCCATGGCTGCTACAGTAGATCTGGCTGGGCAGGGGGCCAGAGCCTGTGGGCAACTGGGGAACCCTTGGGGCCCCCAGCCTCAACCATGGTGAGGGAGCAGAGGGTGAAGAGCCCTTTCTTGGCTGGGACAAGCCCTTGATTCCTTGAGCCATCAGGTAATACATTCCTGAGAGCCTCAGGAGCAGTAGCTCCACCGCTGGCATTGGTGTCCCTGGCGGAGCCTGCATTCTTTGGGGACAGGGGACAGGGCTTGGGACCCCATTGCAGGAGCACTCGTCTGCTCCTGCCTGCTAATTGCTTGCTCACCAGACTGTGAGAAAATAATTGCTGCTATAAATTTTCTCTCCTCCTCACAAGATACTCGGGGGAGGCAGCGTAGGCTGGTGGCACCAGGCTGGGTCCACATTAATGAGCACAGTGGTCACTCATGCAGGGCTGCTCCTCGGGGCTGCTGCAGAGCCCGTGCTGGCAGCTCCCCACCTGGCTGAGCCCTGAGGGGCCTGTGCATCTTGGGGGCTTAGGGCAAGTATCCCAAGCCTGTGGGCAGACAGCTTGAGGCAGTGAGGGCTGCAGGAGCTGGTGGGCTTCTCAGGGCAGGTGCCCCAGTCTGGGGTCACACATGTTGCGGGCCCCTGCCAGCCACTTGCAGGGTCCTGGTCAGCACCCAGTGCGCCCCCACGGTGAGGGCTGAGCACAACCACAGGCGTGTGAGGAAAGGGTGATGAAATGCAGCCCATCACCAACTCAGGGTGATGAAATGCAGCCCATCACCAGCCCAGGATGATGAAATGCAGCCTCCCTCTGTGTCCCCCCCGACAACCCACTCGCCACATGGAGCAGACATGGCACGGGCTGCCCCACAGTTGCTTTAATGCCCATCTGAGCCGGTGCCACCGCCTGGCGTGGAGTAGACCAGCACGAGACGGCCCCAGCGCTCGGGGTCCACGGGCAGCTCGTCCCGCAGCACCGGTTCCACCAGCAACTCCAGCCGGCAGGACTGTCCCGGCGCCGGCCGCGGCACCGACAGCCCCACGGCACGGAACAGGCAGCCCTGGGCCAGCCCCAGCACCTGCGGCGCAGTCTGGCCCAGGCGGCACCGGGCGCCCTGGCTCAGGACGCGGAACCATCTGGCACGGCCAGGAGGGAAGGACCAGCGCAGGGTGAGGCTGAGCGAGAGCTGCTCGGGTTCGGGGCCCTCCTGCCACCAGAGCTGCGAGGCCGTCACGCTGTGCACCTGCGGCGGGGAGGCCGCCACGCTGGCCGTGTCCAGCACCTGCGAGGGAACCACAGCACTGCCGGGGACAGGGCGGCCACGCAGCCACCTTCCTAGAACAAGGGTGGCACTGGGGCAGGTGTCCCCACCAAGCAGTGGCAGGCACTCACCCGGACCTCCCCGAGCAGGCAGGTGAAGGATGTCTCCTGCAGGCTGGGCTGCTGGCGGGACACAGTCAAGGAGAGGTCTCGTAGGCTGCAGTCCTGCAGCTCCAGCTCGTAGCACCTGAGAGGGAAGAGGTAGAGCGGGAATGGTGCCAGGAAGCCCTGGTGTCCCATGCCTGGCTGTGGACACAGGTACAGGCAGGGCACTCACCGGCTGGTCCAGCCATGGGATCCACGGTGGCAGGCGGCGAGCAGCTTGGCCAGGCTGGGCGGCGGTGCCGGGAGGAACCGGGGGTGGTAGCGGCCATTGGGCTCTGCCGGAGGGAGCCAGGTCAGGGGGTGAGGGACTGAGCTGGTCCCACGCTCTAGAGCAGGTGCTCACTGCAGAGAGCACGGGGGGACCAGGTCCTCACCCGGCAAGGAGGTGGGGTTGCCTTCAAAGCAGAATCCCGAGTCCCAGGTGGTGACCTCCAGTGCCACTGTAAAGTCATCGGGCTGTGGCCCCTCCAGCTTGTAGAGCAGGGTCAGGAAGAGCTTGGGGGGGGCCGGCATCTGCAAAGAGAAGAGGCTGATGACCCCAAATCCACCCAGAGAGAGACAGAGACAGAGAGAGAGAGACAAAGAGAAGGTGCGTTGTGTTAGGTGTACTGGGCAGTGTGGGCAGAGCCTGGGCACACTCGCCACAAGGCCCTGGGGCCCACAGCTCAGGCCATGCAGGCCATGCCATGCTGACATGGTGCCAGCCCAGTGCTGAGGAGGGGTGAAGGGCCTCACCCCTTTACTCACCGGACAGCCACGCGCTCCTCGCCAGGGGGAATGGTGCCCTGCAGCTGCAGGGAGCTGCCCCCACACCAGGCATCTTGCAGGTAGCAGCTGGCACTCAGCATGCCCTGCTTCTCCAGGTACAGTGGCTGGATGTCCTGCGCACTGAGGTCGTACCAGGGCCCAGACTCTTCATCCTACGGCACAGGGAGAGCTGAGCTGGGGCAGCCTGGAGCAGGAACTCCCCTGCCCAGCCCAGCACAGCCTGACCAGAGCTGAGTTGTCAACCTGCACCCACCTTCCCATCCAGGAACGTGCTGCTGCCCATGCCCAGGCAGAAGGAGGTGGTGAGAGGCAGTTTGCAAATGCTGTGCGTGGGCAGGTACTCGGCCAGCGAGCCCCAGAACCTGCAGTCAAAGGTGGGTGTCAGGGCAGAGACCCCCATTATGGTCACTGCCCTGCATGGCCTCAGGTATCACCTGAACTGGGGCAGAATGGGGCCAGCTGGCTCCTGGTCAGCAGCCATGGTGTTCTGACAGACACAGTGTCCCTGCAGCTGTGTCCCACCACCCCACAGCCTTCCTGAGCCAGGGCACTGAGGGCCCCATTCCTCCCACAACACCTGCCCTCACCTGTTCTCATTCTGCAGGAAGTTTTCCTTCCCCAGGTGCTCGTAGACCCAGCCAGGAGCAAAGATGGCTGCGGAGAGGCCGAACTGCCGGATCAGGCGCAGTGACTGCAGGAAGGAGAGGTGAGCAGCGTGGGCCAGGCCAGGCAGTCACCTTGTCACCCGTCCTGTCCCCGCTCCCCCCAGGTTCCACTGGCCCCACAGCAGGGCAGGACACCACAGGGACGTGCTGCAGCATCTTCCTTTTCTGGGACGGCAGCACTAGGATCCTCCAACTCCCTCTTCACGCATGGCCAGCACTCGGGGATCCCTCACTCCTTACCAGTCCATCCCCAGGTTAGTAGCCCAACACAGCACAGCCCAGCCCAGCAGGGCCATCAGTGGGAGCTCAGAGCCCTGTGCCGGGGGAGGTCCAGGGTCGAGCTCTGGCCCATCCCTGCCCCCTGTCACACCCACCTTGTCAGTGTCGAAGCCACCACCAATCACATCCCCACGGGCAAAGACATCAACACCGACATAGATGTCGTTGAGGCGTGGACCAGCCAGCCTCTGGGTGCGCTGCAGCTGCTCCTCCTTCCAGTTGTAGTTGGTGAACAGCCCGTCACAGGCATCAAAGAACATCCTGGGGACAAGGGTCAGAGTTGCAGGGCAGATGCTATGGTCACACATGCCATGCTGGGTTTGGGGTGGGCTCATGCCCCCTGCCCACAGACAGTTTTGCCAGCCTCACCTATTATCATCGTTCAGCTCGTTCTGCCACCTCAGCGTGCCGTCCTTCAGGACGCTGTCATACCAGATCACCAGTCCTCCTGGCACGGCGCTGTGCACCCGTGCCGTCAGGTCCCGCAGGAACAGGGGCAGGTTGCCCACGGCTGCTGCCTGCCAGGAGAGAGCAGACACAGGTGGGTGAGGGCACGGGGCAGGGGCTCCCAGGGGAACAGCACGAAGGCAGGGAGATGGGCAGGGAGAGGCAGGGGGCAAGCAGGGCCACCAGGACTCACGCTCAGCTTGTTCTCGATGTTGACCAGCCAGCCGTCGAAGCGGAAGTGCTGGGCAATGCGGGCCAGCTGCTCGGCCACCGCGCCGTACGCCTCCTCGCCACCGGCCAGGAACGCCTCGCACAGCTTCTCCCCGTCTGTCCACTCCGTGATGAATGTGCCTGGGGAGGCAGTGAGAGAGTCAGCTGCACATGCTGGTGAATCCACCTCACTGCTGGGGCTGCCCCAGGCTCAGCCCTGCCCTCACCCAGCACAGGGACGCTGTTCCGGTGCGCTGCATTTGTCCAGACCACGGGCGGGATGGTCACAGTGTGGTGGCTGAAGTAGACGAAGATGTCGATGTAGCGCCAGTGGTAGAAGACATAGGGATTGCGTGTGGCCGAGCCCTGGATGAACCTGCAGAGGGAAAAGGGTTGGGCAGTGCAAGAAGAACGCTGGCAGATCCTGTGGGGCTGGGTAGGAGCCTGACTCACAGCTGGAGCCGGGCAGAACTGTGGCACTGAGCCACTTCTGAACATCCCAGCCTGAGCAAGGTTCCCCGAGCGCTGGTGCCAAGAGCCAATCACCCCATCCCTGCTGACCCGCGGCTCGGCCGGCAGGACACTCAAACAGCAGTTTGAGACGCTGAGCTCCACCGTCACACCTCCCTCCCACCTAGCACGTACCTGTCCTCCAAGTAGCCGCCCCGCATGTCGTGGCACACCAGCGTCCGGGGCCGCCTGCTGTGGAGCGGGGGCTGCCGCTTGGCCAGAGGCACGGCTGACACATTGAACTCATCGTTGCTGTTGGGCTGCCAGGCCAGCAGTTCCTCCAGGCCGGACAAGAAGAAGCTGATGGGCTCCGTCGTCTTCGTGTCGAAGTACCGTGCTGGGAAGGACGGGCGGGCAGTTCAGCTCGGGGTCAGCAGCGAGCAGCGCCCGTGCAGCTCCGTGCGGGACCGACACTGCCCCATCCCCGTGGGGTCCGCGGGGCCTCTCCCGGTGCCTCCCTCACCTGGCAGGGGCTGCGGGCGGTCGCTGATGGTTTCGTGCAGGACAGTGGTTCCCTGCACGTCCGCCGCCGGCTGGAAGCTGCCCCGGGAGGTGAGTGAGGGCCGGGCCGGGCCAGCACCGCGGCCAGCGCCGACCGGACCCTGCCGGCCCCGGCCCCGGCCCCGGCTCCGGTCCCCATCGCGCTCCCGGTCCCGGAACCCATCCCATCACCGTCCCCCCACGCTGGTCCCGGCCGCGATCGCGGCCCCGGGCCCCTCCATCCACCTCCGCCGCCGCCTCGCGGCCCGCTCCGTCTCGGCCGGCTCCCCGGTGCCGGGCTCGGCGCCGGGCTCGGTGCCCGTTCTCTTCCCCCGCCGTCCCGGGCCCTCCGCCGCCTCCGCCATGGCGCTGCCGCCGCCGCCGCTCCCGCTCTGACCGCTCCGCCGCCGCCGCCGGGCCCGGCTCTGCCGGGGGCGCGGCCCCGCAGCTCCGCCCGTCCGGTCCGCTCCGCCCCCGGCACCGCCCGCCCGGGGCCCGGGATGGACCGCGTGTGGCCCGGGGTGGGCTGTACGTCCCGGGATGGGCTGAATGTCCTGGGAAGGAACCACATGCCTGGGAATGGATTGCGTGTCCTGAGGTAGAATGTGTGTGAATGAATCCATGTGCTGGGATGTAACCTGTGTCCGTAACAGGCCCTGCTGGGCAGCTGGGGACGGATACGGTACCTGGTTCACAGGGGTCAGCGTGGCCAAGGAGCTTTGCCCATGCCATGGGACCAGGCTGGGGCCCTGGGCTGATGCCCCTACCCCTCAGGCACAGCAGTGAATGTCCTGACCTGCCTCACTTGGCCACCACCATCCACCCACTCCCCACATGTGCGGCCAGGGCTCTATTTCACGTCATCCTAAGTCCCCCCAGTCCGTTCCCCTCCCTCCTGTTCTGGTGTTCTGGTTTCCAGATGCAGCCCTGCTCAGCCCAGCCACAGACCCAGCAATCCAGACCCTGACACCCTCAGACCCACCTGCTCCCTGTGGATGTGCTGGATAATCTGCACTCCTGACAGCCCTGCCACCCTTCCTAGCCTGTCCTGTTCCCAGGCTGACACTGCATGCAGCTCCTGGCCCTTGGGGCACATGGCCCATGCCATGCCTGGCACAGGTCTCCCAGCTCTCCAGGGACAGTTTGCTCTTCCCTCTCCACCTCCAGCTCAGCAGCACCATGCCAGCCCTCAGCTCTCTGGGAGCCCCTGCACCCCAGGAGAACAACCCTGCCCTGAGTCCCCTGGAGCCTCCCAACACAAAGCAAGAGGACACTGAGGGTGTGAGCAAGGCTGGAAATGTGAGGTGTTTAATGTGGCATGAGCTGAATGGGGGGTCAGCAGGCTGGCCTATGCTACTGCTGCATCTACACAAACATGAAGCCTGGCCAGCAGATAACCAAAGGGAAGAGGAAGTGGCTGAGGCCAAAGGCCCCACGCCCAGGGCTGCTGGTGGGGAGAGAGCCCTTCCTGAGCAGAGGCTGTGGTGAGCGGTGACGGAACCCGTAGAGGGAAGTGACACAATTCCCTCCCCACAGGGGTACCCAGCCCCCACTGCAACACCTGCAGTGTGGCAGGAAAGGGCCCTTAGTGGTTTATTGCCTTTCCAGATGGTGCTGAGCACCACTGGCACAAGGAGGAACACGGTGTGAGTGTCTGCACCAGCAGTCACACCGCTCCATTGGTGCCAGCTCAGCAAGGCTGTGCCTGGCAAACCCAGCTCTGGAGTGGGGAGAGCGGGTGAACTCCCTGCCCGCCCCAGGTGAGCTCCATGCCCACCCCAGGTGAGCAGCTGCTTCCTGGTCACTAACGTGGCAGGGGCTTGAAACTGCTCCAACTCTTCCAGGTGTGTCTGGTTGGCCTTGAGGCGCCACAGTGAGGGAATTCACACACTGGTGCGGCTGCTGGGGGTAGTGGCACTAGGGTGACTAACAGCATAATGGGGGTGGCACTCCTGGGATGAGAGGGACAGGGGTTCCTTGGCCACCTGGCCTGGCACAGGAGGCGTGGGAAGGGCCTGGTGCTCAGGGGTCCCCGCTGTACTTGATGAGGTGGCCACTGAAGGTGATGTAAGTGTCGTACTCATCACTGAAGATGGCGTTCTCACGCTCACCCTTGTAGAGCCGCACCCAGACCTCATCCTGCTCCTTCAGCTCCAGCATGACGCTCTGGCTCTGCATGATGCTGCGGTCGCTCACCTGGGCGTACAGGATCACCACCTCCGCCCCATTGCGCATGATGTGCAGGTACGTCTCCTTCTGGTTCCAGGTGTGCACGTTGAGGCTGAAGTAGTAGATCCCGGGGATGTAGCAGTAAAACTTGCCCGTGAACATGTTGAAGTGGTCGTAGAGGTTGACAAACTCCGTGTCGAAGATGAGGGTCTGGTAGTAGTCGTTGCTGTGCAGGGGTTTCTTGCGGCCCACGGAGAAGGCAGCGTAGTGGCTCTTGCAGCGCTCCCCCGGGGCGCCCATGCTGCCCTTCTGTCCCTTGGGCCCTGCGTGGCCCCTGCTGCCGGCCACCCCCGTCTTGCCGAACTTTCCCTGCATGCCACGCTCACCACGGTCCCCCTTCTCTCCTGGACAGAGCAGGAGGGAGAGTTCGGCTGTCAAGCAAGGGCCAGAGCTGAACCCAGCACCCCGAAAGCCCCTTCCCCAGAGAGGGATGGAGGGAGCAGGGACCCAGCATCCTGCCCCAGCCCCCAGTCACACCCCAGTGTGGCTCCTACCCTCTGGGCAGGCACAGGACCACTGCCACCAGCCATTTCTCATTCCCAGTCTGCGCAAGAGCTGGCACTGTGAGCCCAGCTCAGTGCTGGACCTGGGGCAATGCTGACAAGGCAGTGTGGGGTCCTGCCAGCCCTCACCTTTCAGGATGGTCATGTTGATCTGAGGCATGGGCTGGTACTGGGGGTAGAAGCGCTTTTCAGGTGGGGGGCAGCAGCGGACACAGCGGGGCTGTGGGGGCAGCCCCTCCTGGGCACCATCAGTCTTCTGCTCCTGTGTGGCCCTGGCAAGGCAGAAAGCAAAGCACAACAGGGAGCTATGGGGGACGGGGCAGGGGCCCTCTGCGCTGCCAGGGCTGCCCTGGCCCCGGCCGCGGAGCACCATGGCTCTGAGGTCCCCTCACCTGGCAGCTTGGTGCTGGGATGGGGCCTCACTGGGGTCTGTCCACCATCGCTGGTCAGGGATGGAGCTGCTCTGGCTCCCCACAGGGCAGGGCAGCAGGAAGATCAGCAGAACACCATGCAACCACAGCCCCTCCATGCCTTGGCTGTGCCCTGTGAGGTGCCAGGGACAGCTGAGGGGGACGGGAATGAGGAGACTCCCAGCCCAGCCATGCCCTGAGCTGTCCTGGGACAGGACCTGTTCACTGCATGGCCCCTGGGTTCTGGCTGGGCTGTGGTATAGTGTTACCCCAGTGAGCACCTGGGGACACCCACGCTGGGGCAGTTCAGGGGCTCTGGGCTCACGAACAGGAGGGCCAGGGCTTTTCAGTCCCTGACCCCTGGCACATACAGAGATGGGATTACCTCAGGAGCTGAGAGTGGAGCAGAGCAGCAGCCTCTGACTGGGCCAAGTCCTGGACCAAGTGCTGCTGCTGCTGCTCAGCCCGGCTTCAGCTGCCTCCCATGGACGCCCAAGAACAGCAATTTAGGATGTCAGCACCTGCAAAATTACAGACAGATCCAGATACCGTGGGGCAAATGTCAGGGTGCAGCCCTGCCTGTGTGTGGCCCAGCCGGGCCCAGAGAGGCAATCTGCACCCCGGTCCTGCGAGGGGGTCCCGTGCCCTGGGGGCTGCCAGCCCAAGGGTTGGAAAGGGGACAAGGCCCACTCCTCCAGAGAGAGGCATGTGGGCTGGCTGCCACAGAGAGAAACCTTTCCGAGAGCCCACACCCTGTATGGGGCCAAAACTAATATTTGCAGTGGTGGTGGCACTGTGGCCCAGCCCGGGCGCTCCGTGACCCCTCCCTCTATTATCAAAGCCGTATCTGCTGGAGACGTGAGGCCGGGCACGAAGCACCTCGCCCTTTGGCCCCGAGGTGAGCCTTGGCCAAACAGGGGTGTAGCACTGCCCAGCAGCGCCGGGCATCCCGCGGCAGCAGGGTCCGAGCCGGGATGGGATGGCTGCTATCTCAGCCAGGTGCCTCCCTGGGCTGGCACACGGGTGTGCCCTCTGCCGTGTTCCCCTCCCGAGCAGCCTCGGCGGCACCGCCCGGCTCCGCTGCAAGGGTTCTGAGGGTCGGGCAGCACCAAGGGCCGTCTATTCCTGTCCTGTTCTCTGCGGCTGAGCCAGCCCATGACGAATTTTGGGCTAGAATTCCGTTGTTCTGGTGAGCGCGGCTCTCAGAGCATGGGTGGCTGTTCCCGTTGTCCCCGTCGTCCCCAGGTGTGGGGTCCAAGGGACCGTGCGTGCTCCCGCAGCAGGTGCGGAGAGCGTCTGAGGCCTGGGGGCAGATGCCTGGATTATGAGTCACTGGAGCTGGGAAGGGGCGGAGGGATTGGGAAAGGCTCCAAAGGGCTTTTCCTGCTGCTCAAACCCTCTGCCAAGGGCCTGGCCCCTTCATACACTTCCCGGTGTATGTCCTCTGTCTCCCACCGCGTTGTCTCGGTGCTGCCAGGTGTGGAGGGAGGCAGGGGAGAAGGAGATCCATGGATAGAAGCGTGGAGGAGGCCAGCCAGCGGCTGGTGAGCAGGTGTCACCCAGGGGAGCCTTGGCCCGGGGTCCGCTCACCCTGCCTGGCCTCCAGCTGTGCCAGATGTGCAGCACTGACCACGGCAGAGAGCATGCTGGGGCTCTGGGAAGCCTGTGGCTTTCCCTCAGCTCTGGGACCGTCACACCAGGCATTCCTCTGGGACTGCAGCAGGCTTGGCCCTGGGGTACACACCGAGTCCCAGGGAGCTGCTCCAGGAGAAACCCTTCACCAGAGAGTTCCCATGGTGGAGGGCAGTGCTCCCCAGGCTGTCGAGAGCAGAGGCGACTGTGGGGTGCATGCAGGGTGCTGTCAGCAGCCCACAGGGTTCACTGGGCCTCCGGCGTGTCCCCCCTGCTCCCTGCAGGTGTGCTGGGTGGGAGGTGCCCACCTGTGCACAGGCACACACAGTCCTGCCAGGGGACGCGGGCTTTCCCATCAGGGCTGGCTGCCCTCCAGGAGCAGCCAGAGATTTAAACTCAGTGGCTGCAGAAGCCTTGGGATTGCAAGTCAAAACATCCCCAAAATTCCAGATGGAGATGAAGACTAGGATGAAACTGAACAAACACTAGGGGAGGGATAAGGGGCTTGGGGCAGTGCAGAGCCAGCAGGACCAGCATTTCCAGCCCACAGTCTCTCTTTAGGGTGGTGGATACAAACTTCCCTGCATCACAGCAGCCAGAACTGCTGTGCCTCTGGGGTCGTGCTGGTAGGCCAGGCCCCCCCATGTGCTGCTGCAGACGCTGGAATGGTTGCAGAGCCCTGTTCTTCTCCAGAGCAGGGCAGACCTGGCAGGCAGCAGGGTGTGGGCTGCATGGGGCAAATGTGGGGAAGGAGCATGGGGTAGTTGCAGCCCTCCAACTTCTGCAGCATCAGCAAGACGTTGTGCTGGGGATCCCAACAGCCAATGTGATCCCCAAAGAGAAGTCGAAGGTGGCCTAGCACAGGCTTCGCATGTTCCTAGCAATGGGTTTTTTGGGAACACAGCTGGGGTAGGGCCGGGGGGATCAGTGTCCTTGCAGAGCCGCGGTGGGTCGGTGAGGCTCAGCCGTGGGGTCCCCACTGCTCCTTGGCAGGCAGGGCAAGGGCCTCGCTCGGCTGGGGGGGGCACAGGGACCGATCCGCCTGCCTGGTCGTGTGCCAGGACACCCGAGCGCTTGTCGAGGCGGAGCCGCCTCCCGGTACCGCGGCACCGCCGCCGCAGCGTCCGCAGATGGGAGCGGGACGCGCTGCAGCTCCGGAGTGACCTCCCAGAGGAGGCCCCCCAGACCTGCCCCCCAAACCTACCTCTGCGGCCCTAGAGCATCGCCCGGGCCGGCGCGGAACCTGCCCACGGCCGAGCGCTGCCTCCGGCTCCGGAGCCGCCTCTCCCCGCTCGGCCCGGGCGGAAATGCACTTTTTGGAAGCGCAGGAGGCAGCGAGGCACGGACGAGGCTCGCAGCCCTCCCTCCCCCGCCAGATGTGCGCCCGCGGCTGCTTTAACCATGTGCGCTGCCGGGACCGGCCGCCTCTCCCGTCCGTGCTCCGGGAGCGCAGCCGGCACGGGCCCCCCGAGCTGCTGCGGGGCCCGGCATCCCGGAGGGTGCAGCTGGCCCCGCTCCCAACCCCGAGGGCACCCCGGCCAGCACAGCCCCAGGGGCTCCAGCCTTTGGCAGCCGGACACGCACACGGGTCCCAAGGCGCGGGGCTGGCTCTACCCCGCTCCCCCACCCGAGGGGCGGCGGGACATAAGGAACAAGCAGGACAAGGACGGAATGTGTTACGGGCTGGAGCAGGGCAGCACTGGGGTCACGCCCGCCGGGCAGCCGAGCTGCGCCCACCCCAGAGAGCCGGGCCCTGCTCTGCGCGGACCACAGCTCCCGGCAGCACCCGCGGTGCAGCGGGAGGGGCGGTGGGGGCGCGGTGACACGCGGGGTCTCCTGGGAGCTGTAGTTTCTGCACCAGACGGGGAGGCCGGGGCGCTGCCGGGAGCTGTAGGCGGCGGCTGCGCGCGGGGGAGGCGGCGCCGCGGTGAGCGGGGACACGGGCGGGGGTGCGGGGACACGGGCCGGCGTGGGGGGGTCCCCACCGGGCGGGGGCACCGCGGACCTCGAGCACCCTGCCCGTGCGGCAGCGCTAGGGTCCCCGGGGCTGTGCCCAGCGCGGAGGTCCCGGGGGCGCGGGGATCCTCGTGGCCCTGCTCAGTGCGGGCGGTTCCTCGGCTGCCCGTCAGCTCGGCCGGGGAGGGGGCGCGGGGGTCCCCAAGGGCGCGCCCGGCTGAGGCGGGGAGCCCCCGTGTCCTTAGAGAGGCGGCCCGTGTCCATCTCGGGGGTGTTGGGGGATCCGCGTGTCCATCCCAGGGATGCTGGGGAGTCCCCGTGTCCATCCCGGCGGTGTTGGGGGGGGGGGGTTCCCGGGGCTCTGCCCAGGCGCACGCTCCGCGATCCCGACAGGACCGGAGGCGCTCCCGTGCCCCCGTGCGGGGCCGGCCCTGCACGCTCAATGCCGCCTCTGTTCGCCACCGTGGCTACTGAAAGGCACATTGAGACCCCGCGGGACGGCCCTTGGGAGAGAGTTCTGGGATGGCAGCTGGGCGTCTCTGCCCCGGGATGGGGGTCTGTGCCCCAGGCTGCGTGGCACGGGGCGAGCACGGGTCCAGTGGTGGCTGCTTGCCGCCCGCGCAGCCCGGAGTGCCCGTCTGCGGGGAAGGAGGTGGCCCAGAGGGGCACTGTTGGCCCCGTGGGTGGGCACAGGCCAGGGTGGGCTTACGATGCTCACATGTGGAGGACACGCTGTGAGCCTGGGCCGGGGTGAGGGGGTCCCGTGCCTGCGAGGCTAGGAAGGTCAGGGTGTGTGTCCCTTGGGCCCTGCGCTTCCTGCTCAGGTGTTGGCATCCTGCTTGGGTGGAGCTGCCACGTGTCTCCCAGTGTCCCTGTGTGCCTGGGGACAAGCTCAGAGCTCATCTGTGGGGTTGGTTCTCACGGCCGTGGGAGCTGGGCCAGGCTGCTCAGCCACTCTGGAAGCAGCAAGTCATCCTTGCCACCGGAGGGGAACCCGCTTCCTCCCAGGACTCTGTGGGGACATGCCCCAGGACACTGGTACACGGGGCTCAGCTTGAGCCGGGTGCCTCAGCTCGCTGCCTGGGCTGCAGTGACCATGGGACAGGTAGAGGTGCCGGGCAGGTCGTGCAGTCCTGCCAACACGCTGGGGCTCCTGGTCAGGGGGCGCAGAGGGAGCCAGGTGAGAAGGGCTGAGGGTGGTTCCAGCAGCAAACAGCCCCTGGGCACTATGGCTCTCACCTGCTTGAGGTGGGGACACCTTCTGCTGCAGGAGAGGGGATGGGGCCCCTCGTGGCTGTGTTCTGCTGTCCCCTGAGCTCAGGCAGCACCAAATCCAGCTCTCTGACCTTCTCTCTCCCCTCTTTCCACCAGGTTCTCCTTGCCCCCTCTCTCATGCCAGTCCCGCCCTGCCATGAGTCTATGAGCCCCCTCCGGATCAGCGTGGGTGGTCTGCCTGTGCTCGCGTCCATGACCAAGGGTGCTGACCCCCGCTTCCGACTGCGCTGGAAAGCCATCGTGCTGTCCTCAGCCTGCCTGGGGCTCGTGCTGTTGCTCTTCTGCCTGCACCGCTCCTCCCCAGCACGGCATGGCCCCCCCAGCCCTCGCGCCTGGCAGCTTGGCCTGCAGGCAGGGGAGCGCTACAATGACACGTACCCGCTGTCCCCACCCCAGAGGAACCCCGAGGGCGTGCGCTACCGCATCGGCCTCATTGCGGACCTGGACACACAATCCCGGGGCTCCCAGGAGCACACCTGGTTCAGTTACCTGAAGAAGGGTTACCTGGTACTGTCAGATAGTGGGGACAGAGTGATGGTGGAGTGGGACAAGGATGAGAGCATGCTGCAGTCCCACCTGGCTGAGAAGGGCCGGGGCATGGAGCTCTCAGAGCTGGTGGTGTTCAACGGGAAGCTCTATGCTGTGGACGACCGGACAGGTGTGGTCTACCAGATCGAGGGCAACAAGGTGGTGCCCTGGGTGATCCTCCCAGATGGGGACGGCACTGTGGGGAAAGGTGAGCTCCCGTCCTGCCCTGTGAAGCCCTTGGCTCTTGTCAGCTTGTTGGGGTGGAGTGCACCTTTCCTGTGACCTCTGAGCCCGGCCAAGACATGGCACTTCCTGCTGAGAGACCAGCTGGCTGCATGGGGGACACTGAGCCCAGCAGCGGGCTCAGGGCTGTAGGGTTTGGGGTATGTGGGACAGTCTGATGGCCATGTGCTGACTGAGCCCCCCTCGTGCCATTCTTTCCACCACAGGCTTCAAGGCAGAGTGGCTGGCAGTGAAGGATGAGCACCTGTATGTGGGAGGACTGGGCAAGGAGTGGACCACCACGACAGGGGAGGTGGTGAACGAGAACCCCCAGTGGGTGAAGGTCATTGGCTACAAGGGTGACGTGAGCCACGAGAACTGGGTGACAAACTACAATGCGCTGAGGGCTGCAGCGGGGATCCGGCCCCCAGGTATGGAGCAGGGCAACCTCCTGCCACCCCATATCCATGCTCTTGATGGCTCCAGAACCATACAGCCACCCTCCCCAGGGATACTGGCACTGGGTGAGATTTAGAGGCTGCTGGAAGCCAGAGATCTCCCCTTGTCCTGGTCATTTTCCTCTGCTGCCTGTTCCAGGAGCAGATGAAGGGTGACTCAGCTGGCATTGGGCCCCCAGGCAGAGTGGGGTGTGCTGGGTGCCCCTTCCTGGCTCTGGGAGGAACTGGGACTGGAAAGGTCATAGGGCATGCCTGTGCGGGGCTGTGGTGTGTTTTGGAGGGGAAGGCAAAGGGAGAGGCTCCCGCCCCAGCGTGGCTGGTGGTCCTGTGGCCTGCGTGGTCACACTGCACTTCCTGCCGCAGGGTACCTGATCCATGAGTCGGCCTCGTGGAGCGACACGCTGCAGCGCTGGTTCTTCCTGCCGCGCCGCGCCAGCCACGAGCGCTACAGCGAGAAGGCGGACGAGCAGCGGGGCACCAACCTGCTGCTCAGTTCCACCCAGGACTTCGGGGATGTGACAGTGGGGCGTGTGGGCGAGGTGGTTCCCACCCACGGCTTCTCCTCCTTCAAGTTCATCCCAGACACAGACGACCAGATCATCGTGGCACTTAAATCAGAAGAGGACAATGGCAAGATCTCCAGCTACATCATGGCCTTCACACTGGATGGGCGCTTCCTCCTGCCCGAGACCAGGATTGGCAGTGTGAAGTACGAGGGCATTGAGTTTATTTAACAGACATCTGGAGCGAGTGGAGGTGCGTGGGCAGCCTGGGGACACGGGCAGGCCCTGCTCCTAGACCGGGCTCCGTGAGGGATGCCAGGCAGCGCTCCCAGCTCTGTCCTCTGTCCTGGGCTCTCCTGTAAAGTGTTGACTGAGCTGCAGCAGGT
Organism: Cinclus cinclus; assembly: GCF_963662255.1. Lineage (NCBI taxonomy): Eukaryota > Metazoa > Chordata > Aves > Passeriformes > Cinclidae > Cinclus > Cinclus cinclus. The sequence continues at coordinate 12,201,263 of NC_085065.1, forward strand.
GTGGTGGAACTGTTTCGGCAGTGGCACCTGGTGGCAAGGGACTGCCACCACAGGGTGCTCCCGGCCCCGGGACAGTGTCCAGGTGCTGCAGTGCTGGGCCCAGGCAGGTTCCCCTGCAGCCCTTGGTGCCCAGCCCTGAATTGTGACAGACCCATCTGCAGTGGGTTGGTGGCTCTGGTGACATCTGCGCTCTGGGTTTGCAGCTGAGCCCCAGCTCTGCAGCTCTGCCTTGTGTGGCCTGGGGCTCCCCGGGTGGAGGGGGGTGTGCAGCCTTGGGGAATTTCATCAGGCTTTCTATCCAGAAGCTGTTTTTCCTTCCCTTTTCCCATACGCTGGGTGAGGTGATGGCGGGGGCGTGTGTCAGAGAAAAGTTTCACGTGGGAGTGGGACAGTGTCTGTGTCCCTCTGCTCCTGTGACCACAGGGGATGCAGCGGGTCCCTCACCACTGTGGTTCCAGCACAGTGGCTTTGTCTATGGGGCAGGGGGAGCAAGTGTTCATGATGGGGCCACCAGCTGTGGCCAGATGTAAAGTGGGCCCACCCCAGTGCCATTCCCAGGCCACACCCTCAGAGATGTGTGTGTGTGCTCGCCATGTGTCTTCTCCAAGTCCTGGCTCATGGCTCCAGCCGCAGAACTGTCAGCTCTGGGAAGAGCTGAGCCTTGGACAGGATCTGCTGGGAGCTGGCAGCAGTGCAGACATGCTGTCCAAGGGCTGCTGTGCTCGGTGCAGGAGCAGAGCCAGGAGCTCCAGTTTTGCTTCCCAGAGCCGGCACCAGCTGAGAAACGTTCACAGCAGCCCAGGGCTTTGGCCAGGGAGCCCTTCCTATGCTTGCCATCATGTTGTGAAATTGCAGCCGCAGCCCGTGGCCCCCAGGAAGAACTTGTGTGGTTTCAGGAGCCACAAGTGTCAAAGGGGCCTCTGCTGGCCTCAGGGACCTCCTGGGCCCCTCTGACCAAGGGGCTGCGGCTCCCGGCCTGCCCCCGCTGACCTGGCTCAGGCTTGCCCTGCCCCAGGTCAAGGGCAGCACATCCTCACACCTGGACCAGTGTTTGGCTCTGTGGTGTCTCTGGTTTGGTCCCCTCTAACACTGCCTCTAGGGCATGTCTGCCAGCAAACGGAGCTTCAGAGAGCTGGCCACTGTGGTGTGGGGGGCCCTTGTGCCCCCTGTATCCCTCTGTCATGCCCTGGCACTGCTCTGCTGTGGGGTGCAGCCATGCTGAGGGAGGGAGAGGGCCTGTTGTGCAGCAGCCAGGCTGTGGTTGGGTGGAAGGATCTGCAGAGTGGATGGGGCCCTGCGAAGAACCCAGCCAGGCTGCTCCCCCCATCCCTGTTTACAGTGTCAGCACCTCCGTGAACCATGCAGAGCGAGGACGAGGCCAGACATGTGTTTTCATTTAGCCCAGACAATGACTCGGCCAGTGCTGGGCTGCGAGCGGATGCGCTTGTCTCGAGGCATGACCTGTCCCCAGTGCTGTCACAGACTTGGCTTTGGCCCCTGCACGTGGCCTCAGGATCCTGCAGCACCCAGCCCAGGGCACCCAGGATGCATTTGCAGCCCACACTGGGTGCCAGCTGGCCACAGTCCATGATGGTCACTCAACCATCCCTTGCACTTGGGTTGGCAATCTCTCCTGGCCTCGCTCACCCTCCTGGCCTCACTCACCCTCCCAGCCCAGCGCCGACAGCTCCACAGCACCTGTTGTGGCCCCAGGGCTGTGCCAGTGGCTGTCCCTGCTACCTGGTCCCTTGTCCCTTGGGCTGAAGCATCCCTGGGGCCCTGCCCTCAGCACTGCACTGCCCTCAGAGCAGCAGCACAATGCCTCAGGCAGCTGGACCAGCAGGAATCCTGCTGCTGCTGGAGTTGTGCAGGCCACAAGCCTCACAGTGGAGTTGGCAACCTGGGGCCCCATCTCCAGGTGTCATCCAGCATCCCAGTGCTGTTGGTGCTGTCACCTTCCATGTGTTCCCTGCAGGCTCAGTCAGGGTTTGGGTCAGGTCCAGCTGCCCAGTTGTGCTGGTTTTTTCTCATCCTGGAGGCTGAGCATCTCTATCTACTGTGAGTATCCATGGCAGTGCTGTGGCAAGAGGCTGGCTCAGGAGCATATTTTGTGGCCATGGTGGTGGCAGTCCTGCCAACACATGCCCATGGCACCTGGCCCAGCTGTGCTCCAAAGCTGTGTCCTTGCCTGCTCTGCTGGGACAAAGGCACTGCTGAGGAGACAGAGCACTCAACAGCCAGCCAGGCACAGAGTCCAGGTACAGTGACAGCAGCATCCTCCTGACACCTCCACGGTGACACAGTGTGGGTTTGGACTGGGACACAGTCTGTTTTTTCCATATTAGATGGTGTAGGGCAGTGTTGATAATAGGGATGTCTTCATTACTGCTGAGCATTTGCACGGCTTGAGGCCTATTCTGCTCTTCATCCCACCAGTGAAGGGCTGGGGGGGCACAAGGAGCTGGGAGGGGACACAACACCTGACCCAAGGGATATTCCACACTGTAGGAAACCACACTACGTGTATGGAGCTGGGGGAAGAAGGAGGAAGGGGGAGACATTCGGAGTGATGGCATTTGTCTTCCTGAGTCACTGCCATGTGCTGGAGCCCCACTGCCCTGGGGATGGCCAAGCACCTGCCTGCCGTGGGGAGGGGTGAAAGAATTCCCTGCTTTGCTTTGCTCTGCTTATGTGTGGCTTTTGCTTCACCTGTAAAACTGCTTTTATCTCAGCCAGCAGTTTTCTCACTTTCCCCTTCCCAGTTCTCTCACCACCCCGCTGGGAGGAATGAACCAAAAGCAGCTGGGGGCTGAGCTGCCCACCGGGGTAAAACAGCAGAGACAAGATCGGTTTTTGGAGCTGTGCTCCAGGGCAGGAGCTGCTGCCTCGGGGGGAGGCCCGAGGCCTCGGGCGGGTCGTTATGGCACGGGACCCGCAGCGGGAGCAGGCTGGGGGAACTCGGGAGTGGGACAAGCTGGGTCGGAGGGGCTGAAGGTGGGGAGGAATTCTCGGGCACGGCCAGAACTGCTGCCCGCCCGGCCATCCACCGCTCTGCTTGGCGTGGGCGGGGGCAGCACGGAGCGGGGTTTTCGGCTCCGGCAGCGCTGGGGCCGGGGGGCGGCCGGGATGCGCCGGGGCGGGGGCGGCCGGTGCCCGCGGCGGGGGCCGTGCCGGGGCGGGGGCGGCGGTCGCGGCGGAGCCGCATCCCGCGGAGGGCGGGCGCAGCCGGGCTGGCCCCGCGCCACGCGGAGGAGGAGCAGCAGATCCCCGGAGCACGTTAAAGAGCGAGGCCGAGCGCGGCGGGGAGGAAGCGAACGGCTCCGTGAAGGCAACGGAGCGGCGGCGGCAGAGCGCCCGCCCCGGCCGGACCCAAGTTCCCGGCGGCGGCTCGGCCGGGCCCGGCGGTGGGTGCGGGATCGGGATCGGGGCCGGGTGGCCGCGCCCGCAGCCCCGCACCATGCCCGCCGCGCTGCCCAGCCTGCTGGCCTGGCTGGCGGTGCTGCTGCTCGGCAGGGCCCGCCCGGCCGACGCCTGCAGCTGCTCGCCCATCCATCCGCAACAGGCCTTCTGCAACGCCGACGTAGGTGAGCGCCGCGGGCAACCCCGCCCCGAGCCCCCCGAGCCCCCGCCCGGCCCGCCCGCGCCAACTTCCCGGCGGGGTAGCACCGCAAAGTTGGCGCGGGGCGGGCGGGGAGCGGGCAGAGCCCCCCGGCACCTGCCCGCGGCGCCCGCCCGGCCCGGGGGTGTGTCGGCTGTCGGCGGGTGCGGATGCGCGGCCGGGCGCGGTCGGTCCGTCCGGGCTGTGCCCGTCCCACCCCGCACCTCCTCCCGCCGTCCCGGGGGGGCTCCCGCGCCCGGCGCCGCTCCCGGGGGCTGCGAGGGTCGAGCGGAGCGCGGTTACGCCGGGGCCGGGTGCTCCCCTGGCCGCCCCCCGGTGGATGACACGGGTGGGCCCGGCCTGCCCCGACTCTGATGACACCGCGGAGGTACGTGGCAGCGCGGGGCTGGGGCCCGGGAGCGGCCGGGACCCTCCGAGTGCGGCCGCGGCACCGGCCCGGAGCCCGGAGGAGCCCCCGGCCCCGGCAGCTGCCGCCACGGTTCGGTCATCCCTGTCTGCGCCTTATTTCCAGGCATTTCCTTTCCCCCATCCCGTTTTGTTCGGCTTGGATGCTGCTGAAAGGGAGGGCTTGGCAGCGCCGGGATCTGGATTCCTCTTTCTATGAATAATGCCCTTATTAAATTTTAACATATGAACCGAACAGGCCGGCCCCAGTTCCCGGCGCTTTCCTTTGCGGGCCCATTCCCAGCCTCAGCTGGAGAGGTAACATTCCCAAACACTGAGGCAGCCCCAACCTCTGGATGGCCCTGCCTGTCCCCTGCTCCAGATCCAGGGTGCTCCTCACAGGCATCCCTTCCAGACCCCGCTCCCAGCGTCTTTACTCCGTGAGGGCAACTCCCGCAGCACTTGGCTGCTTCCTCGAGTGCCCAGCCTCACCACGAGGTGTGTTGGGGGACAGGGAGGTTTTGAGACAAAATGGAGCACTGGATTTTTGGAGCTGCTGCTGGAGCTGGTGTCCCTGGCTCATAGGATGCCCTGTGCCTGCTCAGGCAGTGCGGCTGTGACTTCCCATCACACTCCTGTCAGGATCAGCTTTCGGGGCACTCGTGACTCACTGCCTATCGTGGGGTGCCGGCTCAGCCCTGACTCAGCTGCTGAGTCACTGTCTGTCTCGGCGGCCCTGGCTGTCTGCACCATCCCTTGGGAGGCCACTGCCTCACTGAGCTTTGCTCTCCAGCTGCCCCACTGCCCTCAGCAGGTGCCCGTCCTGCCGAGGCAGCATCCTCCAGCCACGCTGCTGGCAGCGCTGGCACTTTCTGGCTTCCAGCCCGAGTCACTTGTGCAGCTCATCTGAATCAAATGTGCCCAGTGTGGGCCTAAGAGAAAACGCTTGGGGACAGAGCGGGGCACAACCTGGGATGATCCTGTGTTCCCTGACCTTTTGCTGCTTCTGATCTTCCCCCTGGATGCTTTCTGGAGTTGGGATGTTCCCCAGCCAGTGCCATCCCAGCAGGTGTGTGGAGCCCAGGGAGAACCTGGGCCCCCCGATGCTGCTGGGACCTTTCCCAGCTGCTGTGGCTGGAGGCATCTGTGTCCAGGCTGGGCCCTTGACAGAAATGTGCTGGGGTGGGGATGGCTGATGTCCTGCAGTGCTGGGTGGGTGCATCCAAGAGGAACGGGCCCCAAGGCTCATGCTCAACCCTTGGTATGGAGGATCAGGGCGAGCACAATGTGGGGTCCTGGGATCTCCTCTCCATAGTGTGGGCAGTGCTGCCACATCCCCGTGGCCCCTCTGGCCTTGCACTTGCCCATGCACTTGCTCTGCCCTGCCCTGCAGGGACTGGAGCAGCCGCAGCCCAGGGCTGCACTTCCAGCTGGTGTTAAGAGGAGGCAGATGCAACTCTGCATTGGGTGAGGGGTGCCTGAGGGGCTGGGGGTAATAGAGGGGCTGGGATTGTGTCACTGGTGCTGGTGACTTGGAACCTGCCAGCCTGCGCTTGCATGTTCTGGCTCATGAGATGAGCAGGGGTTTTCTGCAGGGCCCAAGGGCTTGGGGCTGCCCCATCAGCCATCCCTCACTGGGCTGTGCCCAAGCAGTGGGGCTGGTGGCTGCTCTGCTGGGCTGTTCTGCTGCAGGAGATGCTCAGCTGCCCAGCAGTGCCACAGCCAGACCAGGGGCCACCGCCACAGGGAAATCTGGCTTCTGCTCTATCTCCTCTGGAGCAGCGTGGGGATGTGGGGTGCGAGGGGATGATGCTGAGCCCTTCTAGGCAGAGCCGTAGCTCAGCCCTGGCGAGGCAGCAGGCAGTAGATGGGGCAGGGGAGGAGGGCAGGAGCTCGGTGCCACCTGGGGCAGCGGCAGCTGGGATGCAGCACCTGACGGCATCGCACTGATCCCAGTGGTGCCAGTGCTCGGTTCCTCGGGACACGGGGAGTGAGGGGGCTGCCAGCCGCCAGCAGGGACCGACCAGAGGAGGGGATTTGCGGGAGAGTGGGAGCTGTCCCTGCGGGAGTGCAGCTGCTTGCAAACCCCGCCGAGCCCGGCGGGGCCGGTGCCCGGTGTCCGGTGCCGCCCTGCCCGGCGCGACAGCCGAGCCCTCCCGTGCGGCTGGCGCAAAGGGGCCGTGGGCTGACGCGGGGGCTGCCGCTGATTGGGCTCCATCCCGCTTCCCGGAATGACGGCCGGAATGACGCACGCGGCCACGGCAGCGCTCAGCCCGTGGCTCCCGCGCCGGCCGGCGGGCGAGGGGGACCCGGTGCCCGCGCTGCCTGTCGCCGCCCCACGGGCACTGCTGGGCACCGCGGAGTCTCCATGGCCTCCGCTGCCGGGCTGCCCTGCTCAGTCCTGTGTGCCTCCGGCCTCAGCATCCTCAAACCGCTGTGCCAGGGTGGGGTGATGCTGCTGGCCCGCGGGCGGGCACTGGGATGCCAGCGAGCACCCGGGAGGTGGCTGTTGCCTTTGCGCCAGGCAGGGCTGGGGTGGATTCCCGCAGGAATTCCTCCCAGCGTGTTTAGCTATCTCCCCAGCTCAGCTGGCCCCAAGCAGGGCTGGAGTGACCGCAGGGCTGCCCTTACCAAGGGGTCAGGTGCCTGGGCTGGCAGTGCCAGGCAGGCAGTGGGCAGTGCTGGCTCTGGCAGCCAGGCCCTCTGCTGCCAGCAGCTCTGGAGAAGGGAGCTTTGTTCCCTGGGCATCCAGCCCAGCCAGGGCCCCTGCTGTACACGGGCAGCTGAGGGTGGGTGTGGGCAAGGTGGCTTGGTGGGGTTTGCTGTGGGATAGCAGAGGAAGGGGCAGCCATTCTGCAAGTCTTGGGCCAGAAGGGGGGTCCCGTGGCCAAGGGTCCTTGTGCTGTCCTTCCACATAGGGCCAGGGAGGACAAACCCTAATAATGGCAAGCCCAGAGAGATAACCTGGTGGTTTTGTGGCACTGGGTGACTCCGTGTGTCCCCAGCTTTGTTCCTGGAGCTGAACTGTGGCCCTGCTGCAGTGGGACTGATGCTGGTGGCAGAGGGCTGCAAGGGGACCTGCTTACCTTGTAGAGTCTCTCTGTCCCTGGAGGGTCCAGAGTCCTCACTATGGGGAGGCCACAGTGACAGCCTGGGGCACCTGCCCAGGAGATGTCACAAAGTGGGGGTCCCATTCTGGCAGGGGACCCTCTGCTCCCACGGAGCTCCTTCTTGCTTGGCCTGCCTGGGGAAGGAGCATTTCCAGCATGGTCCGACTTGGGTCAGCCAGTGCCAAGTGTGTGCTGTGCCTGCCATGCACCCCACGAGCCCGAGAGCCTTGGCTTATCTTCACAGAGGGTCTGGGCTCCCTGGCTGCCAGTTGTCCAGGTTGGCAGCAGGAGTGGTGGGTGACAAGGCCAATGGGGGCATTGGCATTTGGGGAGGTCTGACTGCTGGTTCTTGGGCACTCAGAGGTTTCCTCCATCCCTCGCCCAGCCTCCTTGTCCCAGACTCTCTCCAGGGCTCCCTCCGCTGCCCTGGTTCCTGGCGGGCGTGGAGCAGCTTGGCTGCACCACGGGGTCTTGGCGGGGAAAGCACAGCGCAGTCGTCCCCTCCACAAAGCCGCACTGTTCAGAACAAATCCACCCAGAATCGGGCTGCATTTTTGTCAAGTGATTCATCAGCACGTGAATGGAAAAGGCTGGAGCCCACTGAACCAGTAACCATTCCCCACTTGCACACGGGAGCCACAGGGCCAGCACTGGTTGCGCTGGAGTTGCACTGGTGGCACAGGGCTTGGCACACGGGGACGTGTGGTGGCTGCAGGGTGAGGGCAGGTCTGTGTCTGCATTGAGCCCAGCACACTGCTGACAGAGGAGTGGGTGCTGTCCCCAGGCATGGCTGTGGTGCTGCCACTGTGCCTGGACAGTCCAGCCTTTCCCAAGGGATGGGAGCAGTTGGGAAAGCACCCAGTTGCACCCAGCCCCTCACTGAACGAGTGCTGCCGGTGACTGGGAATGGCCATTTTGGGAATCCTCCTCCCTGGTCCCTGCTCATGTTGGTGCCACTTTCACCTTTCCAGAGTAAAGTCTGTTGGCATTTGCCAGTGCCCACATGGGGCCGTGCCCCCCGACCTTCAGCTTAAATAGCCTGTCTGCATGCCCCCACACCCTGCAGTATTTATAGAGTGCGGTCAGATTCCCTCTCCTGGCCATGCCAGGTGGGGGAAGCTCCTCTGTGCCAGGCAGTGGGTGACCTCTGCATGTCCCTGGCTGCTCCCAGCTCAGCACCTTTCCGTGGCGACATGAGCCAGGATGAACTCTGTGGGAGTTCAGCTCCCTGTTCCCTGCCCTACAGTGCTTGGGGGGCTGGCAGGGCATAGGGGAGCCCTGCAGGGTGGGGAGCTGCCCATCCTGTTGGATGGAGGTACCCCTGGCAGAGCAGGGAGCCCTGTCAGCCACTGCCCTGCAGCCAGGCCCCCTCCATACTCTGAGTGCTGAGCAGGAGATCTGGCTTTGGGACTACCACTGCCCCCTTCACCATCAGCGTCCCTGGTGCTGCCTGTGAGCTTTAGTCCCTGCACTGGTGCAAGGAGCTGGGCACAACTGGGGACTGCAGGTCGCAGTGCAGGGACCCAGGCAGCCTGACAGCATGAGCCAGCCCGATGTCCCAGGCCGTGAGTAAGGCTGAGCTGGCTGTCCTGCCCACTGACCCCTGCAGGTCACTGCCACGTGCTGGGCACTCACATGCCGGGCACTCACCGGACCGCACCTCCTGGGCTGTGGCAGCAGCATGACCGCAGGGACCCTGCCACAGCACAGCTGTCCCCCGGATCACAGTGCCACAGCCTCAGCAGCCCTGGGGCCAGGTGATCCTGTTGTGAACTTCCCTTATTACCCGCTTTGATAGTGCTGCTGCAATGCTGCTGGTCACTGTCCTGCACGTGCCAGAGCCCCATCCCTTTGGGGACAGCGGGTGACAGCACCAGTGGAGTTTGCTGTGGGCAGTAGTCCCCTGTAAAGGTGGGAGACCCTGTGAGATGCAGGGGCTGAGTGGGACTGGTCACCCCTAATTACCTCACCTCTCCCTTCCAGTGATCCGAGCCAAGGCTGTCTCTGCAAAAGAGGTGGATTCAGGGAACGATATATATGGGAATCCCATCAAACGCATCCAGTATGAAATCAAGCAGATCAAGGTAATGGGGCACATTGGGTCAGGAGGCTGGGGGGGGGGGGGGGGGGGTGGGCCCCTTCACCTGCCACTCACTCCTTCCTCTGCTCACCAGATGTTCAAGGGCCCCGACCAGGACATAGAGTTCATCTACACGGCTCCATCCACTGCCGTGTGTGGCCGGCTGCTGGACACCGGCGGGAAGAAGGAGTATCTGATCGCAGGTGAGCACTGCGGGGAGGGCTCTCGGGGGTGTCGGGACAGTGCTGGCCCTGATGGCTCACGTGCACCACAAGAGGCCTGATGTGTGCCTGCTCACTGGGCACATTCTGCCCTTGCCCCTCCTGCTCCTGCCTCAGCCCTCAGAGAAGCCCCTGGCTGTGTCCTGGCTGTGCTCAGCAGCCCCAAGCCATGGGGGGGGCAGCTGGGGGACAAGCCTCTGCTCCCCAGAGACACACTGAGGGGCCCCAGGCACCATGAGTCAACGTGGGGTCTCGAGGCCCTGGGGGGACCCCCTTGAGTGGTCTGTCTGGCCTCTCCCCAGGCAAGTCAGAGGGCAATGGAAAGATGCACATCACACTGTGTGACTTGGTGTCCACCTGGGACTCGCTGACCCCAACCCAGAAGAAGAGCCTAAACCAGCGGTACCAGATGGGCTGTGAGTGCAAGGTGAGCAACCAGGCTGCCTCCCACATTCCACATGCCCCACTCCAGGGAGGGTCTGCAGCCCCCAGGCAGGGGTGGGCCTCACAGTGAGATGGTCTTCCCTGTCCTTCAAGGGTGACATTATGAACACGTGGCTGGGCAGACAGGAAGGGCAGCCCTCCCTCCGTCTTCCTCTGGCCAGGAGCCAAGGCCAGCCCTGGCACTGGCAATCGGGGATTCCCCAGTTCCCTGCGTTGGGGTTGCATTCCCACTGTGCCCCACAGGGCAGGGTCAGCCTGGCATCCCTGTCCAGAGCCGGGAGGGTGGATGAAGCAGAGCGTGTTGCTTTCCCCTGGGCCAGTGCTCCCCCGGGATGGGGTGACAAGTCTCTGTTATGCACAGATCTCGCGCTGCCTCTCCATCCCCTGCTTCGTCTCCTCCTCGGATGAGTGTCTCTGGACAGACTGGGCGATGGAGAAGAACAACGTGGATGGGCGGCAGGCGAAGCACTACGCCTGCATCAAGAGGAGCGACGGCTCATGCGCCTGGTACCGCGGCATGGCCCCCCCCAAGCAAGAGTTTCTCGACATCGAGGACCCCTAAGCCAAACGAGCGCATTCCAGTAGCCAGTAGAAAAAACCTGCGAGATGTTAGACTGGTCCACGCTGATATCTGGAGACAGCATGAAAATCCACTCGGCCGCAGGGGGCCCTGGTGGCTGCCAGACGTGTGTGGGGGACAGGGACCCGCTCTCTTGCAGGCTCCTGGCAGCCCGCAGCCACACTGGGCATCCTTCGCTCGTGGCAGGGCTGAGCAAGGTGTGGGGACCTCCCAGGGTCACAATCCCCCAGCCATGCTTGGCTCTGGCAGCTGTGATGGAGTGAAGCCCTTGTGAGTGGTGGGAGCTGCCCTGGCTGTGTAGCAGCATGTCTACCATTGCCCCGCTGCAGGAGCCTCCCCCACAGCTCCAGACACACAGCCCTCCCCACCACAGCACCTGGCAACCCTGCTGCACCCCCCACCGACCTCTCCCTTTGGGGTGCCAGAAGTGTACCCCTCTGGGCAGGGGCTCTGGGGGGCTTTACCATGTAAAAAGGGGCTCCAGGTCTGTCACAGGGCCAGATGACTCCAGCACAGGTGCCTTGTCCCAGAAAGCCGGAGGGGCATGTTAGCACATCTGGGGTAACCTCTGACATGCACCCATGCACTGTTACCCTCTCTCCACATGGTCCTCTCTCCAGAGGTCTCTGTTCCCCTGCAGCCTCCTACAGATCCTTCTGCAAATGCCACCATTGCACAGGCCTGGCCTGGAACCCTTGGCAGGGCACCAGGGGCTGGAGCTCCGACTGCATGGGCACATGGTCCATCATTGCCTCATGCAGATCTGGGCCATGCTGTGGCTCTCAGCACCACTGCAGCCAGTCAAGCCCCCTTCTCTGCAGTGTTGGGAGTGGAGCCTGGAACTGGCAGCAGGGCAGCAGGAAAACCTGTCCCCTCCAATGCCCCGCTCACACCCCTCGGCCCCAAGTTCTCTGAGCCATCCCCATGCCCCAACGATGCTGGTGTGTGCCACAGAGCTGTCGTGGTACTGGCACCTGCACCCATGGCTTTGGGAGCGTGCCGGGAATGCTCCCTGCAGCCCTGTGCCAGTGGGGTTTTCATGCTGTGTGTCCCTGTAAGGTTTGAGATGTCGTACTGGACCAGTCTGGGCAATTTCAACATATTAAAGAGAAAAATTAAAAAGAAAGAAAAAGAAAAAAAAAAAAACCCAACCTTTACTCAGTCCCGACCGCGCATCCCGGGCGCTCTGTATGGCTGTACCCGTTGTGCTCCTGTCGCTGCTGCTCCTCTGTCTTTGACTTCAATATCGCCACTTGTTTTGCCGCCGGCTCTGTCGTCCCTGTGCCGTGATTTCTGTCTCCTCGTCCGGCGCTGCAGCCGCTCCGGTACCCGCAGAGGGTCCGTGTCGGGAGCTCCAGGGCAAGGGGGAACAAGGGCGGGGAGCGCTGCTCCGGTTCGGCCGGGATCCCCCCAGCCCCCTCTGGACCAAGCCGGATCCCCCGGCCCTCCTCATCTGCGGAGAGGAGCGATCCCCGCGGGGCTGCCGGAGGGAAAGGAACGCGACGGGGAGGGGAAGAGCCGCTGCGGGCCCGGCTTCGGGTACCGCCGGCAGCGCCGAGGGCGGGATCCGACGGGACCGGGAGCGGGGCCACGACTCAGGGCGGGCCCGGGGCGCCACCCGGGTACCGCATCGTGGCCGGTCCCGCGTGTAAACATCCCCTCGCGGGCCCGTCCGCTGTGGGAGCGGCGTTTACCGGCCGCCTTTGCCTCAGCAGCCGGGGCTCGCAGCGGGCGGGCGGAACTCGTCCGTCCGCCGGCTCCTCCGAGCCAGGGGCGGAGCGTGAGCGGGTCTGGGCCGTGCCCGGCTCCGGGCCCTGCCCAGCGAGCCGCCGCGGCCGCGCACAGGCGGAGCCGCCCCTCAGGCCCGGCACGGAAGGAGTTTGTGCCGGCGGCGGGCGAGTGGCGGAGTGGAGACACGTGCGTGCCGCGGGACCCGGATGGTGAGCGCTGCCGGCGCCGGGCGGGACGGGCCCGGGGACGCCGGGACCTGCGGCCGGGTCCCGCCGCGTTCCTCTGCCCTGCCGGCGGGGCCCCCCGTGGGGAGCGGAGCGCCGGGACCGGCCGGGCCGCGTGTGGCGGCGGGGGCGAAAAGGGTCCCGCTGAGGAGGCCAAGGGTCCTGCTGAGGGGGCCGTGGCGGTGCCCGGTTGCTCGGAGAGCCGGAGCGCAGCGGGAGTGGCCGTGCCGGGCCGGTACCCCCAGCTCAGCCGCCCCTCTCCTCCCTATCCGCAGCCGCGGCCGCCGGGCCCGCCGAGCCGGCCGCCCTCGGCCATGATCGCGGAGAAGCTGCGGGAGGCGCTGGAGCCGGGGCGGCGGGAGGCGGCGGCGGAGCTGGGCCGGCCGCTGGCCGCCGCCGCCCGCTCCGTGCTGCTGCAGCGCATCGAGTTCGCGCCCGCCCGCCGCGGCCTGGCCGGGCAGCTGGAGCACCTGCGGGGCAAGTACGAGCACATCGGGGCCGAGGCCCTCCGCCGCCCGCTCGGCACCGCCGGCAGCCTTCCGGAGCGGCCGCAGAACCCCCAGGGTAAGTGGAGCGAGTGAAGGGACCCCCCTGTGCTGCTACCCCCGGCTGACTCTGCTCCCCACAGGACACAGCCATGCCCTGCCGAGGCCCGCGGGTGACGGCATCCCCGCCCCGCAGAAGGTGCTCTTCCCAGCCCAGAGCCTCTCCATGAAGTGGGAGCGGGTCCACCGTGTGGGTGCCGGGCTCAGTAACCTGGGGAACACCTGTTTCCTGAACTCGGCGCTGCAGTGCCTGACCTACACACCACCACTCACCAACTACCTGCTGTCTCGGGAGCATGGGCGCACCTGTGAGTGGGGACCCCGGTTCAGGGGGCTGGGAGGGAGGAGCAGCATCTGCCTGTCCTGCTCACAGTGCTGCGCTCAGTACCTCTGTGCCTGGCTCTGGTGAGGGAGTGCAGAGATCAGGATTCTCCTTCCCTGCCCTGCTCCTTTCTGCCTGTGTCTCTGTCAAGGGGCTGGTCTTGAGTCCTACTCACTTTTCTTGGCTGTGGCAATGTTCCCAAGCTTGGCATCTTTATCTCTGGGAGACTTTGTCTCTGCTGGGTGTAGATGGGAGAAAGATGGGCCCGGTGGGGCCTGCTGGCTTCTTGGGGGCTCAGCTGGTGGGTCCTGAATAGCCCCTGTCTGTGGGGACACAAAACAGCAGTGTGGCAGGCGCTGCTCTGAGCTGTCACCACAAGGAACACACAGACCTTGCAACCCCATCCATAGGACTGCCAGCAGGATCTGCCCCTCAGGGCCACCCCATGAACTTGTCCAGAGCATACCTGGGACCTGTTTTCTATCAGTGTGAATGCTCTCTCATCTGGGGAGCTGTTGTGGCTGCTCCTGTGATGGGCTGTGCTGGTAGGGATGGCATCAGATGGTCCCCATGTCCTGGAGTGTCAAGCTCATAGGGAAAACTGAGCGTGGCTGAGCTGTGCTGGACCAGAGATCCCCTGTCCTTCTCCATCTCTCCTGGGCTTGTCCCCAACATCGTGTCGTCTCTCCTGCTCCAGGTGCCCACGGAAGCTTCTGCATGATGTGCACTATGCAGAACCACACGATACAGGCTTTTGCCAACAGCGGCAATGCAATAAAGCCACTCTCCATCATCCGAGACCTCAAGAGTAAGGAGGGTTGCCCCCCCATGACTAATGTGGGAGCAGGACTGTTGGGATTGGGGCATGTTTTGGCAAACAGCTCCACTGAGATGACTCATGGAGCCTCGAAGTGCCTGGAGACTTCTTGGGCTGCCAGTGGCTTCCTCTATGACATCAGTGCGATATCTTCTTTGGGTTGAGGGGACTCAAACCCCAGAGTTCTTGCCCCAGGGAAGGCAGGGAGGGATGGCATCTGTTGGAGCACATGCTAAGTCCTCCCTCTCTTGCAGAGATTTCCCATAACTTGCGCTTCGGCAGGCAGGAGGATGCACACGAGTTCCTGCGTTACACCATCGATGCCATGCAGAAGGCCTGCCTGAATGGCTACACCAAGTATGTGGGGCCTGCTGGCCCATCACTGCTCTTTGCTGTTCCCTTGCTGGTCCCCTGCACTCACGGGAGTGGACTGTGGAGTGAACATGTGCCCCAGGTCAGCCTTATTCTGGGGAGGTTCTGACTCCAGGGGCCTCGGGTGTGGGGTCCAGCTCTGCTCCTCAGGGTCAGGGCTCTGGACTGTTGTTCACCTTCTGCTGACTCCTCCACCTCAGCATAGCTGCAGTCCTGCCCCCAAATCCTGAGGCTGCTACAGGTTGGGATCGCATCCCAGTTGCTGAGGGACACAGGCCTACTTGCTAGTTCAGCCCCATCCCTGTGGCTGTCAACGGGCAGCTTTGTCCTGGGAAGTGCTGTCTCTGCTCTTGGCACCCAGCTCTGAGCTCCAACCAGGAGCTTCTGCTTCTCCAAGAGGAGCCTGGTGTCATCCCTCAGCTGTGACACAGGGAGAGCAGTCTGGCAGGGGATGTGCCTTCCCTCTGCCCCTGGGGCTCCACAGTCCAGCCACTGGCCAGAGCATGGAGGGGGCTGTCCTGAGGGGTCCCACAGGGGTGGCTGTTGCAGTGTGAGATCTGGTGCTGCTGTCTCTGTGTAGGTTGGATCGCCAGACCCAGGCCACAACTCTGGTTCACCAGATCTTCGGTGGTTACCTGCGGTCCCGTGGTGAGTACTGGCACTCTGGGCCTGGGCCTGGACAGTCAAGCCCTTTGGGAAAATGGCTTAGAGTGTTTAACTTACCCAGAGCTGCAGTTGGTCAGTCCTGCAGTACTTGTGGGTCATGACCCTGCTGTGGCAATGAGAAAAGCCATTGACTGTGGGACCCAAGCTGTGGGTCCCCAGCTCACTGCCATCAGCAGAAGGACCCATGTCCCTAGCTACCCAGCAACACAGTGAGTGTGCCAGCCCTGCTCCCTGCAAGGCTGCCAGTCCTGGTGCTGGCATCCCAGAGCCCAGACCTGGACTGGGGGGACACTGCAGCTGTCTATGCTGCGCTGCGATGTGGAAGGTGCTGGCGTTCTGCCAGGCTGTGCTCATGGCTCTTCCTTTTGCAGTGCAATGTTTGGAGTGCAGGACAGTCTCGGACACCTATGACCCTTACTTGGATGTGACACTGGAGGTCGAGGTACTGCTGCAGGGATGGGGATGGGGGTCTCTGCTCTGGAGGGGGATGTTCCTGCTCTGAGGCTCCTTAACCTGCAGACACGGTGCTGGCAGGAGGGAAAGCAGGTCCTGCTGTTGCACCTCCTTCCCTGTCTCAGAGCAGTACCTGTTGCCCAGATGTGAGCCCTGACTCCTCTGTGCAGACTTGGCAGTGGTGTGGGGCAGAGCAGCCTGCAGCCCTGTGTTGTGTGCTCTCTCCTGGGGCTAGTGCCTCTGCAGGGAGTGGGGCTGCGGTGTGGACAGGCCCCCATGCCCTGACCTCCACCCTGTCCTTGCAGCGAGCTGCAAATATTGTGCGGGCCCTGGAGCTGTTTGTGAAGCCAGAGCAGCTGGGTGGGGACAACGCTTACAGGTGTAGCATGTGAGTGTGGGGTGCTGGGGGGCTGGTGGGAAGGCTGCCACGGTATGGGAGGGCTTCTGTACCTGCTCTGTAGCTAAACCATGAGGTACAGGGCCATGGAAGCCTGTGATGAAGTCTGCTGCTCCCCAGCTCCCTTGTGTTCAAAGGAGGAGCTGGGCCAGCAGGCATGGCCATGGGGAGATGTCTGGAGCAGTGCCTGGTGTCAGCAGCACCATTCCCATCGTGTTTGCCATTGCTGTATGGCCAGGGCGGGCAACTCTCTGGATGTTGGAACAGCTGGAATAGCTTGAGCTTTTCCTGGGCAGGTGCAGGAAGAAAGTGCCAGCCAGCAAGCGTTTCACCATTCACCGAGCCTCCAACGTCCTCACAATTTCACTGAAACGCTTTGGCAGTTGCAGCTCTTCAGGTGGAAGGAAAATCACCAAGGTGAGTGTTCAGTGATTCACAGCCAGGGCTGTGTCCTGGCCCAAGGTCCTGCCCCCTGAGCAGGGCAGGAGGTGGTCCTGGTGCAGTCCTGGAGCCATTCCCCACTGCTCCCAGTGGAGGAAGTTGGGTTCATCCTGACATCTTCCTCACCACAGTCTCTGCCTGGGGAGGGCATGTCCCTTCCCTTGAGAGATGGGGCTTGTAGCACAGCAGAGCTGCATTTGCTCTAGCAAGAAAGCCATGCAGCTCCCGAGACATTTTCTTTGCACAGGACGTGGGATACCCTGAGTTCTTGGACATCCGCCCTTACATGTCGGAACCCAAGGGTGATGCCATCACCTATGGACTCTATGCAGTGCTGGTGCACTCTGGATACAGCTGCAATGCAGGGCACTACTTCTGCTATGTGAAGGTGAGCCCGGGATGCTCCCTAGCGACCCTGTCTGGGCTGGGGTCTGGTAGGTGCTTGTGGGTCCCTTCAGGGTGCAGAAAGGAGAGTGCTTGGCAGGATGGGTGGTGTGGAGTACTGGACACAGGGCACATACTGTGCTCCACTGCAGGAAACATGCAGGTCTGCCCTGGCAGAGCTCCCTGGCCTGCCCCTGGGCCATCTGTGGGTTTTGGGGAGAGGAGCTCTGGTTATGGGTGCTGTCTCCGGCTACTCAGGAGGATCCCTCGCCAGAGCCTGACCCTGTTCTTGGACACAGCCTGACCACGTCCCATATTCTCTTTCCACAGGCCAGCAATGGGCAGTGGTATCGAATGAATGACCATGAGGTCCACCCCAGCAACATCAAGGTGGTTCTCAACCAGCAGGCCTATGTGCTGTTCTACCTGAGGTAAGAGGCACCCTGTGTCTCCTGGCCCTCCCCCTGCCAAGCAGCCCCAGTGCTCCTGTGTGTGTGTGTGTTTGCTCAGGGTGGGGGGTGGCAGGGTGTGGTCCAGCCCCTTCTCATGGTTTGCTGTAGCACTTCACCTCCTCAGAGCCTCTGGTTCCCCTCTTCATGTGTGTCTGCTGCTCACCTACATTCCCACGGCTGTGCTTTGCCTTCCCAGGCTGTGCAGCCCCAGGAAGAGCTCAGCCGGGCCCATGGCCACGGCTGCCTTTGGCCTCCCCGGCTGCACTGGCAGTGACTCCAAGCTAATGAAGAAAACTCAGATGAACGGGGCCCTGTCTGTGCCACCCATGGGCCCGGTGAGTGCTGAGGGTTGGTGCTCCCAGGAGCTGCTGCTCCACGGGCACTGGGGGCTGCATCCACGGGAGGTGGATGAGTGGGAGGGTGCTGTACAGGAGAGATCCTGATCCTGCTGCACCCAGGGATCCTGGCTGGACATGGAGAAGGTAGTATCACTGTGTCTTGTGTCTCCTTGACTCTCCTCACTGAGCTTCTCTTTCTCCTTGTCTAGAAGCAAGACAAGCTGCTGGGGAAGGGGCTGCCAGGCCCAGGTGATGTTGGCGTCCCTGTCGCCCGCAGCTTCCTTGGGATGGGATCAAAGCTGACAAATGGAATTGCTCTATCAAAGCTACCCTCTCAGACCCCATCATCCAAACTGCCCCACAAAGCCACCCATGAGGCCACACCACTGGGCTGTGACATAGTCCAGAGGCCCAAGAAGCCACAGACACCTGGCATGCCCAGAGCAGGCTTCCATGCCACCAGCACCATGAGCGGGGCCAAAGCAGGGCTGCCTCCACAGGGCTCAGCCAGTGAGAAGCCACCTACCTCATCCAAGCTGCTGAAGAGCAGTCAGGAGCCCAGTGGAGCGATGGCCAGGACCCTGCAGAAGGATTCCTGGGACAGCACAGTAGGGCAGCTGGCCAATGAGACCCACAAGGCCAAGAGCAATTCCAGCAGCTTCTGTGCCTCTCAGGGAAGGGACTCAGGCACCCACCTCCCCGCTGGCCCTGGCACCAAGCTGTCTGTCCCTAAAGACTCTGACCTGGCTGCCCCCAAAAGCTGTGGGACAGCCACTGTGAAACCCTCCCTGCTCGGCAGTGCCACACTGGAGTGGGGCAGCACCATGGCACCAGTGCTGGCTAAGAAACCAGTGCTGTCAGCCAAAAAGGTGAGTCTGAGCTTCCAGAGACTCCAGTTGACATCTTGTGCCTTCTAAACAGGTTGTGTATCACAGCTCCTAACCCAGGACTGTGATGGCTGCTCTCCCCTCTCTCTGGGTTGGGGTGTGGGACCAGACCCTATGGTTGTCCACATCCCTGAGTGATGCAGGACATGACTCCTGTCTCCTTGCCTGGGACAGAGGGGTAACTGCACCAGAAGGGCCTTGGCACCTTCTGGGGGTTGCCTGTCCCCTGGGGCAGTGGTAGGGGGGTGATGGCACAGCAGGAGGGTGTGGGAGTGCCCCTCTGCAGGCAGTGAGTGGGCTCAGGAGGGTGCACTGGGGTTCCACGGCTTTATTTATTTTCTTTTTTCTTTTGTTCTTTTAACTGAACACACTTCTGTTTCTCCCACCCCGCACTTCCCTGTTCCTGCCTGTGTCTCTTCTCCTCCCCTTTCTCTTGGCTCCCCTTTTTCTCTTGGCTCATGGAAACCACAGTGTTAGACCAGCGCGTTTTATTTATGTCAATAACTGCAGGGCAGACCCTCTCAGAAGGTGAGTGTGAGTGACCACCAAGCACAATCCCAGCCTTCAGCCACCATCCATCCTGACTCCACTCCTGGGCCTCTGGGCAAGTCCAGGTAAGCAGTGCTACTGCTCCCATGGGACAGGAAGGCTAGTCACAGCCTTGGGTGCTCCACGGGGTATTTGTGTGGCCTTGCAGCCAGCTTTTCTGTTCTCTAGGGCTGGCAGGGCTTGCTCCAGCTCTGAGAGGAGCTGACTTCAGCACAGAGTGGGAGGGAGCTTTGCAGGCCCTGACCCCGTACTAATGTCCCATGGGATCAGGAGGCACCAGCCTGGTCCAAGTCTTGCTCTGGGTCTCCATTGTAGCCTTCACCAGCAGCATGTGGGTGCAGCAGCACCCACTCTTTCCTGGTCTGCTCAGGGACCTGTGAGTGCTTGCAAAGCAGCATCTGATTCCAGTTTTGTGGACAAGATGGCAGCAGTTGGGTGTTGTGCTTCTGCACCTCAGGGGAGGGAGGAAGAGAGGGGTTTCCAGGCTTTGGGATCAACTTCTCTTCTGTTCTTCAGCCTGTCCTCATCTGCTCTTGAACTTCCCAGTCCTAGGAAATCTGCCTTCAGCTTCATGCTCAACTTGCCCGCTCAGCTCCCAGCTTCCCTGCAGACCCATGGTTCCACTGCCCACACCTCACACCACCTTATTTCTGGTAGCAGGGAGGCAAGATCTGGCCAGCTGGAGCCAGAGGGTTCCTTCAGAAAGAAGCGTCGGAAGAGGAAGCATCGTAGCACAGACAGGAGCCCTTGTACTGTGGCTGTGAAGGACATGGATGAAGTCTCCAGTCCTCCCAAGAAGGACAGAATTGTTTCTCCAGAGGGCTTCGAGGACAAGGACTCCAGGCCCCCCAAGAAGGAGAGCATTGGCTCTCAGAAGGACTTCATTGATAAAGACTCCAGGCTCCCCAAGAAGAAAATTGCCTCTCCAGGGGACTTCATGTCTGTCATGGGGAAGGATGTGGCAGACAAGGGTCTTGGCCATGGTCTGGTCTGTCAGGACATGAAGAGTGGGCCCAAGCAACATGTGCCAGAGCCCAGTATTGACCTGGGCATGGAGCCAACTTTCCTTCTCAGGAGGAAGAAGAAGAAGAAGAATAGGAGCAAAGACAGGCCTTTGAAGAAGACAGAAGAGTGCAGCTCTGGGGTGGTGTCTTTGGACAGGTGAGGGACAAGGGCATGTGAGAGCCTGAGGTTCCCCAGGCTGTGGTTGGGGGCTTCTCATATTTCTGCAGGTGGGATGCACTCAGCATGCATCCATCTGAAGCATCCACCTGCTGTGGGTGGGTTCACCTGTCCCTGAGTGCAGTGCAGGTGTCTCTGTGGCCTGCTGTTCTGTGGAAAGCTCAGACTGTCCCACTGGCTGGAGTGAGCTGACCCTGCTGCCTTCCCCAGTTCCAGGACAGCTGAGCCAGAGCCCTGTGAGACACATCAGAGCATGGAGGCTGGAGAGCACAAGCACCGCAAACGCAAGTGGATGGAAAGCCTCAGCAACGTGGCTGCCAACACTGTCCCTGCCACCACCACCAGCACCCCAGGTGTGACCTTGTGCTCTGTCTGGTGCCTGGCAGGGCCAAGCCAGCAGCTTGTCGGCCTGAGAGCCCCCTTGGAGCATTGCTGTGCCATTCCCAGTGCTTGCTGCTCCCACAGCTGCCTGGCAGTGCCTGTTGTCCTGCCCTTTGCACTGGGTTGCCCTGTCCCAGGCCTGCCTGCTGCTCCTGAGGGAGAGCCCAGGAGCCCTTGCCTGTGTCCTGGAGGAGGAAGTAGGGACAGATCCCTTGAGTGACCCCCAGGACAGGCACTTGTGTGCCCAAACGCTCAACAATCAGGACCTTGTCTGTCCAAATGGTGTTTCCTGGGATGAGATCTGCTTTGGAGAGGGAGGGACATGGTAGCTCCTCTTGGCTAATCCTCACCCTGCCTGTTTCTTCAGTGGCTGCATGTCTCAGTGACAACCAGACTGGGGATGAGAGGCACTCCCTGGGTGCCCTGAGCCCTGTGGCCAGTAGTTGGGCTGGCAAAGCCCCTGAGGACCAGGAGTCCAGCGTGGTGGGCAAGCTGCTCCAGAATTCCTTGGACAGGGCTTACGGCAAACAAGGTAATCCTGACTCACCTGGGCAGGCAAACAGCCGTGCAGCCCCCCTGCCCTAAGCCCTGGTTGGGGGCAGAGCCCCCGGAGCTCTGCCAGGGCCTGAGCTCCCCCAGTGCAGGCAGGGAGTGCTCCTGCAACTATGCAGGTGCACCTGGGCACGGGCCTGTTGGGGCAGCACAGGGTGGGGAGCTGGAGCAAGGGGCTCCAGCCTTGCGTCCTTCTGCTGACTTTGTTGCTCTGCAGTCCTGACCTGGCAAGGCGAGATTTCGGCCGTGAGCCAGGATGCCATCCGGGACACTGCGCTGGCCCAAAGCAGGACCGTCATTGATGAGTGGGATCAGGAGTTTGATAAAGGAAAGGTGGGTACTGGGCTGGGGCAGGTGGGACAGGGCTGGGGCCTCTGCACTCAGACCTGAGCGCTCTCCTACCTCTGCACAGGTAAAGAAAATTAAGAAGATGAAGCAGGAGCGGAGGAGAGACTCAAATCCGTTCCAGAAGTTACAGAACAAGCGCAACTTCTGGTTGATGTCACATCCTGCCAAGATGGCCAGCCTGGGCTACCGGCTCTCAGGTAAGTGAGCCCGGGTGCACAGCGAACCTGGGGGTGGAGGGGTGGCAGCCTGGTGGGGGCTGACATTGCTCTTTGCCTCACAGGTTGAGATCTGCATCCCCGACTGCTCAGGGAGCAGTTCCAGGTCAAGGACGGAGGGCAGCACAGTCCTGGGAGCTGTTGGTGGACCACGCTCAGAGGGGAGGGAACACACCGCAGCCCTGGGCTTGTGCCTTTTCCTTCGGGGAGCTGCTTTTCCAGCTGCAGAGGAGCCTGCCCCCTCTGCCTTGCCTCCAGCCTGCCTCGGCCAGGCTCCTCGTCAGCTTCTCCGTGCCTCTTGCCCTCCTTCCCTCAGCCCGCACCTGCGGGGGCCCCTGGCAAGTGCCTCAAGCCCATCCCTGTTGCTCCGTGCTGCTGTTCCTCCCCTTCCCGGCGTTACCGACGCCGACCTTCTTCTCCTCTCCTCATCCATGAACCTCCATCCCCTGCACGGAAAGCCGCCCCCCCCCCGCCGGTCTGGCCCCGCGCTGGCGCGGGGGGCACCGGGGGGTTCCCTGCGGGGCCGGAGCGCTGCCGCCGGGGCTCCGGGCATTGAAGGATGGAATGGAATAAATCCCGGTGTTCGTCACTCGGGCCGGAGCGGCTGCGAGCGGAGGGGCGAGCGCTTTGGGGGGGGGGGGAAGCACCGGGAGGGCGGGGCCTGCGTGGCTCCGCCCCCGGTGTCACGTGGTGCCGGCCGTGGCGGCTGCGGCGCGCTCGTCACGCGGGCGGGGCCGGGGCGGCGGCGGCGGCGGGATGGAGGAGGAGGAGGGCGGCGGCTGCGGTCAGTACGGGCCGGGGGTGGGCGGGGGGCTCTGCGACACCCACCTGGCCCGCGGCGAGGTGCCGGGATAGCCCGTGGTCTCCGGTGGGCGGCGGCGACTCTGCCGGGCGGGGCGCGTTTGGGCCGGGCCGCTCCCAGGTGCAGGACCGGGGGCGGTGGCTCCGGGACGGGCGGGGATTTGGCGGCGGCGGGACCTGTGCCTGCAGGTGACAGAGCGGCGCGGCCTTGGCGGCATCGTGCGAGCTGCGGCGGAGGAGGAAGCGCCGGGCGGAACTGGTACCTGGTGCCCGCCGCCAGCGCGGGGCCGGGCGAGTCGCGGGGCCGGCGGCACTGCCCTGGGAGCTCCGGAGCCCGCTGCCCGCACGCTTTCCGCCGGCTGCTCGCCCTCGCTCAGGTGCTCCCGCGGCACTGCCCCCGGCCCCGCAGAGCTCAGCGCGGCTTCGCCTTGATGGGGCCTGCTGAGTGTCACAACCCCCCGGCCTGGGCACTGCACCCGCTCCCACGGTGGCCCACGGTGGCTCAGGGGATGTAAGGTCTCCCCTCTCATGCCCGTGCGTTTTCCTCCCGCTTCCTTCTGCCCTCCGCGCCCGCAGAGCGTTCTCTCCCAGTGCAGAGGACCGGGACTGGGCAGGGAGGCCCTGCCTGTGCCCGGTGTCTCCCGGGCAGGTCCCGTGTGTCGGGAGGTGGTTTTGCCTCGAGCAGGGACCTTGCTGAGGGGAGCCTGGAGTCTGGTGGGATCTGAGGCCGTGACCCTGGTGCTGGTGCCCGTTCTTTCAGGGAGCAGCTGGTGCCAGTGAAGTGCCACCACCGGCAGTGCTGGTTCAGGGCCGGTTTCCTGCCCAGCTGTGCAGCCGATTAGGAGCTGCTGTTCCACCCCAGAAGTGACTGTGCTTGGCTGCGAGGACTTCGCTGAGTGAGATAAGGAAGGTGCCGGCGGCTGCGGCCTGGCTCGGGTGTTGTCAGACAGAGCCCATTAGCAGGAGAGCGTTGTGGGGAGCAGCTCTGCCAGCAGCCTCTGGGTGCTTCTCGGAATCACCTGGAACACATCCCGGGTCATGGCTCAGCATTAGAAATGTCCCGCTCATTCTGCTGCAGTGGACACAGGGAGTACACAGCCACCTCCATCCCCAGCACTGCTCCTGGGCTGGGGTCAGCACAACCCACAGCTGCCCTGGAGCCCTTCAGCTGAGTTGGTTTAACCAAGAACATTGTGCCAAGGCTGTAGCGTGGTGGGAACCGATGGGGAGACTCTTTCTGGTATGATTGTGCTGACAGCAGTGTCTGCCCCATGGCTCATGGCCTCTCTCCAGCCGTCTGCCTCAGCAGAGAGCAAATCCCAGGGCGAGCAGCTGGCGGCACAGATGTATGCTCCCCCTGCTCCTGCCAGGGCTGCACTCCCACCCCCTTCCCAGTTATTCCCCATGGGAATAGCGGTGAGAACCCATCCCAGACCAGAACTGACCAAGAGCAGTGGTGTGGGTCAGCCGCTTCTGGACCATGGGGAAGAGGTGTCCTGGCAGGGAACCGTCCTGGCTGCTCCTGCTTTGCCGAGCTGCAGTGTTGGTGAGCAGATGAGGGGAGTGCAGTCCTGTCCTGGCACCATGTCCTGAGCTGGGCCCCACCACGGCTCAGGCTTGGCCCCAGGGAGAGGGGGATTGGGCAGTGCTGGTAATCCCGCTGCACCCGAGAGATTACTGCTCACTCTGGCCTGGGGATTAAGGGATTTCTCTAAGCAGGGCTGATGCAGCCTCCAGCAAAGCAGCTTGTGCCTGGGGGGCCTTGCTCTCTGGGGCAGGATGGGTGTGTGATAGCAGGGTGGGCTGTGTAAGGTGTGGGGATCCCCAGAGGAGGGTAGGCTGCCAGGTCTGCAGCAGGCTGGCTGAGGGACTCCTCACCCAGGTGGTCCCTGCCCTCCTCACCAACAGCCTGCAAAGTCCTGTTGTGCCAATGGGTGCTGGCAGCCCTTTGGCACAGGCTTTGCTGTTTGGAAGCATCCTGGGACCCCGCAGCATGTCCCTGAGGACCAGAAACTGGGCACCAGGGAACACTGCTGGGGGAGCTGCTGCTGAGGCCCCAGCCCCTTCCCTTGCACTGTGTAAGGTCAGCCTGGGCAAGTTGCTGGGCCCAGCTTGGGGAGCAGCTCTTCGACAGAGCTCAGGGATGGACTTGCAGGTCAAAGGCAGAGAGGGAGTGCAGGGGTAGCACCAGGCTTGGAGAGCAGAGCCAGGGGCTCGGGCAGAGGCACTTATCCAGTTCCTCCCCTGAGGTGTTTGGAGTGGAGAACAATGAGCCCTGGTGCTGACACTTGCAGTCATGTCAGGGCTGTAGCTATGTTTTGTGAACACCCCACCTGACCTGGACAGTGTGCAAGGACTGGGCCAGGCATCCAGGTCACTGTGTGTGGGAGATGCCACCTGGCCCTGCCTTGTCCCAGTCACAGACCCACGTGCCTGTGCCACACAGGGGTTTCTCCAGATGCCAGTCCGGGCCTAGGCAGGTGCTTGTACAGCACGTGCCCAGTTCAGCTTCCCATGTGCCCCGGCTCCTTTCGCCTGCCCTTTTGCCTCCTGGTGATGTGGCAACCACTGCTCTGGCCCCTGGGAAAAGGGAAGTGGTGTTGAAAGCAGAAGGTCAGTCACATCAGCAGTGAGTGCCTGGCTGCCCTCGCAGCCCTGTCAGCTGCCCTTCTCTACTCTGCCCTCCTCTCTGCAGTCATACTGCTCTCAGGATCAGGGACTGCTCCTGCCTGCCAGGGTGCCCTTCCCCACTGCCTGCCCCGCTCAAGTTACTCTTGGCTCAGCGATCCCAGTGGATGCTGGGGTGGGGAGCAGAGCTGTCGAGCTGCTCCTGCCCTGACAGGCCCTGGGGTTTGTTACTCAGGGCCGTGCCCTGTGCTCAAGATCGCTCCTGCTTTGAGGAAAGGAGCTGTCAGTCCGGTTTGGGTTTGCTCAGTGCCCGTGGGGTTGGAGGGTGGGAGGGTTACGCAGCTCCACAGCTGTCCCGGGATCCCAGGGCAAGACCCCCCAGTTCCTGCTGCAGGAGCGCCCACACACCAGGGCCGCAGAAGACTGGGCAGTGCTTCTGGGGCACAGCTGGGGCTTGGTGTCTGTGCTGGCACACTGGGCTGGCTGAGCCTGTCAGGCTGGGTCAGGGCTGAGACTCGGGCCCCGTGTCCCAGGAGTGGGGGCCGTGGTGGCACCCCCACACTGGCACCGCCGCGCTTCTCTGGGTGCACCTTCCTCCGTGCGGCGCTCGTTGCTATGCGACCGCCGGCTCCTGATGCTTAATGCTCTAATACGGAGGGATAAAACCACTCTAAAAATACCCCGCTGCCAGCCCCCTGCGGGGCCAGGGGGGCTGCCGGGGGGCAGGCAGCCTGGCCGGGGGGCTGCCGGGAACTTCCCAAACTCCTCGTCCTCTAAGTGGCTTTGAGGCGCCCGCTGGGGCTCTGGCGGTGGCACGGGCTGGTGTGCCGGTGCGGCGGGGATTGGCTGGGGCTGGCGCGTGGGCTCCTGCGGCTAGAGCTCCCCTACCAGAGCCAGCTCCAGCCAGAGCCGGGAGCGCTCCGGCTTCCCTGCCTGCTCCACAATACCGGGCCGCTGCCCTGGGTACCGGCTACCTGCCTAGTACCGGGGAGCCCGCTGCTCAGCCACACACACCTGCCTGGCCTCTCTGCCTGCTCCTGCCTGATCTCTGCCTGTCCCTGCCTTGCCCTCCTGGAGCTGGTGGCATCCTGCGTGGGACCCCCGCAGCATGGGGACAGTCAGCGAGCTCTGCGCCTCCAGTTTCCAGGCATTCCTGTGCCCCTCGGTGGCTGCCAAGGCAGGTAGGCACTGTGTGCCCCCCTCCCCTCTGTGCTGCGGGGTTCCCATCCCCCAGCAGACATGGCATGCCCATGGTTCTGGCTCCATATGGCTTCCGCTGAAAGCAGCATAGAGTGTCCTCGCTGTCTCCTTCCTTTGCCGGCCTTCCCAAGCTCGGGTCTCTGGAGGCACTGAGCCCCTGCAGGACAGATGCCCACCGGGCCCCTCGCCTGGCATTGCCCTGTGCTGGAGCTGGTGCCGTTCTGGGATAGGGGGTGTTTGGGAACTAGTGGTGGCGGCTGGGAGGTCACAGGCATGGCCATGCCATGTCCTGCCCCAGCCCCTCATACCTGCCCTGCCCTGGAGGATGTGCGAGCGTTCAGTCACCCTCATCAAAAGTGCCTGTGTCTACAGAGGGGAGGGTGGCACACTCCAGAGGGAATTCTGTGTGGGAAAGCCCAGCTCCTGGCACACTGTGGGTGTGCTGAACGTCAGCCACCACTGTGACCTGCTGCTGTCTGCTGGTCCCTGCCCAGCTGTGGGACTGGGGGTTGCGGGAGCTCCTCTGCCAGCCCTGTGCTGAGCACCAGTGGGCTCTGCTCCTCTCAAGGCCTGGCACCATAAGCAGCGCTGGGAGTAGGTGAGGGGCCCGCCTGACTGCATTTCTTGCACATGCACAGTGTCTGTAGACATGGCTGAGCTGGTGCTTACCCAGCCATGCTGGAGGCTGGGGGTCCGTGCATGGGAATATTGGAGCCTTAAACCACTGGTCGCGAGGTACTGACTGTGGAAGGGGTTTCTTGATGGGCTCCGGGTCAGGGAAGCGAGGTTAGTTAGATGATGCACAGGAGAGTGTCCTGAGCAGAGGGTCCAGCAGCCTAGGAAAGCCTGTCCCCAAAACTTCCTTCTGATGCATCTCAGCTGCTGGTGGGGAAGGATGGGGCTGACGCAAGCCAGGGTGTGCACACGGCCGTGGTGAAAACAGGATGTGGTATGAAGAGACAGGCAGGATGTTTCTGGGGGCCTCATGGGACAGTGGGTAGCTGCACCCGCAGCAGCAGCACGCAGAGACCCCGGGTCACCCCCATGGTCTGCCTGACGCCAGGGCTATTGCCCCTCTGCTGTGGTACAGTGCGGGCTGGCTGCTGTAACTCGGGAGACCAAAGGACACCCCAAGGCTTTTGAAGCCCTCCCTCCCCTAACTCCAGAGCTGGCATTCTGTGTGCCGTGTCTCCATCTCGTGCTGCTAGACAGGTTTTAGCTGAGTCAAGGCAGCCGAAGCTGGTACGGCCTCTCCAGGCGACTTACAGGGACAGGAACATGCTGGGGCTGCTCCTATTGCAGGCACGGCCCCGCAGCGCCACAGAGGATCCTGCACGGAGCAGTGGGGTCCCTATAGACACTCCATAGCAAGGAAACAACATCCCGGGGGGGGACTGGCATGGCTCCTGGTCCTTCTCCTGATTCTAGTTCTGGTCCCAGGCAGCTGTGGGAGATGCCAGGGAGCCTGCGGAGGGGAGCGGGCACCGGCGGTCCCCAGAGCTAGCACAGGAGCTGGACCTGCAGTAGAGAGATGAGGCAGAGATGGGGGAGCTGCTGGAGGAGGGGAAGGGAGGGGACCCCAGCACTGTACAGCGAGCTCGAGGTGTGCGGGGCCGAGTGTCCTGGCAGGCCCCGAGGAAGGAAGGGCTGGGCCAGCCCCGGGCCGGCCCGGCTGGGAGCGCATTACACGGCGTCTGCCGGCCCCGAGCCAAGGCGGGCGAGCAGGCCCGGCTGCCCCATTTCCCAGCCAGCCGGGAGCACAGGAGTTAAAGTGCCGGCGGCTCATGGCGGCAGGAACAGGGTGTTGCTGATGCCGGCTCTGGCGAGGCCGGGATGACGCCCAGGAGGCCCCGGAGCTCATTGGCACAGGGGCCCTGAGTCACCGCGGCAGCAGCGGGGCCGCGGGTGTCCGCACCCGGCACGGCCGCGCCTCTGCTGAGCCCCGGCAGCTCGGGCACGGCCGGCGGGGCCGGGACAAGGCCCTGGCACCACCATGGTGCTCAGGGCACAGGGCAGCGGTGAGCGGGGTCCGGGTGAGGGGGGCCGGGCCGGGGTCTGGGCGAGGGGGGCCGGTGGCTCCGTGTCCGCCCCGCTGCCCTCGGGCAGCGCTGGGACAGCGGGAGCAGAGGCGAGCGGGGCTCAGTGCCGCGGGGCTTTGCTTCGGGCGAGCTGCAGACAGGCAGCACTGCCCCCCTGCTGCTCTGGGTGCCACAGGCCCCGGTGAGCCCCCAGACAGAAGGACGAATCCTGCTGGTGGCCGTGCTGCCCCGAGCAGGTTCCTGCTGTGGGAACCCCCGGCTTCCCGTGCTGCTGGGGAGGCCTGACCGTGCCGAACCACGCTGGGATCCTGCGGTGTGCTGGGTCCCTCTTGTGTGTCAGGCTGGAGCCAGGGGAAGTCTCTGTTCTGGCCTCCAGTCCCCCGGGACTGCTCTGCGTCTGGCCAGGCTCACTGGGGCTCTCCAGGGCAGTTGCTGCGCAGAGCCAGGGAAGGGTTAATGCCGCCTTCCTTCCCCAGAAAAGCTCCTGCGTCTGGGGTTTCTCTTCCTCTGGCTGCTGCTGACATGGCTGGGCTGTTTGTCACGAGTGTTCAGCCTCTGCCGGGGAGGGACCTTCCGGGGCTCAGGAGCAGCCTTGCTGTCCCTGCTGCCCTGCAGCGTCTCCTGCACCACGTCTGTCCCGGGGCCACCGGGACCTCGGCTGGGACCCCTGTCGTCTCCCAGGTGGGCAGGAAGAGACAGAGCTGAGGGTTTGCCTGAGGCCAGCTCCAGCCCTGACATGAATTTGGCTTTCCCTGCGGCCAGGCCGGGGGTCTGGCGTCTGGCAGCTGGACAAGAAGGTCCTGCAGCTGGGCTGGAGGGTCCCGGGGCACATGCAGCAGCCCAGGGATCTGGGGGTTTCTGTGTCTGATGAGTGGCTGTGACAAAGCTCATCCCTCCTGCTGTCAGCCTGGGCTTGCTGGACGCCCTGGGGGCCTGGCAGTGGGGGCTGGTGCTGGTGGGAATGGTGCTGGTGCAGAAGGTGCTGGGATGAATCGACACAGCTCTGGTACTGTAAGTAACTTTTAACCTGGTGCCGTGAGCCTACTTGTCTGGCTCGGGCTTCCTGACACGGGACACTGGAAGTACTGGGAAGTGTTGGCCTTGTGTCTGACTGAGGGATGATGTTGCAAGCTGAGGCGCCTCAGCTTTGGCAACAAGGGGTTGTGAAGGAGGAAGCTCATGAAAGCCCAATGCAGAGCTGAGGAAGTGCTGAGCTCAGAGATTCGAGGTTCAGGGTTGCTGTAACCCAGGGAGCTCCCACTAAGGCAGTGGCAGCGTGAGGAGAATGGATGCATAGCTGAGGACAGTGCTGCTCCAAGGGCCTGTGGGGTCTCTGAGCGCTGCCACGGGGCAGGGACTGTGCTGGGGACACTGGTGAGTCTGGGCTGGTGGCAGTGGTGGCACACTGGACCTCAGCAAGTCAGGGGGTCATGCTTGGGGCAGGGGTGGGTGGTGACATCCCTACAGACGCCTGTTCCCAGCACCCAGGGCGGGAGGTGGGGGTGACAAAAAGCTGAGCTGGCAGATCCTGCTGCCACCTCCCTTGGGGACGACGCTCTGGAGGGGTGGCGTTTGATGTCCTTGCAGGTGACCTTGGTGCAATGCACAGAACCGGCTGGCAGAGGTGGGAGACATGGGCATAGTAAGAGGGCTGGGAGCACTCTTGAAGGAGCAGGTGACGTTGGGGACTGGAGGGAACAGGAACGGGATACCTTGTCACCATGAAGCAAGGAGGTCACGTGCCAAGGAGCACTGGAAATGCTTCTGGAGCAAGGGGACCATGTGGTGGCCCTGGGCTTGAGCCTCAGAGATGGTGTTGGACAGGGGATACCTGGCTCCCCAAGGTGACAGGAAGGTGTAGATGTCATGGTGTGCAGGTGAGGTCTGTCTTGAGGGTGTACCACCTCCAGGCTCTGCCCCAGAATAATGAATCCATAAAGGGAGCTGCAGGGATGGCCAGGAGCTGGTTTATGCTTGAAGCTGACCTGTGTGGCAGAACAACCTGCAGGGCTGCAGGTCAATGTGGAGCCTGTACTGCAGGGCACAGCAGAGCTGCCCAGCCTTGGGGAGTGGAATGAGCACCCACACCAGCCCAGTTGGGGTAGAGCAGAGTGAAATGGGACTTGATGGGGGCAGCAGGGCTGAGGCTGGCAGAAGCAGTGCTGGAGGTGATCCAGGGAACCATGTTGGTTCTCGCTCTGCAGCTGCCACAGTCTGAAGGAGCAGATGCCCTGGCCCTCAAATTCCTTTCATGCCGTTGGTACCACTTGGCCTCAGTGTAGGGCTGGGGACACTGCTCTCCAGCCCAGCTCCTCCTGCTACCCTGCACCTCCACGTCCTGCCCCCAGCCAGGCCCACAACTGCTGCCTGGGAGCACAGGTTGTGCCAGGAGCCTGGCAGACTGATTGCCAGGACCACACATGCTGACCTGTTCGTGTCTCTGCTCAGTGCCCAGTGACCTGACCCCAGAGGAGTGCCAGGAGCTGGAGAACATCCGGCGCCGGAAGCAGGAGCTACTGGCTGACATACAGGTACGATGGCAAGGGCCCACACAAATCCCCCTGTCCCAGAGACAGCAGTCTGGGTGGCAGGGCACAGTGTCGCTCTGTCACTGGCAGGGTCCCTGGAGCCCCATCCAGGATCCCTCATGCTGCTGCCCCACAGCTCTTCCTCCGAGGGGCTCTGGGGACAGAGTCTCAGCTGGGATGTGATCCCAGGTGACAGCCGCTGTCCCTGCCTTGCCAAAGCAGCCATGCCTTTTCCTGTGCCCTGCAGAGCCTCCAGGCCATGCCCTTGAGCCAGTTTGTGCCAGCCCCTGCCTGGCACAGGCAGAGACCATGTCTGGGCCAGGCCACTGCCCTGGCAAGTGCCTATGAGGTCGTGGCTTATCTGGGACACTGTCAGTCATGTCTCTGATTAAGGCAGCAGAGGCTAATTACCACCATATGCTGGGCATGATCTGAAGGGATTAGGGATAATTTTGTTAACCTCTGAATCTCTTCCTTCCTGCATGCTGGGACCGTGGCAATGCTGCAGGGATTAGCAGCAGGGGGCAGCCAGTGCCACTGTCAGTGCCCTCGGAGCTGGTTCAGCCCCTGGGCAGTGTCTGGGGGGGAAAAAGGAGGGAGGGAAGGAGGTGCTGTGGGGCCTCTTGAGGGCTGGCGGGTCTGTGGGAAGGCATCTCCGTGTCTCAGTGTCCCCTCTCCCCACAGCGCCTGAAGGATGAGATAGCAGAAGTGACGAATGAGATCGAGAACCTTGGCTCCACGGAGGAGAAGTGAGTCCCCAGCACCACGGAGCCCCCTGGGCTCGCCTATGCTGTGCAGGAACCGAGCCCTGGCCCACGAATGCTGGTGTGAGCAGCTTTCCCAGGCACTCTGAGCTCCTGGGAGTGGGATCCCAGGCTGATGTGCTGCTCCCAGCTCTGTTTTTCCAAGCCCCAGCCCCTCTGTCTGGCCACAGCCACTGGCAGGCTTTGTTATTCTGAGCTGGTGCAGTCAGTGACAGCCAGGATTAGGGGGGTCCCAGCAGCTGGTGGGAGCTGACTCTCAGAATCATTCCCAATTACCCACTGGGGCATGAAGACTGTCCCCTTCTGCCTGCCTCACTGCTCTCCCCAGAGCCACAGCCAGCTTGCCCAAGCCTGCCCATGCCTGGGTGACCTGACAGGTGCTGTGCCTGCATCCCCTCTGCTCGGGGTGACCCCAGGGCCTCTGTTCGGGGGCCTGGCAGGCCAAGAGCAGCCCTGCAGTGTGGGGCACACATAGAGCAATGTGTTGGCTTTGCCCTGCAGGGGTCCAGCATGGGGGCCTGGGTCCCCTCCCCACAGTGCACTGCCCCACAGGCTGGACAGAGGCAGCAAGGCCCTGCCAGGTGTTCAGAGCTGCTTTGTGCCTTGCAGGAAAAACATGCAGAGGAACAAGCAGGTGGCCATGGGCAGGAAGAAGTTCAACATGGATCCCAAGAAGGTACTGTGGGGTGGGGAGCAGGGCTGGTTACCTGCCTCTGGGAGAGTGAGTGGCTCTCCCAGTCCAGGTTTCTGGAGCTGGGGCAGAGCCAGCAGCCAGGGCAGGGGTTGGCAGTCAGGGGGCAGGCTGGCAGGGGTAGCCACAGACCCCCATCTCTCTTTTACCTCTCCAGGGCATCCAGTTCCTGATTGAGAATGACCTGCTGAAGAACACATGCGAGGACATTGCTCAGTTCCTGTACAAGGGAGAGGGCCTCAACAAGACAGCCATCGGCGACTACCTGGGCGAGAGGTGCACTGGGCTCAGGTTTCCTGGGGGTTTTCTGGGCTGCTGCTCAGAGAGATGGAACATGGCAGCTTTGAGCTCACAAGGCAGCTGACTGCGGGTACCCGGGGTGCTGGGGGTATTCAGTTCATGGCTGGCACTTGCAAGTGGATGATTTGTGCAGACCAGACCACGGATCAAGCAGGGGGTACATGCAATATTCCCCCATGAATGAGTAGAGTCTGGAGAAGGGCAGGGACAGTGGAGCCACTCAGCAGTCACAGGATTGCTGATCATGCATCCCTCGTGCTCTGGCTTTGTTCCCACAGGGATGAGTTCAACATCCAAGTCCTACATGCCTTTGTGGAGCTGCATGAATTCACCGACCTCAACCTTGTGCAGGCCCTGCGGTGAGTAAGGGGCTGGGAGCTGAGTGTTGCCCATAGGGGGTGGTGGGGACCTGGAGCCCCCAGCTCAGCAGCACAACTCGCTCTCCACAGGCAGTTCCTGTGGAGCTTCCGACTGCCAGGGGAGGCACAGAAGATTGACCGGATGATGGAGGCCTTTGCCCAGCGGTACTGCCAGTGCAACCCTGGGGTCTTCCAGTCCACAGGTGAGCTCCTGGCGCAGACACAGGCATCTCCCTGGCATCCTGCCCCACAGTTGACTTTCCCCTTTGCCCCTGCAGACACCTGCTACGTGCTGTCCTTTGCCATCATCATGCTGAACACGAGCCTGCACAATCCCAACGTGAAGGACAAGCCCACGGCAGAGCGATTCATCGCCATGAACCGCGGCATCAATGACGGGGGGGACCTGCCTGAGGAGCTGCTCCAGGTGAGGGCTGGGGCCAGGCTGCAAAGCTGGCCCAGAGCAGGGCCCACCACGGGGCTCCAGGGCAAAGCAGAGCTGATTCCATGTCATTGTACCAGAATCTGTACGAGAGCATCAAGAATGAGCCCTTCAAAATCCCTGAGGATGATGGCAATGACCTCACCCACACCTTCTTCAACCCTGACCGGGAGGGCTGGCTCCTGAAGCTTGGTGAGTGCCAGCAGCAAGGGAGGGCAGGCTGTCACCAGGGTGCAGTGCCTGTGGGCTTCCCACACTGCTCCTGCTGGCCTGGCTCTTCAGAGCACGAGGAGGCTGCAGAGACAGACACAGCCTTCATGGGGAAGGCATCTGTACATCCAGCCCTCCATCTTTTCTTGGCTGGGCAGCAGGAGCAGACTTGGAGCTGATGAGGCCCTGAAGAGCAGTTGGGTGGGTGTACTGGGGGATTCTGCCTCTAGGCTGGGCAAGCCCTTGAGTGCAGAGCTGGTACCAGGGTCTGGTGTCAGAGCACAGAGACCTTGAGGCCCTTCAGGTGACTGAGCAGGATGTGTCAGAGCAGGACCCTGGGAGCTGCCCCAAGCTGCGTGCGTCCCCCTCCATACCACAGACAAGCCCTGCCTCACCTTCCCACAGCATTCCCACCTCCGCATCCCGGCTCCACATGCAGGCAGCATGCATGGCATCCCTGCTGCACCGCCCGGCTCCACAGCCGGAGCCCTCCGCGCCCTGGCTCCTGTGGCTTCTCTTCTTGGCACCTCTGGGAAATCCTCTGCCCAGGTTCAGCGAGGGGGAATTGATGTTGGCAGGATCAGGGTCCAGTGGGTGTTTCCCCAGGGTTCTGGCTGGGATCAGAACTCCTGATACAGGGCCAGCCCCTTGGGAGTGGACAGCAGGAGCAGCCTGCTCCCTGCCCTGGGGTGGGGGGGCACAGGACAGCCCCAGGTTCTCCTGTCCCTGACTGGCGGGGCCCTGCGCACCCAGGTTCAGGTTGGCACCACCAGTGGGGTGGCGGAGAGGCAGCAAAGTGGCCGTGGACCCCAGGTGTCTTAGAGGGCAGGGATGGACCCTGCCAGTCAGCCACGGGGTGGAGGGAGCCAACCCTGCCCCCAGCAGCCAAGGAGCCCCATCCCACAGAGCCACAGTGAGCCAGGGCAGTCAAGCCCCCACGGCCCTGCCGCTGGCCCAACCCCTCACAGCTTCCCTGCTGCAGCCCGGCCCCACTGACCCGCAGGGCAAGGGGGGGCTTTGGGGTTCCTCTTTTATTTTTTTTCTTTTTTTTTTTTTTAATTTTCTTTTCTCCCTCATTTATATGTTTCCATGATTTTGGCTCTTCCTTTCCTTGCCCCCAACTCCAGGAGGTACGTACCCCTCTTCCCTGCTCTGCTCACACTGCTGGGGCTTCATTTCCTTTGCATTTTTAATTGCTGGTGATGAGTCTCATTGCTGCTGCTGTTGCTGCTAACTCCACATGCCCGGGGACCTCGCCTGCTGCAGGACAGCCCCTCTCCACCTCCAGGCAGGGTCCTGGGGTGCAAGCCCTGCCAATGCCACACGTTCCCCAAAGCCTGCGGCCTCCTCTGCCACCCTTGGGGAGGACGGGGCCACGGTGGCACCTTGGCACCCGCCTAGCTGTGCACCCCGTGTCCACAGACAGCTCAGCCTGGCCGATGGGTCTTTGCCTCCGGTGATACAAGGGATGGGGACAGGTTTGGGGTCTCCTCAGGAGGGGCCCCATCCTGTGCACAGGTGGTTAGGGTGTGCCAAGTGTCTGGAGCTGGACGGGAGGAGGAAGGATCCATCTGTGTGGTGCCCTGTGCTGTGCTAAGGGCTCACAGCAGTCCCCATGAGGCACCAGCACTGCTCCAGTGCCTGCACCCCAAGGTGTCAGGGAGCATTGGTGCTGGCCCTCAGAACTGCTCTGGGGCAGGGACAGGGGTGGGCTGCCAGCTGGCACAGGGGACGAGGGGCCACGGGGCCTTCCTGGCAGGAGAAGGAGATGAGCAGGACCCCCAGTGTACACTGTGGCTCCTCGTGTCCGGATCCAGCCTGCGAGGGTGGGTGCTCATCCTGCATCCTGCATTCAGCACTGCTGCAGTGGCTGCGGTGGAGGAGAGCTGGGCCGGGAGGGAGCAGGGCATGTGCCGAGGGACCAGCCTGTGCTGTGCTGGCAGCTGTGGAGGTCGGCCATGGCCTTGGGTCCTGCCTTGCCCGGGGTCCAGGACGAATGGGACTATGATCAGTGTGGACAGTCCCTGTGTCCCCCCAGGGAGCTGCTGGCTGCAGTTTCCTCCAGCTGTGCTCAATCTGTGTTTGGTGGGAGCGGTCAGCGCTCCCAGCCCGGCAGTCCCGCCCTCCCTCCATCCTCATCCATGTGCTTCCTGCTCTGGCTGGGGCGGTGTGCGCTGCCTGCTGCTGCTGCCCGCCCTGCCTGGCTCTGCTTGGCTCTGTGTGTCCGCCCGGGCCCCGTGCTGCTGGTGCCCCTGTGTGCCCGGCCGTACTCGCAGGGCTGTGCCCGACTGCCCTCTCTGCTCCCAGGAGGCAGGGTGAAGACGTGGAAGCGGCGCTGGTTCATCCTGACCGACAACTGCCTTTACTACTTCGAGTACACAACGGTGAGTGGGCTCCGTGCAGGGTGGGCTGAGCTGGGGCCAGGATGGGGCTGGGCTGGGGGTATCCACCCCTCAGCTAAACCTCTGCTTGGCCACACCAGGATAAGGAGCCCCGTGGCATCATCCCCCTGGAGAACCTGAGCATCCGTGAGGTGGAGGATTCAAAGAAGCCCGTGAGTGCCGCAGCAACGTCCTCTGGGGTTTGGGTACAGCTTTGGCTTGGGCAGGAAAGGCTGGGAGGTGTTGCAGCAGCCTGAGATCTCCCCAGGACAGGCAGGGGCCCCAGAGTGGTCACTGCCTTCAGCATCAGAGCAGCTGGGTGCAGACCTGGGGCTGGGCACCACAGGGGCACATGCAGGGCCAGGGGGTGACAATCACAGTGTGTCTGTCCCTTTCTGCCATGCTGGGGTGGCTGTGCCAGGGGTGTGGCTCTGCTTTTTCCCTCCCAATCTGGGCTCCCCTTTGGAAGTGGGGGCTGCTTCTGAGTGGTCTCTCCCTCCCAGAACTGCTTTGAGCTCTACATCCCTGACAACAAGGACCAAGTGATCAAGGCCTGCAAGACAGAGGCGGATGGGCGTGTGGTGGAGGGGAACCACACCGTGTATCGCATCTCTGCCCCCACGCCTGAGGAGAAGGAGGAGTGGATCAAGTGCATCAAGTGAGTGCTTGGAGGAGAGGAGCACGTGGAGGTATGGTGCTGGGCAGGGGCACAGCAGGGAACTGCCTGCTGTCCTCAGAGGGGACAGTGCTTCCCAGGGCATCCTGCAAGGATGGGGGAAGAAAACTTCCCCAGGTTTAAAGAAGGACCTGCCCAAGGCCAGGCCAGGCAGGTGGCAGCCATCACTGCAGAAGTTTGGCCTGACCCAGCCCTTGTTCCCCTGCCAGGGCAGCCATCAGCCGGGACCCCTTCTACGAGATGCTGGCTGCCAGGAAGAAGAAGGTCTCCTCCACCAAGAGGCACTAGCATCCAGACTGGCCCTGCGAGGCCCTGTAGCAGCCCAAGTGTCCCTCCGTCATGGGGGCATGTGGGGCAGGGGCCATGCTGCAGGCTGGCCTTTGAGGCCCAGGGCCCAGCTTCAGCTTAGCCATTTCTTTACTGTGGGGGGAGGGAAGGGACACGGGCATCTCGGTGACTCTGGACCCCCATCACTGCCTCATCGCTGGACAGCATCTTCACAGGCTCAAGCTGGAACACAGCACCCCTGGGAGCCCTGGCCTCAGCACCACGGGCACCCTCCCTGCCCCTGACCCCCAGGAATTCTGCGGCCACTTGGCACTGGGTCCCCCAGCTCTCGTGTTCAGACACTCCTGGGGTGTTCGTTCAGGAGGGGGAGCAGCTGTGGGTGAGCAGCAGTGGTTTTGGGGTATCACAGGTGCTGGGGTGCAGGGTGTCAGCCCCAGGGGGGCCCTGCAGAGATACAGCTCCTGGCCCTCGTTGTAGCGGGCCTGGGTCTGTCCTGGTGTCCCCACGCTGGTGCCTTGGACCCTTCCAGCCCCACCCTGCCCTGGAATGGTCCCCACAGACAGAAGGGATGAAGGGCAGGGACTCCTGAGGAGCAGTGGTGCCACACGGCACAGATGTGCCCCCACCCAGCGGTGGGAGTTGTGGCTTGGATGTGGCAGCCCTGGGTGCCACTGCCCCAGCATGTCCCTGTGTCATGGCCCTGGTGCCAGGGTGGTGTGGTGCCATGGTGGGACATGCTCAGAGTGGAGCCTGCCCTCAGGGTGGCTGCCGGTGGGGATCTCTGCCTCACAATTGCCTGTGTCTTGTCCTGTCCCCATCCCCACGCACAGTCTGGAGGCGCCTGGATCAGTATTAGTCTATTTATCAGAGGTGTAAATAATCCTGTATAGTTTTCTCCTTGTAGATTATTTTGTATGTGGATGGTTCAGTGCAGAGGCCTCACAGGAGTGGGGTGGGGGGGCAGGATTTTTTTATTCTAACTTTTTTTTTTTTTTAATTTGCCATGGCCCTGTAAACTAGTGCTGAAGATCAGCAACAAATAAATACTTGCACCATGCTTCTCTTGGCTTCTTGTGCTCTGTGCAACTAGGGGTGGGCAGGATTCCCCTGCCACTGTCAGCCCTTGCCTGTGCCCAGCCTTGGATATGGGGCTCATGCTCCTCCCAGTCCGAGCTCTTGATGTGCTGGGGGTGTTTGTGAGCCTTGTGCCTTCACCAGGTGCCCCTGGCCACCAGGAAAGCACCTGGGCTCCCTCACTGCAGAGCACAGAGTGGCTGTTCCAGGCTGGGACAACTCTTGGTCCTGCATCCTGCTGCAGGTACCAAGCTGGGCTGGGTCAGGCTGTGGTTACCTGCCACAGGTGGAGCACCTGGGGAAGTGGGGGCGTGGGGAACCCTCGGGTACCATATTCTGCAGTGGGAGTGGGGGATTCATACCCAGCTGCTGTGCACTCATACACACTTGTGCCGTGGGGGCATCTGCCAGAGCATTCCCTGCTGTAGTCCCTGCCCATCCTGTGCCTTTGGCACTGCAGCCTGAGGCTGGCCAGGGTGGGCAAACAGCCCTTGCTAAGGGAGGGGGACAGTGTGGGGTGTGGAGGGGGAAGGGAAGCCCTGCAGTTGAGCTGGTGCTGGTGGCTGTTGGGCTGGTGCTAGGGTCGGTTGGGGCACAGACTGTCAGTTGAACTGTGGCAGTGTCAGTTGGGCGCAGACAGGGGCTGGAGCCTCTTGGAGGGCTGAGGAGTGTGACAGGGAAGTAGTAGAGCCAGGTAAGATTGGGGTGAGCCAGGGCAGCAATAGGGCCAGGCAGGGATGGCCGGGTCAGGGGGCAATAGGGCCGGGGGGTTATGGGACCGGCAGGGATGGGGTTGGCTTGGGGCCACTGGGACCAGGCAGGGATGGGACTGGCAGCTTCCCCTAAGACTGCATGTGCAGAGGGAAGGCTGAGGGCAGTGGAGGGAGGTCAAGGTGTGGGGTCTGCACAGCTCCTGGCTGAGTGGGGTTTTGCCCACTGGACCACCCCAGGTGCTGGCACGATGGCAGCCCCACAGGATGAGCGGTTGGAGCTCCTCGAGAGCTTGGCCACAGCGCTGCTGCACGTCCGGCCGGACAAGTGGGGCAAGTTTGTGGCCAGCGAGGAGACTTCAGTTATGCTGGACAAGTTCTTCAAGCTGCCAGAAATGCAGGAGTTGGTGCTGGTGGTGAACCCTGCTGGGCAGATCCTGCCCACTACCTGCTTCCCACCTGCCATAAAGGGCAAGGGAATCTACTGTGTGAAGAAGAAGGGAGACAGCATCACCGGGGAGAACTGTCGGAGTGCTCTGCTGGTGGGAGACATCAGCCCCTCGCCCGTGGAGCAGCTCATTGCCGTGCTGATAGAGGTAGGCTGTACCCCACAGCCTTGGGGCTGGCAGGGTGAGCTGAGCTCCCTGGGTACACTGCTGTACTGGGACCTCTGCTGTGGGCTGCTCTAGCCAGGTTTCCAGGTGGGCTCCAAAATAAACTAGAATTCACAGAAGAAAACTTGTCCCAGGCCCTCGCCCCGACCTTGTGGTGGCTCCCATCCTGTGTTGAACAAACCCTACAAGAGCTGGGTGAAGGCCACCATCCCAGTTTCCTTCTGGCCCCAGCTGGATCGCTTCCTCTCTGCAATTTTAGAAACTCATAATGCCCACTTACCTCTACACTGCAGCTAGGAAACATCTAAGTAGATTTCTCTCAAATTTCCTATAAATATTCCCACTGCCAGTCCATAGCACCCAAAAGCTGCATCAGCTCCAGGAGCCCCCACTATTCCCCCTCACTGCTGGGGGCTTTTGCTCATGTGCCAGCCCCTGACTCCACTAGATTCATCCACTGTGCCCCTTCCTGCACTTCCCAGGCCATGAGAGCTGGAAACCCATAGCAAGGGGTCTTTTGGTCACACTGATGAGATAAATATCACCAAAACCCATCTGTGGCCAACAGAGCTGGGACTGTGCTTCAGTGGGCAGCAAGAGGGGACACCGGGGTGCCCACTGCTCTGTGTACAGGAGGTCATGCCCAAGGGCCTGACCCAGCCCTGTCTCGCAGGTTGTGTCCCCTCTGCTCCTGAGCCAGGACGAGGGGTCAGGCTGGCCCAGGATTGTGGTGGAGGACATCGTGAGACAGACTCACCAGCTGCAGAACAAGCTGTTTGTGATGAATGGGAAGATCCAGGGAAAGCCACTGCTCCCCCTGCCCGAGCACCTGGTCAGCTGGGATGACACCGGTGCCACCCTGGACTGGTGGGTGCTGCTGGCACCACTTGGTGCCAGAAAAGCCTGGCAGGGGCCCAGGACAGCATAAATTGCTCAGGGAGGGACAGGAGCTGGGACATTGGCTAGGTCCCTGCACAGCCCTGGGCACAGACAGCCATCCCCTGCAGCAGTGTTTGAGGGGTTCATGCCAGGCACCTGCACCAGCACAGATGCAGGTGTGATGGGCTTCCCTAGGGCTGTTTGGGACAGTCCAGGACTCCCAGGTGGCATAACCCATCTGCCTTTCAGCCTGGTGGAGCCCACAGATGGTTCAGTGCTGCACTCCATCGAGACTGTCGTCATTGAGTGGTTCCAGCAGGTTGAAGAGATCTTTAGCCAGGACCCAGGGCAGCAACTGCAGGAGGGGCTGCACCCCCTGCCCAGGGTGGAATTTGATTTCTGGCAGACCAGGATGACCAACTTGGAGTGCATCATTGAGCAGGTGCTGTCTCACCCATGGTGGCCACATGTCCCCATGCTGAGCCCCCCATGCTGAGCCCCCCATGCTGAGCCCCCCATGCTGAGCCCCCCATGCTGATCCTGCCGTCTCTCCCCTCCCAGCTGCGCTCATCCCAAGTGTCAGTGCTGGCCAAGACCCTGGAGAAGGCTGACAGCTGCTACTGGCCCTCCCTGCAGAACATGTTCAGCGCCGTCACCGGGGGTGAGGTCCCATGACGTGGTGGTGGCTGCCTCCAACAGGGTGTCCTCCTCCCAACACAGACCTTTTCCCTGTCCTAGGTTTGGAGGAAGCCAGTGATGTCAGCCTCCACCTGCAACCACTGCAGGCACTGCTGGAGGAGATGGAGCAAGCAGATTACTCCCAGGTAAGTGATATGTGGCAAAATAACCAGGCACAGCCTGGTGGCCTCATCTGGGCAGTGGCAGAGCCCCAGAGGCTTCAGGGGGGACACATCCCCTGACGAGGCTCTGCTCCCACAGCTGCGGCCCTTCGTGCCCAAGGTACTCTGCACTGTCTGCCTGCTCCGGGCTCACTGCGTGCACTACCACTCTCCTGCCCACGTGGCCCGCATCCTGCAGGAGATCTGCAACTTCTTCATCAGCCTGGTACAGCCCCAGGGCCAGCACTGAACCACCCTGTCCACTCCAGCTGCCTCTCTGGGGCAGATACGGAGATGCAGTCGTGGTGACACAGAGACAAGGGAACAGCAGAGCCCCACGCAGGGTTGGGGAGACTCTGGGGCAGGCACGGGCTGCAGGCAACCACCAAAAAGTGTGTGGGGCTGAAGGGGGCAGGAGGAGCCTCCACATCCTCCTCTGCCTGTGTCTGTCCCAGACCTATAAATTCCTGAACCCAGAGGACATGCTGAAGGGGCTGCAAGGAGAGCCCCAGGAGACCCTGGAGGGACTCAAAGTCGCCATCTCCACCACAGAGAAGTTCTTCCAGTCCTACAGCACTTACTGCTCTGACCTAACGCCCTCACTGTTCCCGGTGGGTGCAGGGATGATGCAGGAACATCTGACCCCCCGCACACCAGCACCAGACTGACTCACCAGCCCCTCTCCCCCCTCCAGGAGCAGCCAGACCTCTGGGAGTTTCCTCCCACTCAGCTCTTTGGGAGGATGGATGCCTTCTTGCACAGGCTCAAGGCCATCAAGGTGACAGCCCAGCATTTCAGGGCACAGTGCCAGCCTCAGCCAGGCCTTCCCTGCCTTGGGCATCCTGGGGTGGGAGTGGCACAGGGTGAGCTCAGCTGCAGCCTGGGGCGGGCTGGGGCCGCTGGCACAGTGGGGCAGCACTGGGAGTTGAGTGGCACCGTTCCCAGCAGTTTCCCCCCAGCCCTGAGCCCCATGGCACCATGGGCACACCCTGGCCAGGCTGGGGAGCACCCCTGTGGGGATGCTGGCAGGATGTATCCCTGCGCTGGTGCTGCAGCTCCTGCACCCGCAGCCTGGGACAGGGGCAGCCAGGTAAAAGGGGGTTTACGTTTGCCAGGAGCTGTTCCAGACAGCTGTCGACTTCCTGAAGCTGGAGAAGATAGTGCTGGGAGGGGTGCGAGGAAACTTCCTTGGGACCTGGGTGCTGAGGATCTCTGAGGAGATCTGTGAAGCCACCAAAGCTTTTGCTGAATGCAAATATGATCCCTTGGATCCCGATGAAGAGGTGAGCAGATGCTGGAGTGGAAATGTAATGAATGCTGGAATGGAGGTGTTAACGTTGACTAAGTGAAAAGAAAAATATCTCTTGTGAGAATGTGCTGCAGAGGGATACATGGGACTGTCCCACAGCAGCACAGGGAGCAGGAGTCCCCACTCTGGAGCAGGTCATGGGGCCCTCTGAGTACAGCATATCCTTCCCGAAGGATCTGGGAAGGAGGCACAGGGGCTGTGCCACTTTAAACCGTTTTGCTTTCAATGGCAGGAATGGAGCAAAGACTTTGAAGAGTTCCAGAAGAAGGTTGAGGATGCAAACAAGCAGCTGGCTGCCATCTTCTGCCAAGGCTTTGATGACTGTAACCGCCTGACAGCTGCTGTGAAGGTACCTGTGCCCAGCTCAGCATCCTGGCACAGCTCTGGCAGGAACTGGGGGTCCCACCTGTCCTGGGACTGCTCCAGGGTGCAGGAACCAGTGCCTGCCTCTCTCCTACAGCTGGTGCACATGTTTGCCTCTGTGCTGGAGCGACCCCTGATCAAGGCTGAGGCTTCCCCCTGCTACACAGCCCTGCTGGGAATGTTTGAGGCAGAGCTGGAGAGCGTGAAGGCGCTGTATGACACCAGGATGGTGTCCCCTCCACCCCACGGGGGGGCCCCAGCCATCCACAAGAACCTGCCCCAGGTGGCTGGGAAGCTGAAGTGGGCTCTGGAGCTGCAGCAGCGGCTGGAGGGGCCACGCAAGGACTTGTTGGCCATCGACCACCCGTAGGTGCAGGTCCCCTGTCATCCCACAGGGACACAGGGCAGCAGTGGGGCAGGATCCAGCCTGGAGAGGGTCTCCTCCCATTCCCTGCAGCAGCAGCTCTCTTGTTGCTCT
The DNA here is from genome assembly GCF_963662255.1 of Cinclus cinclus. NCBI lineage: Eukaryota > Metazoa > Chordata > Aves > Passeriformes > Cinclidae > Cinclus > Cinclus cinclus. Next base: position 12,244,530 of record NC_085065.1, read on the forward strand.
GACAGTGCCATGGTGAGTGCTGAGGCTGAGATGGTGTCCGGGAAGTACGAGGAAATGATGGGGATGCTGCAGAGTTACAGCCAGAGGATCTACCAGGAATGGGCACGCGGACCCGGGCAGGACTGCCACTTCAGCCTGGAACAGCCCCTGCTCCAGAGGGACCCCGAGTCTGGCCTCCTGCACGTGAACTTCAGCAGAGAGGTCGGTGCTGGCACGGGCAGCACCAGCAACCCGTCCCTGGGCTGACCCGGGGCTGCCTGAGCTGCAGTGGGTGCTGCTGCCAGCCCCTCCCGTGCTGCCCCACAGCTCTCTGCCGTCCTGCGGGAGGTGAAGTACCTGCACATCCAGCAGCAGCCAGACATCCCGAGCAACGCTGAGATCCTCTTTGCCCAAAATGAGACTTTCCAAAAGCTAGGGGACAACTTGGAGCTCATCGTGGGCTGGTACAATGAGGCAGGTTCTGAAGGGGAGACAACCCAGCTGTTTTTCCAGGCTGAGAAGGACTGGGGGTTTGGGTACCACAGGCACATCACTGGCACCTCAGCTCCCTGCCCATCCGTGGCTAAGCCAAGCCATGACTGCTGCCATCCACCTCCTGCCCCCACCGCTGTGTTGGTGGGGTGGGGACCCTGCTCCTAGATGCTATCTGAGGACATGGTGGCTCAGGTGAAGCAGCACTCACCTGTGGATGTGCTGGTTCAGGTGAAGCAGCAGCTGATGCCAGTGGAGAAGCCACTGCTGGCAGGGGAGCTAGAGGCCCTGGACATCCGTCTGGCCACTGCTGAGAAGACACTGTTCTGGAACCATGAAGGTACAAACCCCCACCTTGGCCACCCAAGACTGGGGACCCTCCTTGTGCATTTTGGGGGTCCTTGGTGCCCAGCACCAGCCGACCTACCACTGGGGCTGTCTCCACAATGTGCTTGTGTGCCCATTTCCCTCCCAGGTGTCATGGAATACATCCAGGAGATGAGGGAGAGCCTGCATGACCTGCAGAAACGGGTCCAGAGGGCAAAGCTGAACCTACAGAACATCACCCAGCTGATGGAGGTAATATTTGCTGGCACTCCACAAGCAGCTTTCTGGGACACACCTAGCCAGGGTTGTCCTTTCCCTGGCTCAGCAGAGCATCCCCTTCTCTCCTCTCTGCAGAACTGTTCAGCCACTCCCTTGATTGGAAGAAAAGACAACAAGGAAACTGCACTCCTGGACCTCGATGGGAAAGAAAACACCTTAGCTCAGCGCCGCGCTGTCATCGAGAGTACGGGCGAGAAGATCCAGGGCATGGTGAAGGTGAGAGCTGGCCCTGGAGCACTGGATGGCTCCCAGGGACACGAAGCAATGTTGGGAGCCGATGCCTTTGCTGGGCGCTCACTGACAAGCACTGGTGGTTTTCTGGTGGCAGGAGAACGCAGATCTGTTTAAGGCTGGCTTGTCCTCGCAGATATGGCTGGACTATGTGGCCTACATAGACAGAATCGTGTTGGATGGGCTCTGCAGGCTCGTTCACAGAACCCTGCAGCTGCTGCTCACCAACATGGACCCTGAGGTAGGTCCCGGTGTTCTGGAAGTGGTGTCCCTGTGCTGGGTGCCCCAGCACTCTCTGTCAGTCTGGTCAGTGGCCAGATGTGATGTCCCCGTGCTCCCTGCAGCTCGAGGGCTGTGGGGCTGTGGGACATGAGCCCCCAGAGTGGGCACTGCCCTTTGCAGACCCAGGCGTCCCCGCTGTTCGAGGTGCGCATGGAGCTGACGGAGGGCAGGGTGCAGTACCAGCCCTCGCTGGACGCTGGGGCTGGTGACAGTTTCCTGGTGCTGGTGGAAGGGCTGCTCGGGGACACGGAGGCGGTGGCAGCGTCCATGCCACGGCTGCTGGAGGGGGCGGTCAGCTACAAGGTGAGTTCATCACAGGCACAGCTCCCAGCCAGCACAGGGTGGGTGAGGGTGGGTGAGGGTGGCCGTGTCCCTGGCCAGGCCCCGAGCTCTACCTGTCCCATCAGACTGCGCTGGAGGAGCAGGCGGAGCTCCTGAGGATGCAGGAGAAGCTGATGTCGCTGGTGGTCAGCACCATGACAGAAGGAGAAGAATTCAGTGCCAGCTTTGAGGAGCACTCCCACCTGTGGCAGGAGAGCCCTGAGGAGTTCCTGCAGCGCTTCCTCACCATGGACAGAGCCCCCAGCCCTGGAGAGGGAGAGACAAAGCCAGGCACAGAGCCACAGCCGCAGCCAGAACCAGAGAAGCCCTTGGCACCTGGGCTACCACCCCTCCAGTTCTTTCAACAGGAGGTGTGGGATGGGTGCCTGGAGATGTGCTGAGTGCTTGGGGTACCCTAGAGGATACTGGGTGCCCAGGGAGGTGCCAGCCACAGACTGTGACCCATTCTTGTCCCCAGATCGACGCTCTCGAGGCACTGCATGAAGACCTGCTGGGGTTTGAGGAAACCAGGGTGTTTGGGGGGTGGCTGCAGAGTGACTGCCGCCCCTTCAAGAAGGCACTGCTGGATGCCATCAAGGGCCAGAGCCTGGTGCTCCGGCAGTACCTCGCCCACCACGTCACCAGCAGGTAAGGCTCCCCAGCCCTGGCACAGGGACAGGGTGGCTCCCAGTGACTGAAGCTCAGCTAAGCTGTGGCACAGGCACCACTGTGTGCCAGGGCAGGGCTGAAACAGAGAGACAGCCCTGAAAGTGAAGGTTGCAGGTGAAGGTTCCCAGCAGCTTCAGGGGTGAGTTTCTGAGCGGGTCACGCTCTGAAGAGTAAGCCCCTAACCCCAGGAACACCTGATGAGCACGATTGTCCTCTCAGTCTCCAGGAGCTGCAGGATTTCATCCAACAGTCCACTGCTGGCTTGAGTAAAACTCTGGAGGAGGGAGACTATGAAGGACTGGTGGCAGTGATGGGACACCTGGCGAGGGTCAAGGAGAGGCAGGAGGTGACTGACGTCATGTTTGAGCCCTTGAAAGAGACGGTTGCGCTGCTCAAGACTTATGGGGACAAGATGCCAGAGGAGATCCACCTGCAGCTCCAGGTAGGCTGCTTAGCCTGTGGGGGGGCTGAGCAAGGGCTGACTGGGGCCAGGCTGGTGACCCCACACGGTGTCCACTGCAGAAGCTGCCCGAGCAGTGGGACAACAACAAGAAGCTGTGCCTGCGGGTGGCGGAGAGCGCGGCGCCCCTGCAAGCCGCCGAGGCCGCCGTCCTCCGTGACAAGTGCCAGGACTTCGAGGTGGCTCCCTGGGGCTGCGGGTAGGGAGGCAGCTCCGAGGCAGCTTTGGGAAGACTCTGCCACTCTTCCTCACTGTCAGGTCCTGGCTGTCCCCATGAGCCCCCCTGTCTTCCCACGCAGGTCCAGCAGCTCGCCTTCCGGGAGAGTTTCCTGGAAAAAGCCCCTTTCTCGTACACAGACCCCCATCCCTACAAGTCACTGAACAAGGTAAGGAAGGGGAGGACACCAGGGCCACTGCTGTCCCTGCTGGCACTGCCTGGGCAGCCACTCCAGGTCTGGCTCCAGCTCTCAGGCTGACAGGGAAGGTCTGGCCCTGCAGCAGGGACAGAGCCACTGCTGGGATAGAGACACGTCCCTGGCACAGTCCCTGGCTGACACCTTTTCCTTTCCTCCATCCAGCAACATAAGAGCATCATGGCGTTGGAGAAGGAAATGGCAGCCCTGGCCACCTCAGCTGCACTGTTTGAGGTGTCAGTCCCCGAGTACAAACAGCTGAAAACGTGTCGCAAGGAGCTGCGCCTGCTGAAGGAGCTCTGGGACATGGTCACCCTGGTATGGGCTGTGGTCTGGGAGCAGGGCACAGAGCCCAGCCCTGCTTCCAGGCAAGGGCCGCACAGTAGGCTGCTCTTGGCTGGCATGGGCACCTGCTGCAGGTACCTGGTGCCAGCTGGCCATTGCCAGCTGAAGGTGCAGAGCTGTTGCAGCTTCTCAGAGAGCTCGTTGCTATCAGAGGGAGGATGAGACATAGGGCAGGTTGTCACACCTAGAGCAGGTCTGCGTGGTGTGTGCATGTGTGGAGGGCCCAGTGGGCACACAGGGCATGTGGGCACTGTGGTGTGCTGCTCCTCTTCCTGGGCTGGAATGCTTCTGCTAATCACATGTTGTGAAAATGTATCCTGGCTCCAGGTGAACTTGAACATCGACACCTGGAAGACAACCAGGTGGGCAGAGCTCAACATTGAGGATATGGATATTGAGTGCAAGAAATTCGCTAAAGACATCCGGAGTTTGGATAAGGAGGTGAAGAGCTGGGACGCGTTCACAGGGCTGGACAGCAGCATGAAGAACATGATGACGTCCCTGCGTGCCGTGAGCGAGCTGCAGAACCCGGCCATCAGGGACCGGCACTGGCAGGAGCTCGTGCACACAGCCAAGGTGCTCCCACGTCCTCCTGCCCATCCCTGGCCCAAGAGGCTCCCGAGATCCACAACCAGTGAGGGAACAGTGCCATTAGGTTTAAATCGGGCCACGTGCGAATATTTGCATAGGGTCTCTAAATGTGGGTGTTATTGAGCTGGTTTGGGTGAGCTGCCTCTCTGTGGAGGGGAGTCCATGGCCCAACCACACTGCTTCTGCTCCAGGCGGAATTCACCATGTCTGAGAAAACCACCCTGGCGGATCTGCTGCAGCTGAATCTGCACAAGTTTGAGGAGGAGGTTCGCAGCATTGTGGACAAAGCGTCAAAGGAGGCTGGGATGGAGAAGGTAAATGGGGCTCAGCTCCTCCCTTCTTTGCCGAGACCCCTGTGCCAATGTGACTGTCACGGGCTTGTGACAGAGTGGGGCTGGAGTCCACAGGGAGTGCACAGAGCCTGTGGAGCCCTCTGTCCTGTGCCCTCCTGGACCCAGCACCATGGCATCCAGCCCATCCTCATGCCCCACCTGCAGGTGCTGAATGCCCTGGACACTACTTGGGCAACAATGGAGTTTGAGTATGAGCCGCACAGCAGGACCCAGCTCCCACTGCTCAAGGCGGATGAGCTGCTCATTGAGACGCTAGAGGACAACCAAATGCAGCTGCAGAACGTGCTGGCCTCCAAGTACCGAGCCTTCTTCCTTCAGAGGGCACAGGACTGGCAGCACAAGCTGTCAACCACCGACACTGTTATCAACACCTGGTTTGAGGTACAGAGGAAGTGGAGTCACCTGGAAACAATCTTCATAGCATCTGAAGACACACGCAGTCAACTGCCAGAGGAGTCCAAGAAATTTGATCTCATTGATGAGGATTTCCGAGTGCGAAGCCCATTCCCCCTCTCCTTTTCCCTCCAGCTCTCAGCCAGTTTGGGCTGACTGAAATGTTTTTCCCCTTCAGGACCTGATGGCTGATGCAGTGCAAACCCCCAACGTGATTGAATGCACCAACAAGCCCGGGCTGCACACCCGGCTGGAAGCGCTGCAGGAAAGGTAAGGATCGAGTCATGATGGTGAAGCATTTGGGGGCCAAAGGAAGGGGTTGGGTCCTCCAAAGCAAAGAGTAAAACCAATACATGGGGTTTAATGGCAGGTTTTTCTGTTTTCTCCAGGCTGGCAGTCTGTGAGAAGGCCTTGGCTGAATACCTTGAGACCAAAAGACTGGCTTTTCCACGGTTCTACTTTGTTTCCTCTGCGGACCTGTTGGATATTTTATCGAAGGGGACTGAGCCCCTTGAGGTACAGGCTGTGTGTGAGCATGGGCAGGAGTCCTGTGCCATTTCCCTGTACTCATTTGAGCAGTTTTAGAACATTTTTCACTCTTATGGGCAGAACACCATCCCTGCTCCCCCTTCCTGGGGGTGCAGTGCCCAGGGAGCACCCAGGGGTAGATCCAACTGCTGATCACACCTCCACACATGACAGGGCTCCTGACAGTGGCTGTGCCTCCGCTCTCAGGTGTCCCGGCACTTGACGAAGCTCTTTGACAGTTTGGCCAAGCTGGAGTTCATGCAGGGCTCAGACAAAAAGCCTCAGAAGGTGGCCCACGGGATGTTCAGCCGGGACGGGGAGTACGTGGCCTTCGATGCAGACTGCGACCTGTCCGGCCAGGTGAGCTGAACTTCGGGAGACTCTGCAGGCTGAGCAGGGGGCGGGTTGAGGATGGGGATGAGCCTTTTGCTGGTTGTGTTCTAACAGCCTGGCAGGAGTATGAAAATGCAATTACAGAGATTTTTGGGCAAAAATCCCAGAAATGGCCACCTGCACTGTAGGTACAGAGCAGCACAGCCATAGGAACCTGCTCAGCCTCACAGTCCCTCGAGGGCTGCAGGGTGGTTACCCCTTGGCTGTTTGCCCTCAGACCACCCCTCATCACATGCTGTGGGATGTGCCCTGCAGGACCAGCACCAGGCTCTGTGCCGTGGTGTACTGCAGTGTGCAGGGAGGGCTTTCTGCAGCCTGAGGGGTGGGAGCTGCTCGCTCAGCTCTGCTGGCTGTGACCCTGCAGGTGGAGGTTTGGCTGAACCGGCTGCTGCAGCGCATGCGCTCGACCCTGCGCAGCCTCATCCCCCTGGCCCTGGGCACCTACGAGGACAAGCCACGGGAGCAGTGGGTGTTTGACTACCCAGCCCAGGTGGGTGCTGCTGCATGGGGCCAGGCTCAGCTGGCTCTGAGAGGCACAGGAGCAAGAGCCAGAGAGCTCCAGGAGGCACAGGCACCCACCCTGGGCCATAGCACGTTCCTCTTTATGGTTGTGTTGTCCCCATGGTTCGCTGCAGGTCGCTCTCACGTGCACCCAGATCACCTGGACCTCAGAGGTTGGTGTTGCCTTTGCAAATCTGGAGAAAGGTTATGAGAATGCCCTGAAGGATTATAACAAGAAGCAGGTTGGCATCATCCACACCTGACCTGGAGCCAGCCCGAGCCTGCCAGGGCAGGGGTCATTGAGAGGTGGGCACATGAGGGCATCAACTCTATGTCCATAATTCCTGTCCTGCCCCAGATCGCTCGGCTGAACGCCCTGATTTCCCTGCTCCTTGGGAGCCTGAGTGCTGGAGACAGAATGAAGATCATGACAATCTGTACTATTGATGTCCATGCAAGAGATGTTGTGGCCAAAATGATCCAAACAAAGGTATTTGGTAGCAGAGGGAATTTTTGCTGCAGCATCTATCAGAACTTTGGAGCACGGATTTTCTAATATTCCATTGCTTTCGGGCTGGGCACCTCTGTTGGCAGGTGTGGCATGGGCTGGGCCATGAGGAGGGATGGTCCTCACCCACCCCAGCACGGCCCTGGGACCCTTGCACACCATCCTTGCGCTGGGAACAGTCCCGAGGCAGGGTGTGCCGCTGTGCCAGCGGTCGGGCTGGGCAGTGCCCGTGCCCACCTGCCCTCCACAGCCAGCTGCTCTGCAGGTGGAGAGCTCCCAGGCGTTTGCCTGGCAGTCGCAGCTGCGGCACCGCTGGGACGAGGGGGAGAAGCACTGCTACGCCAACATCTGCGACGCGCAGCTCCTGTACGCCTACGAGTACCTGGGCAACACCCCCCGGCTGGTCATCACCCCCCTGACGGACAGGTGGGCTCCCCACGCCTCCCCTGCCCCGGCACTGCGGCCGCGCCTCGCCATGGGCCCCGCTCAGCCCCGCTGTCCTCCCTGGGCAGGTGCTACATCACCCTGACCCAGTCCCTTCACCTCTACATGGGGGGGGCCCCCGCTGGCCCCGCAGGCACCGGGAAAACTGAGACCACCAAGGACCTGGGCCGGGCCGTGGGCATCATGGTCTACGTGTTCAACTGCTCCGAGCAGATGGACTACAAGGTGGGCAGGGGGCAACAGGAGGTGAGAGCCATGGGGTGTCCAAGACGAGGAGACCCTGGTTTTGGGTCTGTGGGAGCCCAGGGGTAGGGGGGGCTTCATCACTGCGTGGGCATCTGTCAGCACTCGAGTTTTGTCACCAAATCCCCAGTGCAGCTGCTGTGAGGGATGGCAGTGCCTGAGCCCTGTCCCACTGCTCTGTTTCTCTCCAGTCCTGTGGGAACATCTACAAAGGACTTGCCCAGACGGGCGCCTGGGGCTGCTTTGATGAGTTCAATCGCATTTTGGTGGAGGTCCTGTCTGTCATTGCGGTGCAGGTGTGTGCTGTCCCCGCAGGCCAGTGGCACTGGGTGCCAAAGAGCCTTCCCAGCTCATGTCCTGGGTGCTTCCCCAGTAATACCTGACTCGCTGGACAGTTTGCCACTGTTCTCTCCATTGTTTTGGACCCCTGTTTGGACTCGGGGTGGGGGGCAGAAGCACAGCAGTGCAGGGGATTTGGGCAGAGTTAAACCCCACAGCCTAGCTGTGTCTCAGCCTGGTGACCTGTCACCCCCCAGCTCTGCCATCACCTGGGACAGGGAGATGGGGTGATTAGGAAGGAGCAGGTTTAAGGCCAGCTCTTCTACTGCCGTGTCTTCAGCTAGATCTCAGTGTTACTGCTGGCACAGCCAAACCCTCAGGCTCACCTTGGGGAGCAGTCAGGGCCAGCCAGAGCACTGGGCTGGGAGCTGGGAACTGCCAGCACCAACACTTCTGCCCACCTGGCAGGTCAAATGTATTCAAGATGCAATCCGTGCCAAGAAGAAAACTTTCAACTTCCTTGGGGAGACCATCTCCCTGGTGCCATCAGTTGGGCTCTTCATCACCATGAACCCTGGCTACGCCGGGCGCACAGAGCTGCCCGAGAATCTGAAAGCTCTGTTCAGGTGGGTCGGTGTCACTGCAGCACTTGCGTGCCACACCCACAGTGTGACCTCAGCCCAGGGGGTTTGTGTGCACTGGTGGCCCTGGTGTGAGGGAGCCTTGGCAGCACAGGACAGTCCAGTCACTCCCCAGGCAGGGGGAGCTGGGCTGCTCAGCAAGGGGAGAGGATGCTCAAGGGCGTTGCCACCCTCAAACAAAAATCCAATTAAGAGTAGGACAAAAAGATGGGGAGGCACTGTAAGGGGAGGCACAGAGATGCTGTGGGACCCCTGTCCTTGGTGAAACTCAACCTGTGACTACAGAAGGGCTCCAGTCTGGTGGGACATGAGCCCCACTTGGAGGAGTCTGGGCAGGACACCCCAGCAAGTGGAACTGCAGCAACTGACTGCTGGTTACTCTGGAAACTTGAGGCATACCTCGGGGGCTGTGGGAGGGTAAGGACCTGGTGAATGGCCCTGACAGCTGCAGCTGCTCCTCTCTAGACCCTGCGCTATGGTGGTCCCCGATTTTGAACTGATCTGCGAAATCATGCTTGTGGCAGAGGGATTTCTTGATGCTAGGCTCCTGGCAAGAAAGTTCATCACTCTCTACACACTCTGCAGAGAGCTGCTGTCGAAACAGGTAATTAACAGTGTTACATAGTAATATATGGCTGTAACATAGGCTGTGAAAGAGTCCATTTGAACATCAAGCCTGACACACTTTAGTGGGATTGCTGGTGGTGACACATGGAGTGACACATGGTTCTGCACAGCTCAGGTCTATGGCTGGGCAAGATCCACTTCTACTTGGTGCATCATTACAGCACCTTTCTGCCTTAAGGAAGGAATCAAGAAGCCCAAAAGCAGAATAGCATGGAATTAATTAGAATTAGAATTAGAATTAGAATTAGAATTAGAATTAGAATTAGGCCAGTTAAGGTGAGAGCACTCAGATATTATTCATCTCAAGAGAGGTGATTTACACTATAAACCTGTCTCCAAGAAGGAAGTCGGATTTCCAGTTCCAAACCACCCCCATGACTGACAGAGGCATCTCCTGTAAATCAGCTCAGTTTAGGTCCAGCCCATGGGTGCCCTATGGGTGACCTGGCTGGGGGCTGATGGACAGCGTGTCCCTCTGCAATGCTGTTTGAAGCAGTTCTTCCTCACCAAAGTGAAATGGTGATTCTCTGCTTCCTGTCACAGGATCACTATGACTGGGGGCTGCGGGCCATCAAGTCAGTGCTGGTGGTGGCAGGCTCCTTGAAGAGGGGGGACCCTGGCTCTGCAGAGGACCAGGTTCTGATGAGAGCTTTACGAGACTTCAATATCCCCAAGATTGTGACAGATGACTTGCCTGTGTTCTTGGGGCTCATTGGAGACCTGTTTCCAGCACTGGACGTTCCCAGGAAGAGGGACCTCAACTTTGAGAAGGTGCAAGCCCGAGCATGGCACCATTGCCAGAGATGTCCCAGTCCTGGCAGGATCCAGAGGCTGATGGTCCATTCAGTGCTTCTGGGAGCAGCCAGCTCATCTCCAGGGATTTTCCAAGGCTGCTGGTGGTCAATTCCTCCTCTCCCTCCCAGGTCATCCGTGAGTCCGTGCTGGAGCTGAAGCTGCAGGCAGAGGAGAATTTTGTGCTGAAGGTGGTACAGCTGGAGGAGCTGCTACAAGTGCGACACTCCGTCTTCGTCGTTGGCAACGCCGGCTGTGGCAAGTCCCAGGTAGTGGCCAAACCATCCTGAGGACACAGGGCCCCTTTGGCCTCGGCCAAGCACATCCCACAGCCTCCCACAGGTTTTGGTGAGGGCCGTGCAGAGCCCAGCCCTGCCAGAGCGGTGCTGGGATGGAGAACAGCAGTGCAGCCATGGCTGGGCCCTCAGGCACTGTGTGTGCCAGGCTGAGCCCCTCCAGCTGAGCAGGTTTGGGATGCACAGCTCAGGGGCTGCCCAAGGCACCCACGAGCAGAGCAGAGACAAAGACAGAGAGCAGACAGGGGCACACTGTCACCATTGATGCTGGGCAGGATGACAGGACAGTGCTGCACCATGCCCTGGGCAGAAGCTGGCTCTGCAGAGGGAGGGCAGGGGCTTCCCCAGAGGCAGCCCAGGTGGGAGCAGGGCTCCGTGTCCCCCACTGCACGCAGAGGCTGCTGGAGGCTGTGGTTGCCCTGTGGGATCACACCTGTGGCTGCACCATCCTCTCCACAGGTGCTGAAGTCACTCAACAAGACGTACCAGAGGCTGAAAAGGAGACCAGTCACCGTGGACCTCGACCCCAAGGCTGTGACCTGCGATGAGCTGTTTGGGATCATTCATCCAGCCACACGGGAATGGAAGGATGGTGAGACAGCAGTGCTGTGAGCTCAGTTCATGGCATGTGAGATGGAATGGGAAGACTTTTCCTTGTGGCTCCTTCCTGGAGTGGGGGGGGGGAAAGGAATGTGTTTCATGGGAGCACCAATCCCACTGGAGGTGGTGTCCTCCAGCAAATGGCTGTGTGGAGAGGAACAACCCGAGTGTCTCTGTGGGGCAGGTCTGTTCTCCACAGCAATGCGTGACCTGGCCAACATCACACATGATGGGCCCAAATGGATCATCCTTGATGGAGACATTGACCCGATGTGGATCGAGTCCTTGAACACAGTCATGGATGACAATAAGGTGGGTGCAATCACGCCCCAGGGCCTTTGCTCACTGCCTGTCTCGGGGGGACCAGCTCCAGACATCCCCCACAATGAGCCCCTTCCCCCAGGTCCTCACCTTGGCCAGCAACGAGCGCATCCCCCTCACTCCCACCATGCGGCTCATCTTCGAGATCAGCCACCTGCGCACGGCCACGCCGGCCACCGTGTCCCGGGCTGGGATCCTCTACATCAACCCCACAGACCTGGGCTGGAACCCGTGAGATGGGCAGGGATGGGATGGGATGGGATGGGATGGGATGGGATGGGATGGGATGGGATGGGATGGGATGGGATGGGATGGGATGGGATGGGATGGGATGGGATGGGATAATGGGATGGGATGGGATAATGGGATGGGATGGGATGGGATAATGGGATGGGATGGGATGGGATGGGATGGGATGGGATGGGATGGGATGGGATGGGATGGGATGGGATGGGATGGGATGGGATGGGATGGGATGGGATGCTCACTGTAGCCTTGCTTGTCTCTCCCACAGCATTGTGACCAGCTGGATTGAGACAAGGACAGTGAAGTCTGAGAAGGCTGCTCTGATGATCCTCTTTGACAAGTACTTGCCACCATGCCTGGAGAAGCTCAGGTCTGGGTTCAAGACAATCACCCCTGTTCCTGAGGTCACAGCCATACAGACAGTTCTGTCCCTGCTAGAATGTTTCCTGACACCAAAGAATGTCCCACCAGACTCACCCCGGGAGCAATATGAGCTCTTCTTTGTCTTTGCGTGTGTCTGGGCCTTCGGTGGGGCCTTGTTCCACGACCAGGTACAGCCATGGGACTGCCTGGCACCTGCCATCCCTCTCTGCACCCCATCATTGGCTGGGCTCTGAGTGCCTCTGTTTTGTCCTCCAGCTGGTGGATCACCGCCAGCAGTTCAGCAAGTGGTGGCTGGCAGAATTTAAAACCATCAAGTTTCCTAATCAGGGGACAATTTTCGACTATTACATTCATCCAGAAAAGAAGACATTCAATCCCTGGGATGAAAGAGTGCCAGAGTTCGAGCTCGACCCCGATGTCCCCTTGCAGGTATTTCCCACAGGTGCTGTGTTTATATGGTTTGTTTGACTGTCACTCCACAGTCATCCCCTCAGCAATGCATGGAGCATCACCAGGATTTGGACTGGTAGTACCAATCTAACCCAGATTAACCTGCAGCTTCAGAGAGTCTCACAAAGTAGCTGTGACTATTGCCTGAGTGCAAAATGTCCTTTAGCACTCAAATTGTGTTTCCTACAGTGGCATTTTGGAGGGTTTATCTAAGCTGTCAGGCAAAAGGGTGAGAAGCTGTGGCTGTGTGGCAGGTCCAGGAACTGCCCATGTTGTTCTGTGTAATAACTTGGTTTTGGTCTGAAAGTCTTTAGAATAATAGAGCACCCAAGATGTGCTTTAGAGAGGGACCAGGTTTGCATGCAGAGAGGACCATCCATTGGAGCTGCCAGGAGCTCTGTGTAGGGCTCTAGTACGCTGTCCCGACAGAGGATCCTGCCTCTGCCAGTGCCAGGGCAGTGCAGGGGCTGACAGTGCCTGTCCCCAGGCTGCCGTGGTGCACACCACAGACACCATTCGCCTCCGCTACTTCATGGACCTGCTGATGGACAAGCAGCGGCCGGTGATGCTGGTGGGGAACGCAGGGACGGGAAAGTCGGTCCTGATGTGGGACAAGCTGGAAGCACTCGGCACAGATGAATATCTGGTGCAGTCTGTGCCCCTCAACTTCTACACAACCTCAGCCATGCTGCAAGGTAAGGCTTGCAGAGCCAGCAGCTGGCCCCACACTGGGCTGTGCCACAGGGTCCTGCAGTGCTGACCCCCCACCCACCTACTCCTTTCACTGCAGCCGTCCTCGAGAAACCCCTGGAGAAGAAATCAGGTAGAATTTATGGTCCACCTGGCACCAGAAGGCTGATCTACTTCATCGATGACATGAACATGCCAGAGGTGGACAAGTATGGCACTGTGGCACCACACACGCTTATTCGGCAGCACCTGGACCACGGGCACTGGTGGGTGCTGGAGGGACACAGCATGATGTGGGAAGCCTGTCCCCATCCCTGGGGAAAGTCTCACGGTGCTGGTCCCTGCACAGGTATGACAGGAACAAGCTGACCCTGAAGGACATCCGCAATTGCCAGTACGTGGCGTGCATGAACCCGACCGCGGGGTCCTTCACCATCGACTCACGGCTGCAGGTGTGCAGGACTTGGGCGGGGCTCTGCCTGGCACAGCCACTCTCCAGAGGGTGGAAAGAGGCGGGGGACCCTGCAGGGCCAGCTGGCTGCCCCAGCCCCACGTCCATTTGTGCCCCTTTGTGCAGCGCCACTTCTGCGTGCTCGCTGTGTCCTTCCCCAGCCGGGAGGCTCTGCACACTGTGTACGGCACCATCCTGCAGCAGCACCTGGCCCGGCACAGCGTGCCACTGCTGCTCCAGAAGATGCAGCCCCAGCTGGTGGCAGCAGCGCTGGGTGAGCCTTTGCCACGCTGGGGTGGGACAATGCCCTGTTGGGGAGCCGGGCTCAGGGTTCTCTGGGGACCTGGAGCCTGCTCACCCCCCTGTCCTGCCAACAGCCCTGCACCAGAAGGTTGCCTCCAACTTTCTGCCAACAGCCATCAAGTTCCACTACATCTTCAACCTGCGGGACCTCTCCAACATATTCCAGGTAGTGGGAGAGCAGTTTTTTATAAAATGTCCTTATTCCTCCCTTTCCCCATCCCATATCTTTGCAGCATACCATGTCCCTGAAAAGGGCCTTGGCCTCTTCCCAGAGCAAACCTTTGCAATCAGGTGTGAGCAGCACTAAAATAACCCTAAGGGCTGTGGGGTTTGTTTGTCAGGGGCTGCTCTTCTCCACCCCTGAATGCCTGAAAACCCCTGTGGACCTGGTGCGTCTCTGGCTTCACGAGGCAGAGAGGGTATATGGAGACAAGCTTGTCGATGAAGAGGATCAGTACAGCTTCAAGAAGCTGCTGGCTGACGTCTGCAAAGCCTCCTTTCAAGTAAGTTGTGGTGAAAAGTGGAGCTCTGCAGCCCAGTGGTGCCCCCAGGTGCCCCAGAGCTGAGCCCCACGGCTGGAATTGCCTCTCCAGGATCTCAATGAAGAGCTGGTGTTTGCCAAGCCAAACATCTACTGCCACTTTGCCCAGGGCATGGATGAGTCCAAGTACATGCCAGTGGCAAGCTGGGCAGCTCTGAGTGACCTGCTCGGGGAAGCCCTGGACAGCTACAATGAGGTGAACGCAGCGATGAATCTGGTGAGTGCCTGCGGCAGGCAGCTCTGCTCTCAGAAGATGGGACTGTGGCATTGCACTGCTTGGTTGGGTTGGTGTATTCCAGGGCACTCACTGCTCTTTCTGCCCTGATCCAGAACACCAAACCTTCCCCTCCTGTTTTCTTCAGGTGCTCTTCGAAGACGCAGTGTCTCACATTTGCAGAATTAGCAGGATCTTGGAGTCTCCTCGGGGCAATGCACTGCTGGTGGGGGTGGGAGGCAGTGGAAAGCAGAGCCTGGCACGGCTGGCAGCTCATATCAGCAACCTGAGTGTGTTCCAGATCACGCTGAGGAAAGGCTATGGCATCCCAGACCTGAAGGTGGGAACAGCTTTGGACCCTGGCTCAGTGCCACCTCCTTGGGGATGGGTCCTGCACCTGCAGCAGCAGTGCCTGGGGTGGGCTCACCAGGCTCCGCTCTGTCTCCTTGTGACACTGTTTGCACACCAGGATCCACTCACAGGTGACACCCATGAGTCCTGCCCCGAGGGGCCACAGCCAGGCATGGGCAGGAGCTAGTGGTGACAGCAGGGGTGGTGGTGTGGGCAGCCCTGGTGCTGGACCTGTGCCTGGGCAGAGCACCTGGCACCAACTCCTTCCCAAAGGCTCCTTCCCTTCCAGCTCTCCAGGGCAGCCCAGGGTTGCTCCAAGCCAGCCACTTTGGAGAACACCTCATGGGGGTTGAACTGGGCAGTGACAGTTTCTCTCTGTCCCAGCTGGACCTTGCCTCCCAGTACATCAAAGCAGCTGTGAAGAACATCCCCGGTGTGTTCCTGATGACAGACTCCCAGGTGGCTGAAGAATCATTCCTGGTTGTGATCAATGATTTCTTGTCATCTGGGGAGGTGCCAGGCCTCTTTCAGGATACTGACCTGGAAACCATCATCGGGTCCATGAGGCCTCAAGTGAAGTCCCTTGGAATGGAGGATACAAAGGAAAACTGCTGGAAATTATTTATTGAAAAAGTCAGGCGCCAGTTAAAGGTGGGTGTTTGCTTTCCAGGTTGGTTTGTCTGTGCCCTTGATTTGCCTCATCCAAAACCTCTTTGCAACAGCCACAGAACACACAGGTTTCATCCCAGCATGGTGGGTTTGGGCAAAAGGTGTTTTGAGAGACTCCCCAGGTGTCCGCAGCCCCAGAGGCTGAAGAGTCCTTTATTGACCTCCCTGGGGGCAGAGGGGGTCAGTATTTCCACGGCCACAGATCATGCTGGGCACTCCCAGGGACACCCACATGAGCTCTGTGCTCAGCTGCTGACTGCAGCCACTAAAGGGAACCCAGTGCCAGCCCTGGTGAGAGGCACAGGGGGCACAACCAGACCATTTCGTGCACACTGGGAGTTAATGGGAAGGCAGCAAATCTCAGGTCTGCAATAGAATCCCTGCAGTCATGTGGAGCCCCCGAAAACACTGCTCCCACCCCGACAGCAGGGACACCCCACTCAACCTCTGCTACCCTGCCCCAGGTTGTCCTCTGCTTCTCCCCTGTGGGCTCAACCCTGCGTGTGCGGGCCAGGAGGTTCCCAGCTGTAGTTAACTGCACAGCCATCGACTGGTTCCACGAGTGGCCGGAGGATGCTCTCGTGTCTGTCAGCAGCAGGTTCCTGGAGGAAACACCAGACATCGAGGTGAGCTGGGACCCCAGCACAGCTGCTGTCCTAGGGACTGGGGATCCCGGGCTGCACTGGGCAATGAACTGCAGCTCTGCTGCTCTCTGTGTTCAGTGTGCCCAGGGATGGGGGTCTGGCACTGGGAACAGGTCTGGGATAAGTTTACAGCTGGTTCCAGTGCCGGAGCCTGCAGCCCTGCGCTCTGCTGGTAAGGACGAACTCTCCCTTTCCATTCTGCCCTTAAAACACCCCCAGGCAATAGCCTGGGGACAGCAGTTCCTCCTCACACAGGGGTGTCAGGGACAGAAATGGGCATGGGAACCAGCACCAGTGCCTGCACCACCAGCATCTCAGCTCTGCCTTGTGCTGCTTATGAGAGGGGTCACTTAGCTCTGGTCTCTGTGGCTGGACACAGAGCCAGGGCTGCAGGAGGGCTCAGCACAGCCACTGCAGCAGCTCCCTGTGCTCTCTGTGCAGCCAGAGGTCAAGGCCTCCATCAGCCAGTTCATGTCCTTCGTCCACACAAGCTCAAAGGAGATGTCCAAGATCTACCTGGCCGTGGAGAGACGCTATAATTACACCACGCCAAAGACCTTCCTGGAGCAGATAAAGCTCTACCAAAACCTGCTGGCAGATAAAAGGAGCAAGCTCTCTGCCAGCATCGACAGGCTGGAGAAGGGGCTGATGAAGCTGCAGAGCACAGCATCACAGGTGCTGCCCATTGCCTCTCTTGTGCATCGTGCCTGTACTGGGTCTGGCGCAGGGGGAGGGAGCAGGCACATCCCTGCAGGATGGTGACAGCGTCTGTGAAGTCCCCAAGCCATACCAAGACACTGCTCTTCCACGAGGCAGGGGTTGGCAGGATCAGCCTTTTCATCTGCTGTGTTTCTTCCCTCACTGAGGTGGATGACCTGAAAGCCATGCTGGCAGTCCAGGAGATAGAGCTGAAGCAAAAGAATGAGGACACAGACAAACTGATCCACGTGGTGGGTGTTGAGACCGAGAAGGTCAGCAAGGAGAAAGCCATTGCTGATGAGGAGGAGCTGAAGGTCGAGGCCATCAACAAGGTGCAAAGTGCTGAGCTGGTGTCCAACGTGGGACAGGGCAGCGTGAGCTCTGCGGTCACAGCCCCTTACTCCATCCCATGTCCTCCCTACCCAGATGGTGGCTGAGAAGCAACGAGCCTGTGCGAGCGACCTGGCAGAGGCAGAGGTGGTGCTGTCAGCTGCCCGCGAGGCCCTGGACACGCTCAACAAGGTGGGCAACCTCTCCCTGGGAAGCAGGTGCCCAGCTAATGCTGGCAGCCCTGGGCCACGGTGATGCTCAGGGGCCCTGTGGTCCCTCCCCAGTACAACCTGACGGAGCTGAAGTCCTTTGGGGCCCCACCACCAGAGGTAGTGAATGTGATGGCAGCCGTGCTGATTCTGACGGCCGAGAACGGCAAGATTCCCAAGGACAAGAGCTGGACAGCAGGAAAAGTCAAGATAGGAAAAGCAGACACTTTCCTTGCAAGCTTAAAAAACTATGATGGGGAAAACATCCCTGAGGCCTGTCTCAAGGCATTTGAGTGAGTCCATGGCTGGTTCCTGCCCCTCCACAGCCCCTGCCACCAGCTGCCCCGAGCAGGGAGGCCGGGGGGGGACCCTCACCCCAGAGCACAGCAGGGTTTGGGGACAGGAGCGGGATCCAGGTGCCACCCCGAGGAGGAGCGGGAGCGCCAGCAGTGCCCAGCACAGCGTGCGCTCCCGCTCCAGGCCATACCGCAAGGACCCCGGCTTCAACCCGGAGTTCATCAAGTCCAAGTCCACGGCCGCGGCAGGGCTGTGCTCCTGGTGCCTCAACATGGTGCGTTTCTACGAGGTGCACTGCACGGTGAAGCCCAAGAGACAGGCAGTGGCCGACGCTGATGCCGAGCTGGCAGAGGCGCAGCAGAGGCTGAGTCGCATTAAGAACAAAATCGCGGTGAGTGTTTGTCCCCAGAGCCCCCAGTGACCAAAGGAGATCGGTCACCCCTGACAGGGGTACCCCACTCCCCACCCCTTGGCTCCTGAGCTTATTTGGTGGGATTTAGTCTTTTTTTTTTTTTTTCACTGTATTTCTTGCTTTGCTTCTCACTTCACCTCTCAGTCTGAGTTTGCTTTTCTATTTCTCACTTTATTTCTGTCTCTAACTCTGTCTCTGTGTTTCTGTTTCTCACTGTTTCTAACTCTGTCTGTATATCTGTCTGGTTCTCTATGACTACTTTCTAATTTCCCTCTATCACCATTTCCCTGTAAGTCTACTTCTTTGTTTCTCTGTTTTACTATTTCTCTCTAACCCTAAGTCTATTTTGCTCTTTCTCTCTAACACTGTTTTGCTATTTCCCTCTATTTTTTACTCTCTAGCTTTAACCATATTTCTTTTTCCAACTCTATTTCTCTCTAACTCTATTTTTTTCTTTCTAACTCTTTCTTTTCCTATTTTTCTCTATATTTATTTTCCTTCTAATTCCATTTCTTTTTCTATTTCTAACTTTGTTTTCCTTTCTAGCTTTAAAATAAAAAAGCAGCAATATAAACTTTCATGCGCCTTGTGAGTAAAAAAAACAAAACAAACAAACAAAAACTTTAAATAATAATTAGAATAAAAATATTTATTCCAGGGAGCCTGAATTTTTCTACTGCTACAGCAGACATAGTTTTTCTTCATTTTTATATATACAATATAGGGCCCCTAATTAGTATTCCAGACAGGAGTAACTAATAATTACCATGATTAACCATTACATCCCTAGTCCCATCTGGAGTACTAAGTAAATTAGACAATTAACTAAGTACACAAATAATTGGCTAATTGGACAATTAATAATTTAGATAATTAGCTAATTAGCCTTTTTTTTTTCCACACCTATCACTCATCAAAAGTCCCACCTCTCACAAAGGCCCCGCCCCAGCAAAACAACACGAGGCCCCGGCCACGTGACTGCCGGGCGGTGTCTGTCCGTCTGTCCGTGTGTGTGTGTGTGTGTGTGTGTGTGTGTGTGTGTGTGTGTGTGTGTGTGTGTGTGTGTGTGTGTGTGTGTGTCTGTGTGTGTGTTTTCTCTGTCTGTGTGTGTGTTTTCTCTGTCTGTGTGTTTTCTCTCTGTCTGTGTGTCTGTCTGTCTGTGTGTGTTTTCACGTCTCCCGGTCTCCCCGGCCAGGTGACCGCCGGCTTTCCCGTGCCCCTGCTTTCCGGTCACGTGACCGCGATGACATCATTTGCCCCGCCCCCTTTGCGGAGCCGTGGTGATGTCATGTGCCCTCGCCCCTTACGTCATCACACGTCACAGCGCCCCGCGCTCCGTCCCGCAGCTCCGCCCCAGTCCAAACCGCTCCCCGGCTCCCTCGAGCCCCTCAGTCCAGCCCTGCGGCTGCGGCTGGGGCTGGGATGGAGCCTCCCACCGGGCAGGGAATAACTCTGGGGCTGTTCTTTTCCAAAGGCCCTGAATGCAAATCTGGCGACTCTCACTGCTCAGTTTGAGAAAGCCACAGCAGAGAAGATCAAATGCCAGCAGGAGGCTAATGAAACCAACAAAGTCATCAGCTTGGCAAACAGGTACGGTGCAAACGCTGGCTCTGCAGCTTCGTGGCAGGCTGCTGCTCCCTGGCATCGCCTGGTGGCCCTGATACCAGGGCTCTGGGAGCGGCAGAGCCCCCCATACCCTCCCCAAATTAAAAATTTCTAAGATGAATTGTGCCAGACATTCATGGGGGCAGGCATCCGTGGAGGTGTTTGGTGACAATGCCGAGGTCACCGTGGCTGGGTCCCCAGCCACCCCACACCCGGCTCACAGCAGCAGCCCCACGGCAGCCACTGTCCCCTGGAACCCCACAGGCTCGTTGGGGGGCTGGCGTCCGAGAACGTGCGCTGGGCTGAGTCAGTGGAACAGCTCAGAGAGCAGGGGAAGACACTGTGTGGGGACGTGCTGCTGGTCTCTGCCTTCGTGTCCTACATTGGGTACTTCACCAAGAAGTACAGGGCTGAGCTTCTGGAGAAGCACTGGGTGCCCTTCCTCCACGGGCTGACGGTGAGAGGCCACAGGTTCCATCCCAGAGTGCCCTCCCCCATCCCACCAGCCCCGGGGGCTCCCACGCCTCTGGGGCCAGGCACCCAACAGCCCCTCTGTGCAGGTGCCCATCCCCATCACCCCAGACCTGGATCCCCTCAGCCTCCTCACGGACTCTGCCGACGTGGCTGCCTGGAACAACCAGGGGCTGCCCAGCGACCGCACTTCCACCGAGAACGCTGCCATCCTGTGCAGCACCCAGCGCTGGCCGCTGCTCGTGGACGCCCAGCTGCAGGGCAGCAAGTGGATCAAGAACAAATACGGGGAGGACCTGCAGATCGTCCGCCTGGGCCAGCGAAGGTGGGCCAGGGGCTGTGGGGTGGGCACAGACTCGGGCTGCACGAGCCCCCCTTTCCCTGCCACTGAAGGGTGCAGTCAGGACAATCACGTCCCGCATCACGTTCAGGGCAGCAACTCTGATGGTGTACCTGACACCTCCAAAAGCTCTGTGGGGGCTGGGACTGGCAGAGCACAGCAGGGTCCTGATAGGGCACAGTGGGTGGAAGGTTCTCTGTGAGCCCCCCACAGCAGCCCAAGCCCCCCACTGTGCACAGGCTCACCACACACGCCTCCTCTGTCCCCCCTCAGGTACCTGGACATCATTGCCCAGGCAGTCTCTGAAGGACAGACGCTGCTGATCGAGGACATTGGTGAGACGGTGGAGGCCGTGCTGGACCCACTGCTGGGCAGGACCGCCAAGGGCAGGTCAGCACAGCCCAGTGCTGAGGGGTTTCACCTGCCCCAAGCGTCTGCTGCTGCCCCAAAATGTTGGCAGATGCACCTTCACTGTGGGCAGCCTGGGAGCCTGATCCCCCAGTGTTCTCCAGTATGTCCCACGGAGGACACCTGTACTGGGTGTGGTCTTTCTGGCTGTTCTGGTCCTTGGCATCCAGTAGATTTGGTGATTCAAGGACATGTTCCCTGGGACACCTGCCATATGGCACAATAAGCTGGAAGGGGAACTGCACCCCAGAGGCCATGGTGGACTGTGGCAGGGCAGTCTCCAGCTTCTGTTCCTCCATCCTTGCCCTGCCCAGTCTTGTTTGGTATTTTTGCCCTTGCTGTGTCTCTTCCCAACCAAAGAAATACATTCCCAAGTGGCCAGGAACAGTACACGGGCTGAGGGTGTCTGTGATGAGTTACTGCCCAGTGTGTGGGGATTGATTTGTTTAATTAACTGAACAGATACATGAGAATTGGAGACAAAGAAGTAGAGTATAACCAGCAGTTCCGCCTAATCCTGCACACCCGATGTTTCAACCCGCACTACAAACCAGAGGTGCAGGCTCAGTGCACTCTCATCAACTTCTTGGTGACCCGGGAGGGCCTGGAGGACCAACTGCTGGCTGCTGTGGTGGCCCGGGAGCGGCCGGACCTGGAGGCCCTGAAGGTACAGGGGCTAGGGGGGGCTGGTTAGAGGGGTGGGAGAGGCCGAGGCACTGCGGAGCTTTAGGGCACAGAGCAGGAGAGCTCCCCTCCATGTGCCCACTGCCCCCCACAGCCAGCACTGTCTGTGCACACTCATCACCTCACCTTGTGGGTGATGGTGGCACCCAGGAGGGGCCACATCCACCTTCCCCTGGCACCAGCATGCTGGTGGCCCTGTGACAGAGTGACTGGTGCCAGCACTGTGTTCAGTGATCTCTTGAGCAACACATCCCTGGGCACTGCTGTGGCAGGCAAGCCTGACCAAGAGCCAAAACGAGTTCAAGATCAAACTGAAGGAGCTGGAGGACTCACTGCTGGCCCGGCTCTCAGCTGCTGGGGGAGATTTCCTGCGGGACACGGCACTGGTGGAGAATCTGGAGATAACAAAGCGCACAGCCAAGGAAATTGAGGAAAAAGTAAATGTGCTCCCTGGAGCTGGTGCTGCAGGCAGAGCTCAGCTGGGCACCCAGCAGGAGGGTGGGCACTGCTTTGATGAGTGATGGGGTTCTGGTAACATCCACCCCCCTGCACCTCCAGGTAAAAGAAGCTAAAGTCACTGAAGTACAAATAAACGAAGCGAGAGAGAACTACCGGCCAGCAGCAGAGCGTGCATCCCTGCTGTACTTCATCCTGAGTGACCTTTGCAAGATCAACCCCATCTACCAGTTCTCTCTCAAGGTAGATGGGGAGTGAGGAGGGACAGAGATGTCTGCGGGTGAAATAGAGTTGGGGGAGCACAGAGATGCAGTGTTTCAGCTTCCATGCTGCTGACGAGACCCCAGCAGCCACATGCTGATGCCTGCTGGGATCTTCCTCAGGCCTTCAATGGGGTTTTTGAGAAAGCCATCCAACGTGCCATCCCCAGCGAGGACACCCGGCAAAGGGTGATCAACCTGACGGACCAGATCACCTACTCGGTCTATGTGTACACTGCACAGGGCCTCTTTGAGAGAGACAAACTCATCTTCCTGGCCCAGGTTGCCTTCCAGGTAATCCCTACAAGTGTCTGGGGCAATCATGTGGCTTTTAGACACCTTGTTCTGTGGTGCTGCTGTGTATGCTCAGAGCCTCTCACCCCTCGCACTGGGGCCGTGGGCATTGGGTGGCTGTGATGCTGGACTCCCAAATTTCAGGTCCTGGCCCTCAAGAAAGAAGTGAACCCAGCAGAGCTGGACTTCCTCCTGCGCTTCCCTGCCAAGACTGGTGTCACATCCCCTGTGGACTTCCTGCAGCACCAGGGCTGGGGTGCTGTCAAGGTGGGTCTGTGCAGTCACCCGCTGTACCAAGGCAATGCCAACACAGCCCCTAGGGCTGGGGTCACCTGCAGGGGGTCCCTGAGGATGAGCAGAGCCCAGGAGTGATTTAGTCCTTCTCTGTGGGACCTGAAGGCACTTTCAGAAATGGAAGAGTTCAGCAGCCTGGAGAACGACATTGAGAGCTCAGCAAAGCGATGGAAAAGGTTTGTGGAGATGGAGGCACCAGAGAACGAGGTGTTCCCCATGGACTGGAAGAACAAGTCAGCCCTGCAGAAGCTGTGTGTGCTCCGGTGCCTGCGCCCTGACAGGATGACTTATGCCATCAGGTATCTGGTGCCCAGCACAGACCTCTCCTGCAAGAGCCCCAGAGTGTCACCACTCCAGCTGCAGCCAGTGACTGTTCCCATCTCACAGAATGGTTGTATTTTTTCTGTAGGAAGTTTGTGGAAGAGAAGATGGGAAGCAAGTATGTGAAAGGAAGGAGCATTGATCTCTCTGAGGTGTACAAGGAGAGCAGCCCCTCCACGCCCCTGTTCTTCATCCTCTCCCCCGGTGTTGACCCGCTGAAGGACGTGGAGGCACTGGGTGAGGCACTGCCCACCCCAGACTGGCACCAGCCCCGCTGGTCAGAGCTGCATGGCCCCAGGTCAGTACCAGTACTGACAGCACATTCCCCTCCCAGGCACGAGGCTGGGTTTCACCATTGACAACGGGAAGATCCACAACATATCCCTGGGGCAAGGCCAGGAGATTGTGGCAGAGCGCGCCATGGAGGTGGCAGCTGCAGAGGGCCACTGGGTCATCCTGCAGGTGGGTGGGGGGCAGTGGGGCACACCACAGGGTGCACAGCCCTGACATCGACCGGGCACACCAGGGCACAAAGTCCTGCCAGCGTCTGGGCACACCATGCATGGCCATGGCAGAGCCACTGCCTGGGCGAGCTGGCTGTGCCCAGCCCAAGTGCCCTCGTGCTGTTCTGCACCTTCTCCTGTGGGGACACCGTAGGAATCTGGCTGTTGGGGAGAAGTGAGATTCACAAGGTGCAGAGAGTTTCTTTTGCAGAACATCCACCTCGTGGCACGGTGGCTGGGCACGCTGGAGAAGCTGGTGGAGCACCACAGCCAGGACAGCCACCCCGAGTACCGACTGTTCATGAGCGCCGAGCCAGCCCCCAGCCCCGAGACACACATCATCCCACAGGGGCTGCTGGACAACTCCATCAAAATCACCAGCGAGCCACCGACAGGCATGCGTGCCAACCTGCACGGAGCCCTCGACCTCTTCTCCCAGGTACTCCCTGTGCCACCCCCACCCTTCCCCAGCTGCCTCCTCAGGGCATTCTGGTCAGCAGACATGGCTCATCCCCTGCCAGGGTTCCCCAGGCTGAGCATCTGGGGGTGTTGCTGTTCCAGGGACACTGCACCTGGAGCCAGCCCTCACTAGCACATCCTCCTGGAGTGCTCAGAGTCCCCCTCTGGCAGGGGTTTAGGGGTAACCAGAGCTGCCCGAGGGTTTCCAACACAAGGAAGTGCCAGGTTGCCAGTGCCTTTCCTGAGGCTGAACTTGCAGCTGCTGCAGCTTTGCCATGAACAAGCTGCCTCAGCTGTCAGCAGGGCACTAGGCATCCTAATTCCTTCATAAACAAATGAGTGCAAAAATTACCAACTAGCAAACCATTAAAATACAACTGTATGCCTTTTTTTTTTTTCTAATTAACACTTTCAATTCTCTTTTGCCTATGAATGTTCTTCACTAGAGGGGCATCTGATAGCAATACTCAGCTGCAGCTCAGCCTCACTGTTCCTCTGCAGGAAACACTGGAGCAGTGCAGCAAAGAAACGGAGTTCAGGTGCATCCTGTTTGCACTTTGCTACTTCCATGCAGCAGTAGCTGAGCGGCGCAGGTTTGGGACTCAGGGCTGGAACAGGTCGTACCCCTTCAACAACGGCGACCTGATGGTGTCTGTGAACGTCCTGCACAACTACCTGGAGGCCAACCCCAAGGTGAGCATAGTAAGGTGACTGCTCCTCAGCACAGCACACACTGCAACAATTGGCCTTTGTTAGAACATTCACCAGTTTGTAGCACAAACACCGTCTCATGAAGAAGCCCAGGGCCAGGAGCTGTTCCTCCCCTGCTCCCTGCACGCTCAGGCAGGGCAAGGGGATGAGTGCTCAGCCTGGCTGAGCTGGGTGGAAGAGGCAGGAAAGTGCTTGCCCTGGTCAGTCTGCCTGCCTTGACCTTTGCCTTGGTGATTGGTGCATGGTTCCACCTAAAAAGCAAAGCCTGCCCCCAGAATGCAGGTGCAGTGAGCAGGGCTGAAGTCTCACCTTTAGACCTGCCCTCACAGACATGATCAGTGCTGGCTGGAAAAAAGATGGGATTCAAACCACAGATGGCTGTGTTCATACTGGGACAAGGAGAAATCTGTGGATGATCAAGAGCCACCCCTCTTCCTAAACCTCTGTGGGTGCAGGGACTGTCACCTCCCTGCAGAGGTCAACCCTGGAGCACTCCTGGGGAGCTGCTCAGGAGCCTCAGGCTGAGCCTCTCCCTGCAGGTACCGTGGGATGACCTCCGGTACCTGTTTGGTGAGATCATGTATGGGGGGCACATCACTGACGACTGGGACCGCCGGCTGTGCCGCACCTACCTGAGCGAGTACGTCCAGCCCGAGATGCTGGACGGGGAAGTGGCCTTGGCTCCAGGGTTTATGATCCCTCCCCGCTTGGATTATGAGGTAAGAAACATTGCAGTTTGCTGTAGAAAACCCCTGCTCTGGATAAACGTGCATGAGTCCATGTTCCCTCTCGCTCACCAAGGGGAATGTAAGGGAGAGTGTCAGTCCCCTGGGAATGCACAGAATTGCTGCAAAAGTAATTCCTGTGGTTGAGATGGAAAGGAAAAAACTTGGCCGAGACACAAATTTTAAAAGCCTCCATGTGCACAGGCAGGTGCTGCAGAGGGCCCTGAGAGTGTTGATGGGTTTGTAAGGTTGCAGGGAACTTTGGGCTCCTTTGCCTGCTCTCCCAAGCTAACGCTGGCCATGACCCTGCACCCAGGCCTACCACCAGTACATTGATGACAACCTGCCAGGAGAGAGCCCCCACCTGTATGGCCTTCACCCCAATGCAGAGATGGGTTTCCTGACCGTCACCTCAGACAGGCTCTTCCGCACAGTGCTGGAACTGCAGCCCAAGGAATCCGAGGCTGCTGGAGGCACAGGTGCCTCTCGAGAGGAACAGGCAAGTCCTGTCTCTTTATGGTAGAAATTAACTGATTCTTTTTTGAGGTGGGAGGGGAAAAAAATTCTTAAGGGTGACAAATGAGAGGCTAGAGAGGGGAGACAGATACAGGCCCCAGAGCAGTAAGGAAGGGGCAGCAGAGGGAGGTGGTTCCAGCCCAGCCACGTGTGGTCATCGGCCCAGGGATGGTGGCACACACAGAACAGAGGCAGCCAGCAGCATGGTCAGGAACATCACACCCTGATGAGGCCAAGATGCACCACTGGCAACGTGTGGCTTACATGGGGCTCCTCAGCAGATAGAGCTGGCTGAAGAACCTCCATTCACAAGAGCAACTACTAAAAACAAAGATTTTAAATAATTTTTTTGTAAAGTCTTCTTCTTGACAGCCTGGACTTTACAACTGAATTTCACAGCCTCCATGACCTCAAATATCTTAGCTTGGCTATCAAGAAAGAACTATAGCTTATTAATATCCAAGAGCAGTTAGTAACAGAATGGAGCATTAGCAACAGAGGAGGAGGTACAAAGAAACACCAGGGCAGAAAAAGAAAAAATCTTACCAACTTAATTGAATGGAATCTGCAGCATTTTTCTCTGGGCAAGAGCAGTTTATGGCATTCTCATTTCAGGTGAAGTCAGTCCTGGATGAAATCCTTGGGCAGCTGCCGGAGCCGTTCAACACGGAGGAGATGATGGCAAAGGCAAAGGAGAAAACCCCATACACGGTTGTAGCCCTCCAGGAATGTGAAAGGATGAACATCCTGACCAATGAGATCAGGCGCTCCCTGAAGGAGCTGGACTTGGGACTGCAGGTACACAGCAGGCAGTAGCCTGGATCATCTCCCAGCATTTGCAAAGCTCTCTCTGCCTTTGCTGCAGCTCTTGCCCATCGAGCTGTGCAGCCCCAGCCTTCTGCTCCCTGAGCCCACGCACAGCCCTGGGCTGTCCCACGGCTGGCTGCAGTGACACTGCTTGGGCTCTTCTCCTTTTTTAAAGGGAGAGCTGACGATCACATCCGAGATGGAAGAGCTGGCAAACGCTCTCTTCTATGACAGTGTTCCAGAATCATGGACACGTTATGCCTATCCCTCCCTCCTCAGCCTGGCAACCTGGTATGCAGACCTGCTCCTGCGGATCAGGGTGAGCAGTGTGTGTAACAGTCAGAGCTTAGGGGGCCCCAGGACTCTCCCCTCCAGTGCACTGGTTTATCGGTTTATTTCTCAGTATCAATTTAACCAGCCTGACGTACCTGAAAAGGGCTGTTACTCCAGGAATGGGAGCACAAATGTGACCAGGGTTCCCATTACAGTACATCACTGCAGATCAGCTCTCTTCCCCCCCATTACAAATCTGGGTGTCCCATTAAAAAAATAAAAAAATAAAAAATCAACAACTGGCTTTGTTAAAAAATAACAGCAGTATTTTCTGCACTAAGAAATCAGGGTTTCAGCTTCATTGTTGCAGAGGAATCTGCTGCTTATTCCTCCCACACCACCTCCAGCCAATCCTCAAGCTGAAGCTTGGGTTATGCACAGCAAAGCATCAGCTCTGTCACAGTGTCCTCCAGCTCACAGCACATCCTCCACCCTAAAGGATTCTGCTGGTTTATTTTCCAGGAACTGGAAGTCTGGTCAACAGATTTTGTGCTGCCTGCAACAGTGTGGCTGGCGGGATTCTTCAACCCCCAATCCTTCCTCACAGCCATCATG
The DNA here is from genome assembly GCF_963662255.1 of Cinclus cinclus. NCBI lineage: Eukaryota > Metazoa > Chordata > Aves > Passeriformes > Cinclidae > Cinclus > Cinclus cinclus. Next base: position 12,272,470 of record NC_085065.1, read on the forward strand.
CAGTCCACAGCCAGGAAAAAGCAGTGGCCCCTGGATAAGATGTGTCTGGCAGTGGATGTGACCAAGAAAACCCGAGAGGAGATAACATTTCCCCCTAGAGAAGGCTCCTATGTCCACGGGCTGTTCATGGAAGGTAAAAACTTCATCTCTGAGATGTTTCAGACATGGAGCAGGCCCAGCTCAGCCCTTCTCCCTCGTGCAGCCAAGCAGTGTCAGCACTTGCTGGCCGCTCTGCCCTGCCCCGTGCTGCTGGCAGCTCATAGCAGGGAGCCCTGGGTCCACCTGGGTCCAGGCTCAGCCGCCAGCTGAGGGCAGCACTGCCCGGATCACACGGCCTTTCCAAACCAGAAATTTGTGTTTTAGTAATTCAGGCTCTAGCTCATGAACTCCAGGGCTCTAGTGAATACATATGTCACATTTCTTAGTTGATGTTCAAGTAAGACAAATTGAGAAAATTAAATCCATGATAATTACTGCTACTGAGAGGGAAGGAGGCAGTTTAGCAGAGCAGCTGAGGAGTCCACTTGGACAAAAGCAGAGAGCACATGGGACAGCATGTGATAGATAGATCCCACCCCAGCCAGCTCACCTTAAACTCTGCACTTCCCATATAAAGCCGTGCTGAAGGAAGGGGTGGGGACAGAATTTATTCAGACATCCCACACACAGTAAGGCAAATGCAGTCCTGGGTCACAGTGAGATGAGAACATGACAGACCTAACCCCCGTGGAGCCACTCTACCCATCCCTAACCTCTGAGCTCCCCCTACAAGCAGCTCTGAAGCCCCGGGAGGTGGCAGTGCCCCAGGATCTGTCTGTCAAAGCCCCGGGGAGGTGGCAGAGCCCCGTGTGCGTTGCAGGTGCGCGCTGGGACGTGGCCTCGGGCTCCATCGTGGACGCGAGGATGAAGGAGCTGACTCCTGAGATGCCAGTGATCCTGCTCAGAGCCATCCCCGTGGACCGCATGGACACCATGAACGTCTACGAATGTCCCGTCTACAAGACACGGATGCGAGGGCCCACCTACGTCTGGACCTTCAACCTGAAGACGAAAGAAAAAGCTGCCAAGTGGGTCCTGGCTGGTGTGGCTCTGCTCCTAGAGGCCTAGACTTTAATGGCAATGGAAAACAGCAATACTTTTACTTGTAAAAACCTCCAAGTTGTGTAACTCAGTCTATGTTTGATTGTACCAGAACCATTTTAGCAAAGTATTAGTAAAGCCATTGCTGGAAGCGTTGCCATGTGGAGCTTGCGTTCGCAGGGCGCATACTGGTTTTCCACTGGTGGTTTCTGACGTGGAGCTGGTGGGGAGCCAGACCACCGTGGGAAACCAGACAGAACAACTGCACCCAAGTGCCTGAGGCCTTTTCTGGCTCTCCATCTTGCCACAGCTCTCTGTGTGATGGCTCAGTGCAAACTGAGCAGAAACTCCTCACGGTCCTTCATGCATCTGGCTGGAGCAGACACCACAAGAAAGCTGCAGATTTGGTCCAGTTCACCCACAGCCAACCTGCTGTGAGAGAATGTCCAGCTGCAAACAGGCTCCTCACTGAGTATGTTATTTCTATTTCTAGGTTACAGAACCTACTCAGCACTTTCTTCACAACAAATAATTTGTATCAGCAGTAACACACATTAAGGTGAGTAGATCTGCCAAGGCTGGTCCCTTTGGCATAAAACAATTCACCAAAATCCCACTCTGTGAAATATCTGAACAATTAGTTCTAAAATACAGTTACCTCAAACTTCCCTCACAGCTCAGTCAGATAAGCCCCAAGGGCAGGCACACAGAGCAGCTCATTTCTTTATAGACCAGCAGTATTTATAATCAGTTACAATTGAGTTTCACACTTACCATCAGCTTTTTTCAGGTGCCAGAAACCCTTTTCATAGTACTGCCAGATCAGAAACTCTTGCTCACACTCTACCCTGCATTCACACACTTTTAACTGGCTTCCAAACACCTTCTTTGAGGATGTTACAGTTCAAGCCTCCTACTTGCAGCAAGTAACATCCCAAACCCACACCAGCACCAAAAATCTTCTCCTGCCCTTCCACAACTCATGAAAGACACTTGTAACATATCTGAATGTGAAGGAGCCAGGCAAACCCAGCTGAAGGGGAGGCCAGAGTTAGGTGAAAGGGATATGGGAACACGCAGCATCCTGGGCACACGTACAGCAGTGCCAACTGCACGGACTGTGCACAGCACAGCAACAGGCAAGAGTCATGTCCTGAGCTTACAAGGGCTTGAGTCAGGGGCCAGTGGAACCACCAGGAACCCCAGGACACCACAAAACAGAAAAGCAAAACCAGCTTCCCCTGTTAGCCAACACTACAGGGGCAAAGCAAAGCCCTGACTGGATACAAAGACAAAACATTTAAATATTCCAGCAATGCTTTCCATTAGCTGGTCAAGATAACACAAACACAGTCTCTCTGTGAAACTCTGAAAGGGACATTTCAGAAATGGGAGTTTTATTTCCATGCATGGAAAATAGCACTGTGTGAGTTTTCTGTCAGTGACCTTCCAAAAATTCTCGTAGACAAAACCCAGTCAGGACCTGAGCACTGATCCCAGGCTGTGGCAGCCAGTACCCCAGAGGAATTTAGGAGTGCCTGGTTTTCCCCACAACATCTGCATGTCCATCATCTTTCTTTCATGACAGAGCACTGCAGCTTTTCACTGCAGTCAGTGCAATATAATTCTCCATAATGGCAGCAAACTCACCCAAAGCAGCAACTTTTGTTTTTTCAAAAGAAATTCTTGATCAGAGGTGTCACCAGCTTCACCCACAGTTTCACGTAACGATTTGGCTGCTCAAACGTTGATGTTGAGACCACACCTGAGCAGAGGTATAGCTGCTCTTGCTCCTGAACAGGGAAAGAAACATCATCTCAGTAAATCCAAGTGTTAGATTGTATAATGGTCTTTCAGAGAAGCAAATTCTCAGATAAAGCTGACCAGGGATCTTGGCCACAAGTATGTACCATTTCCCCCCAAGAATTTGCAATTTAAACTCTACAGAGAACAAGGGTAGAGGGTTTTGCCTTTTTGTGCCCCACAGTTGCATGAGCTGAGCTTCAGTTTCAGAAAACTCCTCAAGGCCAAGCTGTAATTGCCAGAAAAGGAAACCTCACCCAAACCTCCTGGGACTGGCTTATAGGGCTCCCTCTAGCCCAGGCGCCGTGTTTGCAGATGAATGTGCAGTGGTGATCTCACTGAATTACCAGAAACACTCGGGCCCCCACGGCGTGCACCCAAGTGCTGAGGGAGGAAATGAACCACCCTGCTGATAACACACACAGCACGTGAGAGCAGCACTTGGATCACAGGTAAGTAGGGTTTTAGCACATACAGTCGGGTTTCAGGATCTGCAGGCAAACGAGGAGCAGAACAGCTCCTGGCAGTTTGTTCATCATCTTTTTTTGTAACTGAAGCTGCCAAACAGCAGAAAATACTCTGCAGTATTTAAATCCAAGGTGGAACAGGGAAGCAGGAACCAAGTACTGGAAAGTAACACCAAAAAGATGAACCAAGACATTAATCTGCCAATTCACTCTAATTTGAGAGCCCACAAATGCTCCAAGAGCTATAGTCAGCCCTGTGTGAGGATTCTGCTCCATGACCATCCAATATGGTGAGATCTGAGCACCGGAAGCAAGGCCAGTTCCCTGAATCAATCTCAGTTCATTCACAGAAGCACCCAAAGACACCCAGACCACTCACATTTCTTCCCAAATCTCAGCACATATTTTTAAAATGGAACTGAACATTACATAGGCAAAGTGATTTCATGGCAGCATCCCAGGAATGGATTAAGTCTTCTAAAAAAGACCACAGAAAGTAAACACCCAGCCCATTTCAGAATCAGCTTCCAGCAATCGGGAATGGTTTAAAGCCCTTTGAATGAGATCACTGCAGCCCCGTGTGAGAAAATTCCTTTGTGTCACATTTCCATTGATTTTCCCCTTCCATTAGAAACAAGCAGAGGCAAGATATGAATTGAAATACTCAAGCAACTCTTCCAGTAATAGAATTGTTTTTGATTAGATACACTCTGACTCATCCCAGGGAAGAGCCCTGATGCAAGAGGGCAATTCCCATTGATCTTGCAGACAACTCTGCCAGCACCTGCCTCACACAGTGCATTTCTGAGGTTTCCAAGTCACACAGAGGCACCAAACTGATCTGCTTTGAAGCAGAACACTGCAGGAGAAATGACTTGGGACAGTCAGTTCCAGCAGAAGATTCAGAAAAGACAGCTGGAGAACCAGGCAGTATTTGGAACAGCAGCAGAACTGCTGAGCATTCCAAGACACCTAACTAAAACAAAAAGAGCACAGAAAAACCCTGAGACATTGAATATGAAACCACTTACAGATGTTTGTGTCAAAATTACATAATGTCATATTATTATTCAAGATAAGGATTTTGTCACAGAACTTCATGGGCATCCCAGCCACTCCAGAAACCCTCTTCCAGTCCCAGCTCAGACATTCCAAGGGCCCAGCCTCATTACCCCAGAACCCATCATGCCCTGGGCAATGCCCAAATGCTGGGGTTAAGGCTCAGAGGTGCAGCATGGTGAGCAGAGGAGTCAGCAGGGCCTCCAAGGCTCTGTGCACATCCAGCCCTGAGCACTCCCAGGTCACTGGGGACACACATTCCTTCCCGTTATGGCCTCATTTCCCAGCACTGGGTACTTGCAGCAGGCAGCTCATCAATAGTCCCTTCACTGACAGCTCCTCAGGACTCCCCATGCTCCAGCAGCTTTTGAGTTATTGTAGCTGGAGGTTTTTATTGCCACTGCGTCATCGGCACTCCCTGTGTGACCCAGAAGTACAACACCCCCAGCATCTGCTGCTTACCTGATGGAGCTGCTGCTGCAAGGCTTTATTTTCTGTCACTATCGCAACCTGAGCTTCCAAGTCACGATGGACTGATCGATATCCGAAATTTGGAGAGCCAATTAGGGTCAGGCAGGGCAGGTCACTCCCTGCCAGGTACAGCCAGAGGCCTGCAGGAAAAATGAGGAAGAGAGGCCGTGTGACAGCCAAGGGAACAGCTAGGGTGGGCTCACATGGTCCCTTCCCTCAGAGTGAATTAAATGCTCTAAAGGTGGATGACAGACTCTGTGGAGGACCTGGAGAGCAGAGAGCAGCCCAGCAGGGCCTGCAGGGCTGTGTGTGACTGGGGTGCCGTGGTACAGCCCAAATCAGAGTGCAGCACCCCCAGGTGCCCTAAAACAACCCTACAGCAACTCCTGTCACTGCATTACAGGCTGTTTTTCACCACGGTGAATTCAGAAACACTGAGAGAAGACAAACAGGTTTTCAGTGAAGGAACCAGCACCAAAGCCCCAGCAGATAGGCTAAGGTCTCTGTCCAGCCCATCCCAGGGCCAGGGACCAACCCCCATCCTGGGACCATGACATGAAGAGGCATCTCTCAGCTCTGGCAGGTGAATTCACATGCCGCTATGAAGAGACACAGTAGAGAAGTGCAAATTATTTCACTCCCTCACTTCCAGAGGAGCCACCAGGGATGAGATCACTCTCGCCAGGGCAACCGGCTCCCACTCACCAGCACAGCTCCCACACCTCTTCCAGCACACAGCCCAGGACAGGTTTTCAAGGGAAAGATGGAAACATCACATTATTCTCAAGCACACCACTGCAGCAGGGCAAGGAGGAACAGCCACAGAAGAGTCAGGACTGCTGCCAAGGAGAGGCTGTGTGACCACTCTGCACAAATGGAGTCAGAAAACCTTTGCTCTCCTCAGCAGAGCCCTGGGTGAGTCCCTGGTAGAGACTTATCCCCATGGCTGCTCACACACAGACTTGCAACAAAGAACCCGTAGCATAAAAACCACCTCGGCCTTAAAATAGCAGCAGGTTTCCCAACTCAGCCCCAGAGCAGTTCCAAGAATGCCTTGAGTAAGATGCTGCCGATTCACTGCCAGTTCCTGTAACCTCCTCCCCACCCCCACAGCACACAGCACAGAGCTGGCACTGCCCTAATGCCGTGGCACCTCCAGCCCCCGTGGGCTCACCCCACCACAGTGGGGCTGGGCAGCCCCCCACGGGCTCCAGGAGCCACAGCAAAGCATCCACATGGCACAGAGTTTTGTCACCTTCTGCCACCAAAAAGGACCCTGCCAGGGGCTGTCTGGTGTCTGACCAGCCAAAGGCTGGACTCCTGCCCAAGCAGCAGCCATAAGGAACAGATTTCTTGCCTTCCTAAGTGTCCTGTGGCAGTCCCACAGCCTTTACATGTCTCTGGTTTCATGGCTATCTGGCAGGATCTGCCCAAACAGTGACTCACCTTCCAGCAAGGGGAAGTGCAGCTTCCCAGTGCCAGGCAATAGCAGTGACGGGGTTTATCTCACAGCACACAGCCACCTGCCCAGCACCCTGCCACCACAACTTCCTTGGAAGGGACACCGATCCCAAAGGATGTGCCCGTGCTATCCCCAACACCACACCCAGGGAAGTGACAGCTAGGCTTTGGCATGTACACCAGGATAGCTGCTGGCAGTCCTACTCACACGTGCAGCCCATCTGTGCAGTGCTCTGCCACACCTGCATGTGCTGGATGCACCAGGAGGGACATCCCTGTGAACACCACCTGAGCCTGTGCATGAAGATACAAACATCTTAAGGGGAGCAGGAGGGGCATGTAGCACAGCCCCAGTGTTTGGAGTATGTCAGCGAGAGCCCATGGGGCACTAAAAGCTGTCCCATGTCTCAGCCCACAGAGGAAGCACCAACAGGCACTGTTTGCTGCTGAGAATCTCAATCCTCAGGCAGGAGCTAGGCTCCATGTGCTCCTTTGTGCACATGCCCTTCACATCTCCAAAGTTTCCTCCCTTCCCTCTTCTGTCCTTGTCCTCTCTGCCATGCCATGTGACTGCTGCAGAAGGAAACAAGGTGAATCCAAGAATCCAAAGTGTGCCAAGGGCAGAGCATGCCAGAGGAGAAGCTGCGTGCTGATCTTCCCAGCACTCTGAAGGGGAATAGAAACAAGGCAGCAATATCTCCAGCTAACCTTCCTACTAGGCACGAGACCTGCTAAGTCCTGCATCCCTCTCCAAGCAAACACCACACAGGAGAGAGCCCAAAGCATCATCCCACAAGGCACAGCTGGCCCAAACAGGACCCATGGCCATATGCACTTGGGGAGCTGGGAAAAGCAGCCCTTGTTTCTGGGCTCAGTTTATGCCAAAACACATCCCACTGGGAGCTAGCAGTGCTCAGCAAAGGCAGAACCTGAAAACCACAGACATCTCAAGCACATGCATCCTGGAAGACACAGGACAGCCCAGGCAGGCAGGGACCTCCCTGGGGTGAGAGAAGGGTTTTCCCTGTACTCAGACTGCCTGGAGAGGGGCACCCTGAGACCTGCTTGTTGTTTCAACACAGAGGCAGCCAGTAGCACCCAGGGATTTTTGACAGTCGAGAGAAGGCCAGCTCTGCAGCTTTCCCTCCCCAGCAGCTCTGAGCACCCTGGGAGATGGAGCCATTCCCACTAACAGCTCTCTTCAAAACAGGGACAGCCAGAGCCCAATGCTCCAATCCCTCCCAAACACTCCAGCTGGAGTACCCTGCTGAGCCTGTGGGAGCTGGGAGTGTATCCAGCAGGAATCCAGGGTCTCCCAGAGAAGACCTCGAGGGCAGCACCCATTAACTCGTATTAGTTCATACTCCTTCCTCAGCCCCTTGCCCTCTGGCTGCCCTGACTCCCATAAGCACGCACTGCACTCCTCACACACTGCATTCATGGGAGGTGTGAACGGGAGGTGGTGCAAATCCCCCAACATTCACACTTTCCCCATACAAACCTGCTGCTGGGAAGGCCCTGGGAACAGCTCCCCTCAGAAACTTGCCCTAGATACCCTTGTAGGGTCCCCAGAAGAGTCGGCACTCCTGCCTGCTGAAACCAGCCCAAGAGATAAAAGAAACTGCACCACAGTACTGACTGTACCATAAATGCACCCAGATGCTTCCTTGTCCTTCACATCATGCTTCCCATCTAGGCAGTGCCTCAGTGCCAGGGCAGGGACAACTCTTACATTATCCCTGTGACTGTATGGAAGGAGAAACCCAAAGGCAAGGCGTCCCCCAAGTGATCCAAACCCTCCAGGTTTACACAAGCAAGTATTCGAACCTTGGAGCAGTGTTTTGAAGGTTAAGCCCAGCCTGGCACCCAGCCAGCCCCTCACTCCTTTAGCAATCCAAATGCACAGCTCTCACACACCTCTGAACAAGAGCCCTTGGTATAAGGGCATCTTACCTTTGGCATGGAACGTCCACCCAGCACGGGAGTACTCCTGTAGCTGCACCCTCTCCTGCTGCTGCAGGTAGCAGACCTCACTGTAAAACTGCTGTTCAATGTAAACATAGGCAGCAGGGATGGCACCTGCCACCCCTTTGGCACCAAAAAACCCATTGACCTCTGGCGACGCCAGGAGGATCCGGTACTCAGCCCTTGTGCCCAGGATGAGGTCCATGTAGGCCTGTGTCAAGTTGAAGTAGCCAGTGGTGAGGTATATCCTGGCACCCCTCTCAGCCTCCGTCAGCAGTGTCTCTGTGACCATCTCGTCTATTTGAATGCCAAAAGGTTTCATTTGGATTAAGGGATAGATCCAGGTGTCGGGTTCTGGTTTCAGACTCCCAGATTCTTGAGAGCCTTGCTGTGATAAGATGGAGCCTGGCTGATTGCTGTGGAAAGTCTTTGCATGAAGGAGCTCTTGCCGTGTGCGGGCAGAGTTGATGACCTCCATGACCCTTCGGTTGGCAATCTCACAGTAAGCCACTTTGTCTCCTGCAGGAAAGGTCAGAGAGGTGGTGTCTGAGGGGTACAGGCACAGAGTTACATGTCATCTATCACACACCAGGAAAAGCTACTGACATGGATACATGGACACAGGAACAAATAGGAGCCAACACAGAGTGCACATGACTCTCTGTCTCAAGGCCCAAACCAGCTGTTTCAAGGTCAGCAGAGCTATGTTACAGAAGAGAAATGTTCAGCAACAACTGGCAGCAGCCTGAAAAATCCTCTGAGAAAGGAAAGGACGATGACAAGGCTACACTGACAACCAAGAATGAGCTGGAACACACAAATAAACTCCCACCCCCAGCCTGAACTTACATCACCCAGGAGTGCAAGGCCAGGACAAAAAGGGATGACGCAATCGGCCTGGCACATCACTGCCCTTCTCTGCCCAATTTTATGCTTGTTCCCAGTCTTCCTGAACCGATTCCCATTTGATTCCCAGAACAAACTCTACTACAAGAGATTAATTATCAACAATAGCAGCACATTCATAAACCCTTCAGAACACGCACACCCAGAGCACCCGGAATTGCAGCTGCCAATATCAGAAAAACTTCTCAAAGGACTGAAGCTCTTGTTTAAGGCCAAAACCAGCACATTTATGAGGCAGCACTGAGACAGTTGCAGAATTACTTCCAACCTCTGCATGCCCTGCCAAATTAGCCTGTGGTAGCCACTGTGCTGGGAAAACTCCAACAGACCCAGTCCTGAAACTCAAGCAATCTTGATTTTAATACTGGATGGCACAAAACAGGACACACCACAGTCTGAACAATGGTCAAACACCCAGTAACAATTCACATGGATGGAGTCTAAGTCATCCTTAAACCCTGGCTGTCACTCCCCTCCTCTGGATCCCATCACCCAACTAGGTGAGACAACTCCCTCCTACCCTGGTATGGGTGTACCATTCCCTCCATCATCTGGACTGTGTCATCCTGCTGTAGCTGCAGGGACACGTCTCCAATGGCATCCACAAGCTCTGTGAAGAAGTCTGCGATCTCAGGAGAGTCCCTCAGCAGGACGTAGCGGTCCTGACGATTGGTGAAGTACAGATCACTCAGGTTTGCACTGAAGAGAAAGGGAAGAGACAGGTTCAGAGCATCGGCACAAGATTCTCAACCTCCCAGCCCAGGCTACGGGCCTGACTCTGGGACAGCTGCACTAAAGCACAAATTGGCCATTTCCTTTGGAATCTCAAAATATATTTCCCTTTAAGAAAGACTCATTTTCATCTGAGAGTCTCATGTGCAGGAACTGTGGTTGTTCTCCCACCTCAGAAGAGCACTGATAGGATCATGATGGAGTCCAGATGTTCAGACAACTCTGGCAGCACAGCCACCCTGCCCAGAGCCCAGCGAAACAAAGCACACCAAGGCCAGGCACAGCAGGACTCACCCGCTCAGGATCACATTGTCATCAAAGAGATAGACCTTGATGTGCTGCAGCCCGATGGTCTCATTGAAACGCTCTGGAATCAGCAGCCGGAGGAGCCCACGCAGGTTTGGGGTGTGGAACAGGGACACACGGACTTGCTCTGGAAATCGCTGCAGCAATGGGATCAGCATTGTTCGAGAGTTCTTCCTGCCTGGGAGAGAAAGGGAGTTTCACACAAAGATCACGTAGACAGGACACATCATGACACAGCTCTTCAGCTGGTTACAGGGTGAGCACCCCTCCCATCCACTGGCACTTCACACGTTTTCCTTCTGTTTTTTTTAAATCACTTTCATTTGCACTACGTCAATATTGAAACTGACCTCCAGAATCAGTCACAGGGCAGGTCTGAACTTTTAAAGCTTCTTAACCAAGCCTCACCAGCACTGGTAACATATCTACAGGAGTCACTGCAGATGACCACAGGTTCCTGATTCAGAGTGCTGCTGCTTCCAACAGTTCTCATTCTCCTTTCAAATGAAAACCTAAGTGAGTGTGATGGCAAGGGCAAATGCACTAACAAATGAACCAAGCAAGACTATACAAGTTGCACGGAGTGGTTTGGCCCTTCTTGCTCTTACCACCCATTTTTGAAAGAGAAGCTGCTCAGCTTCAAGATTTTCTGGGAATATGCTCTCCTGGAATACAAAAGACCAATCCTGAGAAGTGGATGCTTTAAGCAAGTAGGTCCAATTAGCCAAGATACCCCCTCTGAAAAGAACTGTCTCTCTAGCCTAACAGCAAAATCAGGCTCTGACAAAAGCAATGAGAGGCAATTCCTACCCCGAGAACCCCTGGTGTAGTCAAGCAGAATGGAAACTCTGAGGTCAGGTGAGCCTTTTGCTTGCAGTGATTTCTCCAGTGTTTCTTCTAAGCAATACACCTGCAAAGAGAGTTCTGTCCTCATTACAAAAGCAAATACACTTTCCAAGGGAGGTGTCAGCAGCAGGAGACCATGGCCAAGACAGCTCCCACACACTGGTGTGAGTCCTTGCTTCTTGTGCCAAGCACAGGCAGTTCAGCCTTTGCATCTACCAGCCTGGCAACCTCCACCAGCCTAAAGCCACACATCAAAGGGCCTCAGTTTTACATGTCCACATTCTTCAGGCCTCATAAGAGCAATTAATGTCAGCAGAAAAATATCATTCCCAAATCACAGACTTGCATCACCAAAGACAAACATTGGTAGGAATTTACTGTAGTTTTATTCTTTAACTACAAGGTTGTTTGTCACATGCAAATTCAAATCCTATGTGCAAGCCCAGACAGAGTTGGGCACAAATCCTATATATGCAGGCTCCATCCACCTTTACCATGCCAGGGTATTTGCTTCCTAACATCAGAACCTGGCCAAGACCAGGCTTCTTCTTAAAGCCCTTGGACAAAAATGCTTTTGTTTCCAGAGGAAAGAAGGAAAAAAAAGGCAAATACCATAAAGCAAAGCTGACTTTGGTCTCAAATGCAGAAAACCAATCCTTCATCTGTGTCCTACACTTGGAGCACCAAACACAGCACTACACACCTACAGCTCGAATCCCATGCAAGAAAAATGCCAGGGAAAATAGATTCCCATGAAATGAGTTTTACAAAGCCCGCCTGAGCACTCTGAACACCAGGCCAGTCCCTTCTGACAGGTCCAGGCTAACTATCCCCTAAAGAAGTGCAGCAGTTCCCTGGCTCTATACCAGACCTAAACCACAAACACCACGTGCCTCTCTTCCACATCCCTCCCCTGCATTCCCTTCCTGGCCTTCCCAAACCCTTCCACACTCACCAGCTCCTGCTCAAGGAGTCCTGTTCCCAGGTACAGTGAGGCCATCACCACCCGCTGCTTGGCTGCTTTTATCTGCACCTGGGAGCGGCAAGAAACAAGTTCAATTTTACACAGTGTGTCTGGTCCTGAGGAGCCACCAGCCCAGAGCTGGCAGGGCTGCACTCCCTTGGGAGGATGCCTTCAGACACATCTCTGCACTGGCTCCCTGGCCTTGAGGGAGGAAAGGGGACACATAGAGAGTGGCTACATAAAACACAGGCAGCTGTGCAGAGCCACAGCAGCACCATCGCTGCATCTAAAACTCAAGGAAGAAGCTCGTGCTTTCTGGGAAACTGCAGAACACACTCCCTGCAGCTAAACCTATTCCACACCAGAGCAGCTACCAGGCAGCAGCTCCAAAGCTGGGATTGTATCAAAACCATTCCCACAACTTGGAGCCCACACCTTACCTTCAGGAGTTCATAGAATTCTGCCGGGGACGAAAGCACCTTGACATGTGAGCTGGAGATCCCAAACTCTGGGACCAGATTACTGATCCACTGGAACCTGTGTGCTCCTTCTGGACAGAGGGAACACGGTGGGGCTGTGATCACTGGAACGGGAGGAGTGAGTAGTGGAGCTAGAAGGAGCCATGATGATCTGTGCAAAGAAAGATGGAGAAATTATTTATAGTGAAACCTTTGCTTCCCACAAAGACTCCAAGCAGGTAAAGGAAGAGCTGCAGCCAGGGCCAATACGTGGTAAGGATCCACAATAGCAAGAATACCTTTCCCTTTCCATAATCTGATCTGGACCACCAAAGCCAAATGTAGAAACAGAGAAACACAGGCAAAATATGGGAGAACAGATCTGAACATCATGAGCTCCTCCCCCTGAGCTGGCATAGAGATGAGGAGAAACAACTCCTTCACCAGGACAACATGGAAGGGGAAGGAGGCCAGGAGCTGCAGAAGATGAGAGCGTGGACACTCAGGTGTTTGGCAGGGCTGTGGGCGTACCGCCTGTACCTGTAACCAGCCACTTCTGAATTATCTCCATCACACACACATCAGCTTGGCCATGGCCAACACTCCCTTCATGTCAAGCTTTGTTCTCAGCTGGACTGAAGTCAGTCGTTCACATTTCAGATTTAAAGATCACGCTGCTGTAAAGAGAAAAATGCCTCCATTCCTCAATCTTACCCAAAAATAAAGCTACAGCACACAAGGTGGCCAAGTGGAAGCCCTAGCAAAGGCAGAGTAGTCACACCCCAAGAATGACCCACAAAAGGAGCGACTATGTCCCAGCAGGAATGAGCCAAGAGCCACAACAGAGATCCATCCCTCTCTAGCAATGCCACTGGCATTCCACAGAAGTACAAGAGAGGGTCATAACTTCCCCTGCAAACCTTACAAAAGCTGTGAGGGAAACTCATTCTTCAAGAAGAAATTTCAGAACAAATTTAATTTCTTTGAAGTCACTTTGGGAAGAAACCAGCTTACTGCCAGCATCATGCAGTGGGTGACAGGAAGCAAGCAGCAACTTCTCCTCTTGGAGGTTTCACACATGCTAATTCATCCAGTCACAGAATTACCCCCGGCAGGAGTCTGTTTGCATGACAAAACCACATTTCAACACAATTAGCAGCAGCAGCTCCCATGAGATCCAGGAATCCATGAGCAAGGACTGAACTGCATCCCTGAAGCTGACAGGAACTGTTCCAGTCTGCAAACCCCACTCACGAAAGCCAGGCTTCTTGGGATGGAACTGGGTCTTACCCTGGGATGTCTGGTCTTACCCTGAGGACCACCAGGTCCTCGGGCCAGCAGGCAACCACTGTCCTGTGTCCCATCCTGATGATTCCACCATCACCACACACCAGAAGGAAACTTAATCACAACCTTTACCAGAATTTGTTACAAGGAACTTCTGGCTTTTACCACAATCCAGAGCCCAAACGAACACAGATTCCAGGAAGATGATTTCACTCATCTGGTTCATGATACAACCCTGGATCTTCCCAAGGTTTCCAAACGTCCTTACAAGGAAACCAGTTCATAGTGGTGTTTCCTGGAAAATCCAGGAGTTTGTCACTGACTATTCACAAACACCAAAATCTGAGTCAGTCACTGCAGGAATTCCTGGGATGGTGGGTTTTAAGAGATTATGTGGTCTGGGCTCAGCCAGAATACTCAGAAGTGACAGAGATCACCAGCACAGGCTGTTAAAAACAATGTAAATATCCACCAAAAGGTGCAGAAAAAATTAAAGCAGAACAGCAACACAAGAAATGCCACTTTTCAGGCACATTCTCATAAGTCTCTACAGAACCTGAGCATAACCTTTATACACCTTTGCTCAGCTCAAGCCTCACAGACCACACACAGAGAGCAGATTCCCACTGTTCCATCTCTGCAAGAGAGCGCGGCACACAGAGCTACAGGAATTCAAACTGGATCCAAAAACACAGGGTTCTAAAACCCGCCAGATCTCAGCCCACAGAGCAGTGGCACAGTTGGGCTCTAACCCAGCCCTGCAGGTCACAAACAACATCCTCTGGAATTATTCCCAGGGAGGAAGCAGTGGCAAATTTTATGTATTTTACAATAACAATCAACAGAGATGAATACTGTCCTCATTATCTCACTGGCCAGCACAATTACACTTCCAGAAGCCAGACCAACGGTCAAGCAGACACTTTCCAGAAACACGATTCCCAGAAAGCCATTTCCTAGCAAGGACTCTTGGAATTGTGAGTCCAACTGCACCTGCCTGCCTGGAGCCAGGGGCAGTTCCGAGAGCAGCTCTGAAGGCAGTGATGGGTTGAGCTTGGAGCAACTGGGCTCTGACTGGAACATCTGGAGGAATCACCCTGCAGCACCAGTACTATCTGGTTGGATTCAGATTAATTCTGTATAGGTCAATTTATCCCCACTAATTGCATCCTCCAGATTTTTCACTCCCTAAGTAATTTACCGTGTGTCAACATTGTTCGATCTTTCAACCCAATACTGAAAATTACACTTTATTTAGTGTTGAGAACCTATGGCTTTTAGAATTATCAAATAAATCCATATTTTGCTCCAGCCACAGAGACACTGGCACAGCAATCAGCTCCCAGAGCAGCAGCTTCTACCCAGCAGTGACTGACATCAGCTCAGTGATAATCCAGGTACAACCAATCCTTGCAACCACGCACACACAACTACCAGAAACCATGTAACATTATGAAGAAATCATCAAAATTCCACACTATGACAAACCAGGTTAAAGAGGAAGAGAAAATGAACTAGGGGGGAGCCCTTTCCACGTACTCCACATCACTGAGTTAACTAGAAAGAGAAAACAGAATCAAAAGGAACCACTTCAGACCCCTTCTGAACAAAAAGCTGGCCCTAAATAGAAATATCGGATTTTTTTCGGTGTGTTCTATTTTTAAAAATGTAGGTTTGATACAGAAACTCACAATGGAGCTGAAACTCTTATTCACTGTAAAACCTCATCTTCACAGCCAGAGGTGAAGTGAAACAGCGGGACACAGCGCTGTCCTTTCACTTGCACACACATCAGCACACGGGGGAATCTACAGGGCTGCTCTTTGAACTCAGTGACTGCTTTCCAGGGCTCAGCCTAATTTATCTGCCCCCAAAACACTAATGAGACCAAAAGAGAAGCGTGGAAAGAATTTCCTTGGTGTGAACAAGAACACAGAGCAGACCGATGATGCTGCAGGAGTGCAGTGAGAGCCGCTGGCTGGTCACTGCCGCCGGGCACAGCGTGTCCTGCCCCTCAGGTCTCTCTGCCCGGCACAGAGGGGACTGGCACCACTTTCGACCCCATCCCGCGGGTGGATCTGGCCCGGGTGGGCTGTGCAAAACGCCCAAACCCGCCCCGAGGGCTGAGCTGCACCTGCGACAGCCGAGGGGCGCCTGGCCCTGGGGAAAAAGAGATGTCGGCCAGCGGCTGGTGACAGTGCGGAGAAAGAAATGGGAACTGAAGGGGAAATAACGCTTGGCTGTTGTCCTGAGGGCCACGGAACAGTGGGGCGAGCTAAAGGGGACTGCGAGAGCAGAACCGAACCCGACTCCGACCCCGGCCTGGGGGTACCGGGCCGCCCCTTTACCCATATGCGGCTTTTCCAAGGAAAGGGGAAGCGGCGAGCGGGGAATGCCCCGGTAACGCGACACCGACTGCGGGGCCGGCCGAGGGCTCCCGCTGCCTCGCAACCCCGGGAGAGCCGGCGGGGTCCCGGCCGGTCCTTACCTGCGGGAGCGGCGGTCGCGGCCGCGGGAGAGGCGGTCGGAGAGGCGGCCGAGCAGCGCGGCCAGGCCGAGGCGGCCCTGAGGCAGCCAGGCCGAGAGCCGCCGCCACAGCGCCGCGCCGCCCGCCGCCATCGCCCGCGCCTTCCGCTTCCGCGCTGCCATGGCGACCCCGCCTTCCGCTTCCGCTTCCCCTTCCGCAGCGCCCGCCCCGCCCGGGCTCGGCCTGCCCGCCGTTCAGCCCGGCCTGCGAGCGCGGCGTCCGCGGAGGGCCGGGAAGGGTCCGGGAGGAGCTCAGGAAGGGCTCGTTGTCCGGCGGGGCCCGGGCGGGGCTCCCCTGGTCCCGCACACGTGGTACGGGCTCACTCATAGCCAGATCGCCTGCTCGGCAATGTCCCCCCCCCCCCGTGTCTCTTGTCGCCCCGGGGCGAGTCCCGGCGAGGCCGAACGGCTCCGAAGGGACGTACACGGCTCTTGCCCGCGGCGGAACCGGCGTTCGCCGCCCCGCCGTGCGAGGAGGAGTCCGGGCACCGCGGGTCCCCCCGCCAGGTCCCGGCACGGGCAGCCGGTCCCGCCGGGGAGCCCGGAGCCGCGTGGTGCCCGTCCCATCCCTCCCCCGCTATCCCCTGCCCGCCCCGGCAGCGCTCCGGGGCTCGTTTGCATTTCAGAGCAGCCGGTTCGCCGGCGCAGATTCCCAGAACTGCCGCACTGGGTTGGTCTCTGCCGGGCAGCGGCCGCTCCTCCGGGGCAAATTAAACCGTTTAAAATAAACCCACGGACAGAGCTCGGGTTGTGTGCGAGCTCGGAACCAACAATTGCCAAACGGATGGGGAGGGGAGCTCCGGCGCCGCTCCTCCCGCCGGGCACAGTCCCCGGCGGGGCGGAGGGTGAGGAACCCCCTCGGAGCGGCCACGGGCTGGGTCCACGGCCCCGCAGTCCGGCCAAACACCAACCGCACGGAGCGTCCCGGGGCTCCCCTCCCCATCCGTTCGCGGGGATCGAACAGCTGCGCAGCCGGGAGCCCCCGCGCACCCCGGGTGCGGATTCCCCCTTGTCTCCAGACCGAGGGTACCCCGCGGGTGCCCCAGGAGGCACGGCCGAGGCTGACGGAAGCCCGCTCCAGTGTACCCCCATGACCCGAGCCCAAACTCCCGGTCAGGGCGGGCCCCGGCCCGGCTGCCCCAGTACAGGCGGGGGACGGTAAAGGCCCCCGGGGGGGCCGGACCGGGGCTCTCCGTTTCTCTGCAAGCCGAGGGGCGGGGGCAGCCCTGCCCAGAACGGGCTGATCGGGGCCGGGGCCGGTGGGGCCAGGCCGGGGGCCCGGGGCTGGCTGAGCAGGAGCTGGCGGGGCGCCGGGGGCCGGGCGGGCCGGGCCGGGCCGGGCGGGGCGCGGGCGGTGCCGCCGCGTTACAAGAAGCCGCGCAGTTCCAGGAACCCGAGGGCGGGCGTTGCGCCTGCTATAAGAGACCGCCCCGAGCCGCCTCGGCAGCTTCGCCGCCGCGCACCGGCCTCGCTCCGCTGCCAGGACCGGCTCCTGCGCCCCAGGTACGGCAGCGGGACGGAGTCCCGGAGAGGACGGGGGGACAGCCGGGAATGCCGGGACCTTCGGGGAGGGCGATCGCGGAGGACCGGGGATACCGGTGCTGTCTAGGGAAGGGCATCGCCGGGGTTGTTGGTGCCTCAGCGGGGCGATAAGCGGTGGCGTGCGGTAACGATGTGTCCCTTGGAGTGAGAGAGCAAGAGGGCATCAGATGCGGTGCTCCTGGAGAGGGGAGAGAGCGGGAGGCAGAAGGTGTGCCAGTGCTCCCGGGGAGGAAGAGCCGGGGACTGGGGTACCGGTGCCTCGGGAGGACGGTAGCCGGGAACGGGGGCTGCCGGTTCCCCCGGGAAGGCGCAGCCAGGGATGGGTCCTGCAGGTTCACAGGAAGAGAGAGCTGGGCAGGGAGGGCTGCCGGTTTTTCTGGGAAATGAGAGCTGGGGAAGGGGATTGCCGAGGACCGGGAGCGCTGTTGCTGCGGGAGGATAACAGCGAGGGATCGGGGGTTCCCGGGAAGGGAGAGTCGGGGAGCGGAGTGCCGGGGCTCACCGCTCTCTGTGCCGTAGGTGATGGTGTAGCAGCGGCTGCTGCTGGCAGCAGCATCCAGAGCACACGAAGCTGGCTCCCTGCGCCATGGTCACCCACAGCAAGTTCCCCGCCGCCGGGATGAGCCGCCCCCTCGACACCAGCCTGCGCCTCAAGACGTTCAGCTCCAAGAGCGAGTACCAGCTGGTGGTGAACACCGTACGCAAGCTGCAGGAGAGCGGCTTCTACTGGAGCACGGTGACAGGTGGTGAGGCCAACCTGCTGCTGAGCACCGAGCCGGCTGGCACCTTCCTCATCAGGGACAGCTCGGACCAGAGGCACTTCTTCACCCTCAGCGTCAAGACGGAGTCGGGCACCAAGAACCTGCGCATCCAGTGCGAGGGCGGCAGCTTCGCCCTGCAGAGTGATCCTCACAGCAGCCAGCCCGTGCCCCGCTTTGACTGCGTGCTCAAGCTGGTCCATCACTACATGCCACCCACACCCTGCACCGTCCCTGAGCAGCCGGGGGGGGCCCTGCACCCCAAGCGCACCTACTACATCTACTCAGGCGGTGAGAAGATCCCCCTGGTGCTGAGCCGCCCGCTCTCCTCCAGTGTCTCCACCCTGCAGCACCTCTGCCGCAAGACTGTCAACGGGCACCTGGACTCCTATGAGAAGATGACTCAGCTGCCGGCCCCCATCAAGGAGTTCCTGGACCAGTACGATGCCCCTCTCTAAGGGGCCGGCAGAGCAAGGTCACATGCTACAAGCACAAGAATAGGGGACAGGCACAATGCCCCACCGGCACAGGAGCTGGCAGGGCATGCTGACCCTCTCCACCTGGGAAGGAGAGAGGGGGAACTGGGGCAAGCTGCCATGGGCTTAGGGCTGTGGCCAGCATAGCTGAGCACCCTTGGTGCTGGGGGAACTCCTCAAGCAAGCGTGACACCTCCTGTCCATGGGGAAGGAGATGGCTCCAACCAGACTGTGGATGTTACAGTGAATCCACTGGCAGAACCCCTGTGGGCTTGGGCAGCCAGGACAGCTCCCACAGCACGGGGGAATGTGTGCCTCGCCAT
This sequence comes from Cinclus cinclus, assembly GCF_963662255.1. Classification (NCBI taxonomy): domain Eukaryota; kingdom Metazoa; phylum Chordata; class Aves; order Passeriformes; family Cinclidae; genus Cinclus; species Cinclus cinclus. Next base: position 12,291,900 of record NC_085065.1, read on the forward strand.
CCCCATCCTGGGGGTGTCTTGGCCAAAGCCCCTTCCACCCTCAGAAATTGAAAGCACTGGAGCCCAGGAGTGCCTGATCACTTTTCCTCAGTTTTAAGTGGAAGGTGGTTTTTGCCCATAGTGTACCTCTTGCTGCCTCCTTGTGGGTGAAAGCTCCTTTCACACCAAGCCCCAGACTAAGAGGTCGATGCCTTTGCCCCACGTTGCTGTTTTCCGAGGGACTAAGCCTTTATATCCTCCCTGCCCCGCGGTCGGGGTTGGTGCACGCCAGTGGGTGACACTGCGCAATGACGGTCCTGCTGATGTGCTGTGAAGCTGGAGGGGAAGCGTCGCGTCCCGGTGCTGCTGAGTCCCACACAGCCGCATCTGCCAGGATCACCCGAGGACGCTGGGCCCTTCTTCCCTGCAGTCACACCCCACCTCTGCCCAGCCATCCCACAGACCCCAGCTGTGCTGCTCTGTAGGACACCGATTCCCGCAGGAATGCAGCAGGACGATCCCCTGGAGTGTGTCATCTCGTGAGTGCTTTTCTGCGTCTGCCCAGAGAAGTGGTTGGGTTTTCTGGCTTTTTTTTAATTTTTATTCTTATTTTTTTAACCGAAGGGATGTTTACAGACCAACGTGAATCACTGTCTTTTATAAAGATTCCATCTTCACCTCCAGCCTTGAGGGCTGAGCAAAACAATGCTTGAAAATTCAACCAAAACCAAACTCAGATGAAACTTTGCACATATTTATATTTATATTCAGAAAGAAAACGTTTCCATAATTTATAATAAAGAGCACTATTTTTTAATGAAAAACATCAGATCTGGTTTGATTTCTCCCTTGCACCCCTGAGGCTGCTTGGCCCCGGCACAATGCTGGGATGTGTTTACACCACGTAAGCGCCGTTTCCTGGAGCCGCTGTCCCTGCCGGGTGATCCCGCCGCGGTGACTCAGCCCGGCTGCGTAAGCTCTGCCCCACACTCAGGTATGTCTGAGCCCTGGACGTGCTCTGCCAGCCAAGCCACGAGGATGGGATCTGCTCCCGGCTCGCGTACATGGTGCAACCGCGGGACAGCAGACACGACCCTGGGCACGGGAGGGGCCGAGCTGGTGGCCAAGGCTGGCCGGCGGCACAGCTCCAGTGCGGTGCTCGTGAAGGGCCAAGTGGGTCCTGCCTTCCCCAGCCCTGTTTTGGCACATGCCACGGTGAGGAGCTGCAGGAACAGGGCACTGAGAGGCACGGGTAGGAAAGGGTCTGCAGGTGCTCCCTCTGGGAGTGTGGTGAGCTCAGGGTAGGGGGTGCCAAGGTACAGCTCACCCCCACAGCACAGAGAGTAAAGCTCTGTCCTGTGCAGAACCCCAGCCAGGCACAGATGCCCGAGGGAGAGGATTCAATTCTCTCCTGGGGATGTCCTTGCCCACAGAAGCTCCTGTTCCCTTGCTGCTAGGGGCATGAGGTAGGCACGGGGATAAACTTGCAGCTCCATCTGGCTGGTGTGCAGTGCAGTGCCTGGCTGAAGAGCTGAAATCCAGGGATGTGGGTGATCCCCTGGGAGCAGGTCAGCCCCCCCCAGAACTCCCCCAGATCCCCTGTCTCTGAAGAGCAGGCTGTGCCCAGGTGCTTTGTGCCCAGGTCCCAGTCTACATCTCCACACTGTAGGCATTATGCCTGGCATCTTGAGCAGTGCTCCTACTCCCCCTGGGGAACCCCAGCTGCTGAGAAAAGGATTTCCTTAGGAATCAGCCCGGACCAGAGGGATGGTGAGCATGCTGGCCCAGGCTGCGGCCATGGCACCGTCCCAGGGACTATTTCGGGGCTGTGGCACGCGTGCTGCCAGGAAGTGCCATGGCCTGCCCAGGCACCCGCTGCAGCTATGCAAGGAATGTCCATGCACACGGGTGGCCGCCTGCCAGGCCCTGCCGAGGCACATCCCTGAGTTTAGGGCTCCCAGTAGCACCGGTGACTCCTGGCCCCGTGCCAGCGATGGGGTGGGAGCAGTGGTGCAGGCACAGCAGACCCCAGCTGGCAGGAGCATCACCACTCCCCCGGGCAGGATGAGGTGAATCAGGGGATGAAAAACAGGGCCTGGGGGTTTATGAGCACACCCAGCCCTCCTGGCAGAGCAAGGGGTTCACAGCACCCCATGGTGGGGCAGGGTGGGAAGCTGTCCCCAGGGATGGCAGCCAGACTGCCCACAGTGACCCTGCCCAAGTCCCCCCAGCCAGACCCCAGCCTTCCCATCTCTGTGGGAACAGCCCCAGCTTCTTCACTTCCCAGAAGGGCCCTGGCATTGCTGACCAAGGGCCTCTTCCCTCGCGGTGCTGCAACCCGTGGCTGAATCAAGAATCCGGGAAGCTCCGCCAGCTCCACGGGTTTCTTGGAATAACGCCAAGCTCGCAGCAGCAGTGACGCGGCGGCCAGTGGGCAAATCCCTGCTGAAGGTTTCACAAACCTCTGCTCCAGAGCAGCTGAGCGGACTTGGCCCTGCATTTCGTAAGCACTCTATCAAGCATGTCTCACAGCCAGGTCCCCTCTGCCCTTCACCAGCAGCTGAGCTCCCCTGGGAGGGTTCCTGGACTGAGAAGATGTTATCAGGATGACCAGACCCTGTCACCGAGCGATGGGGCCAGGAGACAGACAGCAGACAGGAATCTCCACAGGGCTCCAGAAGCAGGGCTGGGACACTGGGGTCCTGCAGCTCTCCACACCCCAGATCTCCCGGGGCTGGGCACCAAGCAGCAGCAGCAGAACCCAGTGCAGCTGTAAGTGCATGCCCCCGGTGCCATCAGCTCCTCCATGCTGTGATGGTGGCCATGCAGAGCAGGGTGGGAGCACCAGGCCAAGTGAGAGTCTGACAAGGTGCTGGGCACAGAATAGTGGTCATCAGGGACAGACTGCTGCCCCACAGCCCCTACAACCCCCTGTCCCTCAGCCTGGCCTCCCCATGGGGCGCAGCACAGCCACCAATGCTTCCCATCACACTGCTGGCTCATTACTGGCGCAAGAAGGAAGTGTCCACTGGGATGGTGAACCTGAGCCCTGTGGGGTCAGAGGTGCAGGAAACCTGTTCTGGTGTGTACCAGGCTCTGCAGAGCCAAAACAGGAAACCACCGCAGCCGGAGATTTCTGTGGGCAGCGGCAGAGCGGTGGGGGCTCAGCTGTGGCTACACCAACCATGCAGAAAATCCAACTGGCCACATGGAAGCAGGACAGAGCCACGAAGGCTCCCCAGCCCCACGCGGGACCCCGAGGAAGGCAGCAGTGGACACAGCACCGCAGTCCCAGGACAGCACAGCCAGGCTTGCCGTGAACACCCCGACCTCGCGGCACTCCCCTCACGCACTTCTTCCTGCTTTTCTCTGCTGCGCCAGGACATTCCCACATCTACCACCCCGTTTCCCAGTAGAATGCAGGAAAGGGCTGTGCAGCAGCTGGGGACTTACTGTAAATGGCACCACCTGCTCCTTACGTGGCAATTCCTCTGCAGGCCAGGGCCACGGGGACACTTGGGAACGGGGACTGGGACATCTGCTCCCGGGGAGCTGCCAGGAAGCACAAGCACGAGCTCTGCAGCAGAGCCCAGGGCTGGCAGTGGTGGTCCCAGCTGCAGGCCCAGGACAAAAGACAGCTCCTTGGGCAGGAGGAAGAGCAGGGCTGCATCTCTTATGTCCCCAGAGCCCCTCATTTTGGGCCTCTGCACTCAAAGTCCTTGTCCTGGTGGCAGCTCAGCTGCTGGTGACCTGAAGCAGAGCCTTGGTGGCTGGGAGAGCCATGGGGGCTGGCTTGGCCCTAGCTCTCCCTGGGCCAGGCAGGGAGCGGGGGGTGGCAGCAGGACCCCATGCCCAGGCCAGGAAGTATTTCAGGATGCAGCTGAGCCCAGCAGGCTGTGTACATCCCCATGGAAACCCTACTTTGTTGCTGCTTCCCCAGCCAGACCAGGCCACCTCCAGGGAGCCAGCAGCTGTGGATTCCTCACTCCTTCCATCAGCAGCTCCGCAAGCTGCTCTGCCCCGGCCCCCGGCCCCAGCTCTCTGCTCCCTGGCACAAACCCAGGCCCAGAGCGGCGCTGCTCTTGCACCTGCCCTTGCAGGGAGTAGTGATGTGCCAAGCACTGCCTGTGGTCACTCCTGGGCACATGGCAAATCACAGGAGGTCCCCATGGGTGCTCTGGCAGCAAGCTGCCAGCTGCCCGGGGTTTGCTTGCCCAGCACAGCAGCTCAGAGTCCTCAGATGACCCTGGCAGAGCAGCCATGGGGAGGTGCCAAACCCTAGCCCTGGAGCATCCCTTAGCCTCATATCAGTCCTGGCCTCGACCACAGCACAGGAGCCAGCAGTGGCAGAGCCACACATGGCTTGGGATGGAGCTCTTGGATGTGGGACTCTGTGTCTGCAATCCAGCTCTGCCCTCCTTGCCTGCCCCCTCCTCACCAGTACACAATACTGGGGGATCTGAAGGTCCCCACCAGCCTGGTGGGCTCTGCCCACCCCATGGCTCTGGTGGCCATCAGCAGAAAGCAATTCCAGCCACACCAGTTGGGCAAGGATGATGGGTGCAGTGGTGCCCCTTGGGCGACGATGGGATGTGTGGCTGGCACAGGGCACAGCTGGAGCAGACGCTCCCCAGAAGGACCCAGGGGCCCTGTCTCAGCATTTAGCGAGTGGGAATGGGAGCGCTTTACTGTAATTCCAGTAATTACATTGTTCATCCTTGGCAGCCGACACCAATTGGTGTCCAGCGCCATGGGATCACGATAAGCCACCTGGCAATGAGGCTTGGCAACCCGCTGTGCTGCTGGGCAGCCAGCCAAGGCAGGGCAGGGAAGGGCTGCGGAGCAAGGTGTGAGGTACGGTAAGGGCCCGCCCCGGGGTTCCCGTCACTGCAGCGCAGGTGGCGGCCAGGGGGGCCCCGGGGCCTGGGGTTGACTGCTGAGCCCACACAGCTGGGGATCCCCAGCCCACTGAGGTCCTGGCAGGATTCTAGCAGCCACCCATCAGTGTGGCATCCCCAGAGCCCACCAGGCCGGCTGGGCACTGAGCTGGAGCTGCCAGCAGCAGGATGTTCCAGCCACATGCGCACTGGGGGTTTGGGGCAGCAAGGTGCCAGCAGGCTGGAGGGGAATTCCCACCTGCCAGGTACAGGAGGGGACAGGGGAAGGGGAGGAGGCTGCTTGTCACCCCCCAGGCCCTGGTGTCCCACCCTGCCAGCACTACTGCAGCTTCCAGGCAGGCACTGCCCCTGGCTCTTTCCTGCCATCACCCACCCACCCTGGCTCAGCTGTGGCATCCCCTGGTGGTCTTCACTGGTGCTGGGGCCAGTCAGGAGCAGGGACAATTGGCACCCCAGGGACAGAGTGGGAGCCCTGCTGAGTCATCACTTCACTGTTCTCGTTTTTCCATGGTGCTGTTGTGCATTTGCTGGAAGCCAGCTCAGAGCCATGACTAATCTGTTCTCAAAACAAGCACAAAGCAAGCTCGAGGTTTGTGCAAACCCACGGGGAGGAGGCAGAATCTCAGCACGGGGCTGGACTGGGGAGGCAAGACGCTGGAGCAGCTGGGAATGCGCAGCCATGGAGCAGCCCTGCAGGCAGCAACCTCCTGTGTAGGGGGTGGGCACAGCAGTGGTGGGCAGGGGCACTGAGGACCCCCACAGCTTCCCTCCCCGCCGAGGCTGGGGTGCAGGCAGCATGCTGGAACAGGCTGCAGCACGTAGGGCAGGCAGGCGTGGGCCATCAGCACTCAGAGCCCCACGTACTATGGCCAGAACTGGGGCTCTCACATGGCTTGTTTTGCCTTATGGGGAAGCCACTGGAGGGGGAGGCCAGGGAGGAAGCACATTGATTTGCTGTTATTAAAACCAGAGCTGCTGTCGGGAACTCCACAGCCTGGCTGCCCTCGCGTGCTTCCTGGAAAAGGCTGTCCCGGGTGCCCTCACCAGTGGGAGACGGGGCCCCCAAAGCACCTGGCAACAGCAATGGCCTGTGCCAGGTTTGGGTGGCAGCCGGGGCAGGCAGCCAAGGATTCGGTTTTGCCCTTAGTCCCCATCACTCCTGCTGCCAGCACTTGGCTCCCAGTCGCCTACTGACCCCTGGTCCTCCTCAGCACCCCCGGTGCTGCCTGCGCCACTCAGGGAAGCCCTGTCACCCCGCGGCGGGTGGCAGGACGGAGCAGTGGCACCCTGCTGAATGAGGAGTGTTTACTGGAGAGGCAAAGTCATCGCTTCCAGTGGGGGATGAATCACCTCTGTCAGGAATTCTGCCCGGGGGCTTTTCTGTAAGAGCATGGAATTTCAACACTGGCCGCCAGTGCCCTCCCGGGTCCCCCCTTCTTGCACAACCTCTCGCCGGGGTTGCTGTTCCCAGCCCCGGCTTTGCAGCCGCAGCAATCGCGGAGGAGCGGGGCGCAGGGGTCCCAGCGGAGGGTCTCTGTCCCCGGCACGGAGCTGACAGAGGCCACAGGGCAGGGACCAGCCCAGGCTCACAACCTGGAGCAGCTGCCCACCCCCAGAGCTGTGCACCCCACAGGGCTGCCCCTGTGGCGAGTGAGTCTCCACGAGGCCAAGGGGTCCCCAGAGCCAGCCTTGCTGAGCACTGCACTGATCGGCTGCACTCGCACCCACGAGCAGCTGCAAACAGAGAGGGGAAGTGGAGGGTGCCAGCTGCAATGGGGGCTCCCATGGAGCATCTTCCCTCTGCCACGACCAGGCACATCCCACCCCATTAGGGCTGACGTTCCCCAGGGTGTGGGGAATGCTGGCAGGGTGGAGGCATGAGGCTGCAGATGTAGGGACAGCTCCTGGAAAACCCCTGCCACTGCCACCATCCTAGTGCTGTCCTGCTGTGGGGGGATACCACTGGCCCAGGGGCTGCCCCACCATGCGCCAGGCTACTAGAGAGAAGGTGGCCAGAGCTTTCCCATCAGACTGTGGTGACCCCGAGGAGCCCTGCAGCCATGCTGGGACTGCAGATTCTCTCATTTTCCACATACAGCAGAAACTCTGTGAGAACTGAGTGAGTGCAGAGGTGTTTTTGGATAAAGGGGAAGCACACTCAGAGAAGGAAATTAAACATCACCTTTGAGACTTGTGGCTCCTCTCAGCCTGGCACAGCACAGATGGGCTGTGCCAGCTCCCAAACAAACCATCCCACAGGTGAGGAGAGCAGAAAGAATGGCTGTGGGAAACCAGAGATAAGGGTTCCACTTCCCAGCGCCTCCTTTCCTGCACACAGCAGCAGCAATTCCTGGGACACCCTTCACAATGGGAACTTCAGGCGTCCCTGGATGGGCATGGCCATGAACTGCAGAACCTGCAGCCCTGGCAGTGTCCCTGTGCCAGTGACAGCCAGCACACCTGTGCACCAGGGGCCACATGCCAGCCCTGCCCCTGTGGCATTGCTTCCCAGCAGGAGGAAGCAGCAAGTGCTTCCCAGGGGATGATTTGCCTGCCCCGCTTCGCATGCCTGAGGCTGCCCAGGGACACACAGCCACAGCCCCCCACACCAAGGCAGGGCAGGATCATCATCCCAGTTCAGAGCACCCAACAACCTCCCTGCATCTTGGCAGAAAAGGTGGGCATGTGAGAAAGATCAGGACGAAGCACCTCAGCCGTAGGAAGTTGCTTTATTTTTTGCTTTGCATTTTCTGCCATTCCTGGAAATGCATGAAATGGCTGCCCTGACCTGCCTGGTGGGAAGCAGCCCTCTTCTCCCACTCAGGCCCTTCCCCTCTCCACTATGCCAGGATGTTCCACTCCCAGAGGGGCTCCCAGGACCCACAAACTGAAGTCCCATGCACCAAGATTGAGTAGCTCCATCCCAGCCCCACACATCAGCTCCAGGCTGATTTATAGAAATCCAGTGGCTGGGGCTGATGGTGCCTCCTGCCAAGCCTCATTAACGGCTGGCCCGGGAGAAGGCAAACAGCTCCTGCAGCAACAAGGAAATCCTTGTTTAAGCATTTCTGGCCATGCAAGGCCCTTCACCCCATACTTAGGGTAGAAGGAGGAAGAGGAGGAGGTAAGAGAGGAGGTGCAGGCTACAAGCCCAAAATTGACACCACCCTGGCATTCATGAGAATTGAGAAGAAGACACAAAGGGACACATGAGGGTCTGCACAGGTAGGGAGCCCCCAGGATGAGATGTGAGCCAGAGGGAAGCAGGAAGCTACATGTGCATGATGGGGGCAAAGGGCTTCCACTCTGCTCCAGAACCCTGCCTACCCTTCAGTGCTCCCTGCTCCCACCAACACTAGGCTCCCCATACAAAGTGCTGGCCATGGGTGCAGTGAGCTCTGGGCACGCCAGGCCATGTGGGAGCTCATGGGAGCCAGAACCAGGGTGCCTGTCCACTGTGGGCATGGGACAGCAGCACCGCCGGCCTTTGGACCTGGCACCAGCATGCTCCAGAGCAGCCTCAATGACCTGCATCTGCCTGCTCCACGTGTGGCTCAGGATCTATTTCATCATCTGGAGAAAAGCATTTACTGCCAATAAACGGGCTAATTAATTCTCCTCAAAGACCTCTCAATTATTCATTTCGGGCCGCAGAGAAAACAATTAGAGCACTTACCTCAGCCCTGGCTCAGCCAGTGCAGCAGCTGTGGCAGGCAGGGCACGGTGGGGACGGCTGGGCACAGCTCTGGGCACGGCCCCCTGGTGCCTGCCCACCCCCGGCTGTGCCCACCGGCCCGGAGCGGCCCCGGGAAGCGCTGAGCAGGGATGTGGAGCCGCCACAGCCTTCAGCCGTGACCGGCTCCAGCGCTCTCCCAGGGTGCCTGGAGCTCCCCCAGCACCAGGGCTGTCCCGGGAATTCCCGGCTGCCCCCTCCCCACAGCCCGCACTGGGGTACCCCGTGCAGAGCGCCTTTCCCCCCACGGTTCTCCCGCTGCTTGGCCCTCGGGATGTTCCCTCTGCCCCGCAGAACAGCCCGAACAGCCCCTGTCCAGGTGCACCCTGAGAAGGGAAACCCTCGGCACTGGGGACACGACGGGCTGGGGGGACACGATGGGCTGGGGGGGCCCTTCCCAGCCCAGCTGGAACCACCCCAGTGCCGGGACCGTCCCGGTGTACGGCGGGTCCGGCTGCTCCCGGCCAGCGGGGCCATCGCCGCCCCGGGCCAGACAGAGTCCCCCGCAGGTCCCGGAGCCGCCGAGCCGGACCGGGCAGGCAGAACCCGGCGGGTCCCGGTCCGGAGCCGCCCGTCGGGCGGGCAGAACCCGGCGGGTCCCGGTCCGGAGCCGCCCGTCGGGCGGGCAGAACCCGGCGGGTCCCGGTCCGGAGCCGCCCGTCGGGCGGGCAGAACCCGGCGGGTCCCGGTCCGGAGCCGCCCGTCGGGCGGGGAGGAGCGGGCGGCCGGGCCAGGAAGGGTTAAGGGCGGCCGGCGCCCCCCCGGCGCGGAGGCCGGGCCTGTCGGGAAGCCGGGATCTCTGCCGCGGTTTTACTGGAAAAGTCGCTGCTGGCGGAGGGGGGGGGGCACCCGCGGGCTGGGGACGGGGCACCGGCCGGGACCAGGCGGCCACCGGGCCCCGGCTCCGGCTGCGGGCGGGCCTCGCTCGGGGCTCCCCGGGACAGCCCGCGGCTCCCGCACCGGACACAGCCCCGGCAGCACCGGCACTGTGTCCGCCGGGGTCTGCCCCGGGCCGAAGCTCAGCCGGTGCCGCAGCTCGGGACATGTCACCGGCACCGGGACCCCGGGAGTGCGGCGGGTGGGGCCCGACCCGACCCGATCCGACCCGACCGAGCCTGGAGCCGGCGCTCCCCGCGCTCCCGGGCATCGCCCTGCCGCTCCCGGCAGCAGAGAACTGCTCGGCTCCGGGGCTCGGGTCCCTCGAGAGCGACGGACGGCAGCTGCTCGGCCCAGGTGGGACCGGGGCCCGCAGGAACGGGCAGTGCCAGTGGCATCCCACTGGGACGAGCCATGGAGCCCAAAGGGCAGACGGGGTGAGCAGCACGGGCAGCACCGACAGTGTGGCCGTAGGGCTAAGGCAGCCTGACGGGAAAACACCCCAAGCTCACGGTGAGCATGTTATGGTCACTGCCAGGTCCTGCATCAGCCCCTGGCACTCAGCACAAGACCCCCAGGGCATTGCCTGGGCCACTGGCAGCTCCATGGCCGTAGCCACCGGCTCTGCTTAGGAGGCTGGGAGCCGAGCCTATTGCCAGCCTGTCCCAGGGCAACCACGTGTGCCAGGGCAGAGGGCTCAGCTCCAGCCCGGTGATGCCCCAGGAGCTGCTTCACCGTGCTCCCCCCATCCCACAGCCCCTCCTGAGCCTCCTGCAGCCGGGATGCAGCAGGACTCAGCCCTGGGGACGTGCAGATCAAGTGGCTGGGACTGGCAGGCCTGGGATGGGGCTGCCAGTGGGGCTGGTAGCAGGGGGGGCCCAGCTCCGGGAATCGGCCCCAGTGGTTGCCAGGCCTGTGGTAGGGAGGGGGGAAACCCGATCCTCCGCGGTGGGATCTGGGCTCCACTCCCGGCTCCCCAGCCAGGCCTCAGCTGCTAATTTTAGCCCTGGGGAGGCACGACTGGAGCAGGAGCTGAGCCCAGCAGGGCAGGGGCTCAGCCCACCACAGGAGCTGGTGTGGGCAGGTGGTGACTGCAGTCCTGTGGTGCACTGTGGTCCTGGGTGAGCCCCCTGCTAGTCCCCAGCTGCCAGCCAAGCCCCTGGCCAGATGCTGGCACTGCCCACCCTCTGCCCAGCTCCCGTGGCTTCAATTCAACCGCTCCACGTAAGGCCACAAGCGCTTCCATGGTCCCAGTGCTGGCCCCACCAAGCCCCACGCTGGCCCTGCTGGGTCACATGCAGGGGCAGCTCTGTGGGTGCTGGGAGCAAGGGGGAACCCCCAAGGCAGGTCCCAGACTGAAGTCTGGGAAAGGAACAGGTCTGAAAGACAAGGGGCTCTGTGGAAGACACCCAGCCACGCTGCACAGTCCTGCAGAAGCTGTGGCTGCTGCCCAGTGAAGGAGCCCCTGCTTGGCTGCGGACCCTGACTGGGCTGGGGGTGCTGCCCACAGCAGACCCCTGAACACCCCTTCAGCTTTGGGCACACCAGGGCAATCAACCTCCCCGTCAGGTGCCTTGGGAGTGCATGGGTGAGTGGCTGGGAAGGCCGTGCTAAGGGATGCTCCAGCCATCCAGCCCTTCCAAGCACAAAAAGTCTCTCCAAAGCCTGCCCTGCCCTACAGCAGCTGCCGCAGGTGGAGGGGGGATCCCTGGCCTAGGGCCCCACAGCTGCTCTTCCCCCAGCCCTTCACCTGCAGCGTGACCGGCTGCACTGCCCAGCGCTTACTGGAAGAGGAAGCTGCCGGGAAGGCGGTGTGTGTGGCGGGGCAGCTTTGGGGAGGCTCAGCTGGGCTCAGCAGCCGGTACAGCTCAGCTGTCCATGCTCCCAGGTCCAGGGCCAGTAACGGGAAGCGTCTGCTCTCAGTGACGGTAAATCAGATCGGGGAGATTAGAGGCCTTTTTGCCTAATCATGAGCAGCTTGAAGTTGGAGGACAAGTTCCTGGAACAAAGAGGAAATGGAGGCAGTAAATAAAGAAAAAACTCTTAACATGTGGCCCTGCGTGTGAAAAACATCTCATGAAGGACTGTTTATAGCTCACTCATCTGCGGGACTGACAGCAAGGGGGGCAACAGGCGATAGTGAGGGAGGGGGCTCCATGGACAGGCATGGGCAGAGTGGGCACCAATGGGGTGACCGCAGGGGCTCAGGATAGGGGACCTGGGGCGGCCAAGGCTGGGGGGTACGTGGCAGAGGGAAGGAGAAGGCACAGCATGGCACAGGCGGCTGGAGCACAGCACAGACACAGGTGGGCAGGGGCTGGGCAGCATGTGCCCCTGAAGGGAAGAGGCATCCTCATGCACCTGCCCTGTTGGTACCCTGGAGATGCCAGGAGAGGCGCTGGGTGCTGCAGAGTGGTATCCCCACCGTGCTAGCAGCAGGGAGTACGGTCCGGCTGGTCCAGCCCAGCCGGGGCAGGTGAGGGGGTCTGGCTACTGCTTTGGACACATGTCCTCTGTGAGGGACAGTGGGTATTTCTGCCAAGAGGCTGGTGGGTCCCCACAGGGCAGGCAGAGAGTGCCGAGGTCTGTGAAGCTGCCCAGAGATCCCGGAGCAGCGCTGCGGTGCCAGCCCACCTGCGGTGCCATCCCACTGCCGTCGGCGCTGCCAGGGCACACACAGCCGGAGCCGGAGCCGGTTCCCAGCGGCCAGACCACCCCGTGCCGTGCCAGCCCTGCCGGCAGCGGGGTGAGAGTAATTCCTGTTCAGCCCTGGAAAGACTTTAGAGGATCCCCCTGGCGCTCCCTTCAGTCGGACACCCAGAATGCGATCCTGGCAAAGCGAGGGGCGTGGGACGGGACGGGGCAGCCTCCGCCCGTGTGGTGGGGGATGGAGCCATGGGGGGCTCGTAGAGATGGCGTGCCGAGGCTGCCCCGGCAGGAGCCGCTGGCCGGCACCCGCCCCGTGCGTGCGGGCCCCGTGCCCACGACGGGCGATCCCGGGACGGGCGATCCCGCCCCCTCCCGGGAGCCCTTGCGGGGGGAGGTCCCGGCGATGCGGGCGGTGCTGCGGCGGGGGCGGCTGCCCCGGCCCGGGGGGATACCGGGAGGTCCTCCTCTTACCGTGGACCTGCGGAGCGACACGGTGACCCGGCCGTGCGCGGGGATGCGCCGCGTCATGGCCCGCGCCGCCGTGGGCGACGACGACTACGGGGAGGACCCGACGGTGAACGGTGCGCGGAGGGAACGGGCCAGCCCTGGGGTCCCTGCCTGCGAGCCCCCGGCGCGGGGGCAGCGGGACCTGCGGGGTCCCCAAGCCCCGGGGACAGCCCAGCGCCAGCCCCCCAGGACATCCGTGTCCCCCCGCAGAGCTGCAGCGCCAGGCCGCGGGGACTCTGGGGATGGAATCGGCTCTGTTCGTGCCCACGGCCACCATGGCCAACCTCATCGCTGGTGAGTCCGGGGCTGCACTCGCAGGCCCTCGTGCCCCCAGGCTGTGGGTGCTGCCTTTGGCCCCCTCTCTCACGGCCCTCTTCTCCCAGTGATGTGCCACTGCCAGCGCAGGGGGGCTCAGCTGTTCCTGGGCCAGGACACCCACCTGCACCTCTACGAGCACGGCGGGGCTGCGCAGGTGAGCGCGGCGGGCACGGTGGCACTGGTGGCACTGGTGGCAGTGCTCGCAGGGCAGGAGGGTGGCCGCGTGCTGCCCTCCTCTGGCTGCCAGGGCCGGGCCAGGCGGAGGATCTGCTGCCAGAGCATCACCTGGGTTGTTGTCCCAAGCCACGGTCTGCAGCACGAGTGGGGCAGTACACAGCCGGTGGAGGGGACAGAGAGCTGGAGTCCCCGTGCTCCACCACTGTCCCCTGTCAGCTCCATGCTCTCCCCTGCCCTGGGCGCAGGTGGCCGGTGTGCACTCCCAGGCATTGCCAGATCTGCCAAATGGCACGTTCGACCTGGAGCAGCTGGAGCTGGCCATCCGTGAGGCCCACGGCAGCCGGTACTACCCACGTCCTGAACTCATCTGTCTGGAGAACACGCACAGCTCGGCAGGGGGCCGGGCACTGCCCCTCACCTATCTCAGCCAGGTGAGAGCCCACAAATCTGTTGGTACAGTCTTGCCTGGCGTGGGCAGCTGGGCCCTGCACATGGCACTGCGGGGACACTGGAGCTCAGAGCATGGCTTGTGGTGGCACTGGATGCCCCAAGGGTCCCTCCCAAACAAGCTGTCCCTCTGCCTGCCAGGTCCGTGGGCTTGCAGACCGTTATGGGCTGCGGGTGCACATGGACGGCGCGCGACTGATGAACGCAGCAGTGGCCCAGGGTGTGGAGCCAGCTCAGATTGCCCAGCACTGTGACTCTGTGTCCCTCTGCTTCTCCAAGGTCTGCTTGTGTGGGGAGGGGTCTCCAGGGCTGGCAGGGGCCACCACAAGCTCCAGCCTGGCCCTTGTTTGCAGGTGTTAGGCTAAGAACACACCTGGCGGGCTGGGCCCCAACCCAGGAGGGGCAGCTGCCCCTGGGACAGCTGGAGTAACCCCACTGGTGGTTCTGCAGGGCCTGGGTGCCCCGTCTGGGGCGGTGCTGGCAGGGTGCAGGGAGTTTGTCAGCGAGGCCTGGCGTGTGCGGAAGCTGCTGGGCGGGGGCATGCGGCAGGTGGGAGTGCTGGCGGCCGCTGCCCGCCTGGGGCTGCAGCACGCAGAGGTGACACTGCGCAGGGACCACGACAACGCCCGGCGCTTTGCAGAAGGTACCTCGGGGCGTGCTGGGAGCTAACAGCACACCTGGCACTGCCCAGCAATACTGCCCTACTGCTGGCTTGGGCACCGTTCCTGCATGGCCGCACTGGGTCTCCCCTGATCCTGCTGGGATCCTCACCCAGCTGGAGTGCCAGGATCATGCCCTGACTGTCCCTGTGATGTGCTCAGTGACCGTGGTACCACATGGAGGAGAAAGGGCTCGCCTTCATCCAGAACCTGGGGCAGGCTGGGGCAGGTAGCCTTTCCCAGAGCAGTGAGCTTGCATCACCTCGCCCTCCCACAGGTATCCATGTGCTGGACTCTCCCCTCTGTTCCATCAGCCTGGCAGCAGTGGAGACCAACATTGTGATGGTAAATGTGCAGGGGCCCTGGCCGTCCCCCGCCGAGCTCTGCGACCGCCTGCGTGCCATCAGCGAGGAGGAGGTGGCTGAGACAGGGCAAGCTGTCAGCGTCCTGCTGCTCCCCTGGTCAGCACAGACTGTGCGCGCGGTCTGGCACCGCAACGTCTCTGCCCGTGACACTGAGCTCGCCAGGAGAAAGCTGGAATTTGTGGCCAAGAAGTGCCAGGAGGAATTGGCCTTGGGACTGCATCCAATGCCTCCAGGCACCGGGGGACCCTGAGCATTCTGACAGCCCCGCAGCTGCAGCAGTCAGGCAGCCCAAAGCAAGGACTGGGACCAGCCCCTTTGTGCTCCAGATGTGTTCCCAGCCATCTGAAACTTGACATCCGCCCTCACAGGCTGCCTGACAAACCAATGTCAGCCCAGCCTAGTGGAGATCCCAGCCCTTGAGGCAGTCAGTGCACAAAATAAACATGTTTTGGTGGCACTGTAGCTGTGCAGGGTGTTTTCTCTCAAATATGCTCTTTTCCTTGCTCTGCAGCAGGGACATCTTCACAGCCAAGGAAGGACAAATGCTCCTGAGGAAGCATCTCAGCCACAGGATCAGGGTTGCTGCACAGCAGTGCCAAGGTTTGTGTCTGGCCAGGACTGTCTCGGGAGCACAAGCCCAGCCTAGCCCGGATGACTCTGTCACCCCCATTCACAGACGCTTATATCGTTCTGTCCCACAGCAGGAGGTGGCCTCCCCAGGCTTCCCTGTCCTGATGGGTTAGCAAGTCCCAGAACTCTGAACTGGAAGAAGGAATTCTCTCAGCAGCCGTTGCTTTGGGTGTGCACTCACTGGCTCCCTGGGAAGTACTACCCCAGGCAGCAGTAATTCCCATTTTATTTTGTACTGTCAGTGTGCAGTTTAAAGGACACTGAGGGAACAAACTTCATGATCCAGCTGCCCAGACAGAGCCTTGCAGCCCTCAGTCCCCTGCACTCCAGTGGGCAGGAGCACCCCAGGGAAGGGGCACCAGCCTAGGCTGGGCTGAGCAGAGAGGGTATGGTGGGGGTCTGGGAGAGTGGTCACCCAGTGTTACACCAAGGAGGCAGCAGGCAGAGGGATGCCAGATGCCTGTTGCTACCACACAAGGCCATAGTCCCTGTGTGTTTTCTCCTGACATCCTGTCATGCTCTTGAAATCATGTTGAGAATCACCTGGGATGAGGAATGACAGCCTGTGAAAAGCCCCTGACGCTGCACCTCCTGGCAGGTGATCTGCCTTGGCACAGCCCTCCTACCTACCTGAGTGAGGACATAGTTGTCCTCTGACAGCTTCTCAATGACATCAAAGTGATCCACACCAGCCAGATCCAGCAGAGAGACAGACCAGCCTGCTGCACGCAGGGCCTGTGGAGAGAGCAGTGCCGGTAGGATGGACCCCAAAATCTACCTGCCCTGGACAAGCAGCAGGAATAATGTGTTGGCAAGGACTGGTGTCCTCCAGTGAGCCAGAAACTGCTCTGGTTCAGCACAGAAGCTCTATTTCCTGGTTGGGCACATCGGTGAGGGCTGCCTGGAGGAGTGTCCCAGCCAGAGCCGAGCAGGGTGCTGCTGGAGCTCACCTGGCTTTAGTTCTGCAACTGCCTGCTTCTCACCTGGCTGTACTCCTGTGATTGCCTTCGAAACTCTGGGGAGTCATGCTGGGCCACAGCCACGAGCACCTCACAGGCTGCTGGCACTGCTGGGGGGATGTGTCTCATGGGGCTGTTCCTCTGGGCCACCTCCCTGCAGGAGTCATGCGGGGGGCAGCCGATGCAGCCCGTCACTCCAAGAGCACTCGTGCCGTCAGCTGGACTCACCAGCTGGGGCAGGATAGGGACGGAGTGGCTGCAGAGCCACTGACGTTGGCCTGCCTGCGCTCTGTCCCCATGGCTGTCCCCACAGTGTGTGAGCTCACCAGCTCATGTCCAGGGCATCATTCACGTAGGTGTGCAGGATGGGCTCCAGGTCATACACGCCGCTCACCAGCACCGCTCCTGGAGGCAGAGGCACTGGCAGGTGAGGAGCTGCAGCCTGGGGGGCTCCCACAGCCCTGGGGACCTCATAAGCAGTTAGCTGGGGCTCCACAGCCCTGCAGCCTTGTCCCAGGTGTGGAGACCAGTTCTTCTCCCAACCATGTTCTGGGACATGGCAACACTACCTTTGATATCTGGCACCACTTGGAATTCTGTCCAGTCTGTGGACAGCACCATGGCTGCCAGGTGGGCCCCTGCTGAGTGTCCGCACAAGTAAATGCCTCTGAAAGGAGGGAGCAGTGAGCTAGTGGGAGGGAGCAACTGAGAGGGACAGCTGGGGACACCTAGGCAAGCTTTGCTCTGTGCAGAGGAGGTGGCACAGCCCGAATGTGTCAGCTCAGATGTTTCCCAATCCATCAGCTGCTGCCTTGTGCAGTGACAGGGGATCGTGGCCACAGGCACTGCCCAGTGCTTGGACCAAGGTGCCAAAGCCTTTGTCCCACTGCAGGCTTTGTTTGCCCCCCTCAGCCACTCTCACAGACCGTCCTGGAGCTGCCCACCTGATCCTGGGGTACTGCTCCACCAGGAAGACGAGGCTGCGGCGCACCTGCAGCACCATGGCGTCCATGTGGCCTGAGCAGAGGACAAAGGGCAGGGTTGGAGGGCACCGGGCCATGCAGGCAGCTGCAGCCTCTGCAGGGCAGCGCCTACCTTTAGGGGCTATGTCGTATCCCACCGCCACCACTGCCACCCCCTGCGACACCAGCGGGAGGGCTGCAAACCCCGAATCGTCCTTACTGAGGGAGAGAGAGACTGACGGGCTGCGGGGCCAGCTGGGGACTGCTCAGACCCCGTGTACGCAGAGCAAGTCCCGGTGTCAAGGGAAGGGATCAGAAAGAGTTGGTGAGGGTGTCCCTTCCCGAGGATCCCTCACGGACAGTCACCTCACCTCAAGCACTGCCAGTATCCGCCGTGGATGTAGACCAGAGCCAGGAATGCTGTGCAGCACGGGGGGGGGGGGGGGGGGGGGCAGGGATGAGCTCGGTGTCCACCCTGCCCACTCCCGTCCCCGCCAGCCCCGCCGCTCACTTTCAGAAGGGTCCGTGGGAAAATAGATGTCCAGCTTCTCCCGGTCCCCGTTGCCGTAGGGAACGTGCAGCAAGGTCTGCGCGCTGGCCCGGGCCCGTTCGGTTCCTGGGGGGGAAGGCGGTGGAGCGAGGGGCCGTGGCACCGAACGCAACCCCTCTCCCGGCGTTGCACGTTCCCCACCTGCCGCCGTCACCGCGAGGTGCGCGTCGATGATGGTGTCCCGGTCCAGGCGGGGGGACCAGCGACTGGGAGAGTAATGGTCCTCCAGCGCCTGCGGGGAGGCGGCGGGGCTGCGGCGGGTGCTACGCGAAAGCCCCGAACCGGCGGCCCGGACAAGAACCGCGCTCTGCCCTGCCTCGGGGCCCGTACCTCCGCGGACATATCCCGCCACCCGCCCATGGTGCGGCCGCTCCCGGAGCCCCTTCCGGTGCCGATCGGGGCGCCGCTCCCGGTGTCGGTCCTGGTCCCGGTCCCGGTGCCGGTCCTGGTCCCGGCGCCGGCGCCGCCTGCCCGCCGAGGGGCGGGGCCCGAGCGGGGGGAGGCCAGGCCCGCTCCCATTGGCCACCCCGGAGGCGAGGCCCGAGCCCCGGGGCGGGGCCAAACCGTGGAGGCGAGGCCGGAGCCCGGGGGCGAGGCCGTCTCCCATTGGCCAGTCGGGACCGGGGCGGAGCCGGCGGGCAGGGTAAAATAAAAATTTTGGCGCCCTTGAGCCCATTGGGCAGCGCTGCCGCGCGGCGGCGCAGGCCCTTTCGCGATTGGCTAGCGCGGCGGCGTGTCGGTGGGAGGCGGCCTCCAACTGGCTGAGGCGGCCTCCAACTGGCTGAGGCGGCCGCGGTGGAGCGGCGCGCGCGGGCTCGGGCTGGCAGTCCGCCATGAGCTGCCTGACGGTGCCCGGTGTCCACCCCGGCTCACCCAGCCGGCCCCGCGGGCAGATACAGGTACGGTGTGCCATGGCTGGGGGTAGATACAGGTGCTAGCCTGGGGCACCTCTGTGGGAGCTGATGCAGGTACGGCGGCGCTGCCGTGCTTCGGGCTGGGGGGCAGGTACGGGTACGGTGCTGCCCCGGGCACGGGCAGGTGTAGGTGCCGTGCTGGCTCACCGGGCTGAGGGGGCTGCGGGGCCGGGGGCCGCACCGGCACTGGATGGAGCCGGGGCTTCCCGTTGACTGCTGTTGTGACCCCGCTGTTCTGCCTTTAGGTGATCTTCGGGCCCATGTTCTCCGGGAAGAGGTAGGCGCGGAGCGGGAGGCGCAGGGCGGGGGGCGCGGGAGGGCGGCAGGGTGAGCACGAGGCCGAGCCCCGCTGACTCCGTGTCTTGCAGCACGGAGCTCATGCGGCGAGTGCGACGGTTCCAGCTCGCCCAGTACCGGTGCCTGCTGGTGAAGTATGCCAAGGACACGCGCTACAGCTCCTCGGGGGTCTCCACACACGACAGGTGAGTTCCCGGGGCGGGAGGACACCCCGCTGCCCCGGGGCTCACTGGCGCTGCACGGCTCACTCCCTCCCTGCCCACAGGAGCACCATGGAAGCCCTGCCCGCCGGGCTCCTCCAGGACGTGTACCAGGAAGCGCTGGGTGCCGCCGTCATCGGCATCGATGAGGGCCAGTTCGTAAGTGCACGGCTGGGGTGGTTCTGCTGGGCTCTGCAGGACACAGACTGCTCGGTACACCCTGCGCAGAGCAAGGTCTGTGTGCTTTGTAGTGCCCTGAGGCAGTTTGATCCATCTGTTTATAGTCAAACCTTCCCTCTGTATAGTCTGGTGGGACTGGAGCCCATTTCACCAACAAAGCACGTGGCTCTGATTTTCCTTGTTCCTGGTGCTGCTGTCTGGGCGTGCGCTGTGGGATCTGGAGCTAAGTGCTATCCCCTATCCTTCTTTACAATGTGTCTGTACCCCCTCTAGTTCCCAGACATTGTGGAGTTCTGCGAGACAATGGCCAACACTGGGAAAACCGTCATTGTTGCTGCTCTGGATGGGACTTTCCAGAGAAAGGTAAAACAGTCATTTTGGAACAGCAACCACTTTGGGACCCTCATGGAACCCACCCAACAGCATCTTCCCTGCTGTCTTGCACAGGCCTTTGGGAGCATCCTGAACCTGGTGCCGCTGGCGGAGAGCGTGGTGAAGCTGAACGCAGTGTGCATGGAATGCTTCCGGGAGGCCTCCTACACCAAGAGGCTGGGAGCAGAGCGGGAGGTGAGTGGCCTTAGAACAGAAACTGTTCCACCTTGCCAGTCCTGCTGGTACGGAGAAACTCCCTCCAGCGAGCTGGGCTCTGCAGTCACTCCCCAAATTTCCCTGCCAGGTTGAAGTGATTGGAGGAGCTGACAAGTACCAGTCCGTGTGCAGAGCCTGCTACTTCCGCATGCGACCCCAGCAGGCCGGGCCAGAGAACAAGGAGAACGTGCCCCTGGGCCTGAGGCAGCTGGAGACAGCTGTCCCTCGCAAGATCTTCACTTGACAGCTGGGAAAATGGAGGAGAAGGGAGCTCAGGGCTCAGCTCACAGGTACTGGGTCTGCCTCTCTACTTTAGCAAACTGCTCATTGCCTCAGCCTTCCCTACTCAACCTCCCCACACCAAGTGCCACAACTGAGGGTCCACCAAGCCTGGAAAACTGAAGTAAAAGCCTGGATAGAATGAGTTCCCATTTGAGAACAAAGAGAGAGACAAACACAGTTATTGGTGCTGCCACACACAGCACTACAGCACAATCCTGGGGCACTACAGGTGGAGCCAGGCTGCAGCGCTTCCGCCGCTCGCTGTTCCTCTGGCCAGCTCTCCCAGTGGTCTAAGTGTGCTCAGGCTGGCGCTGCTGCTTCTGATGCCTGTGAATGCAGCCCTTTCTCTCTTGTGCACTGTTGCTAAATTCCAGGTTTCTCAAGACAATGAACAGCCAATGTATACAATGTAATTGTACTTCAAATGTCATTTCTACTTTCCTTTCATAAGTCTGAAGTAATTTGTCCCTTGTCACAGAGCTGTGACACAGATTTTAAACTGACACAGGTGGCAGCCCAGCCCTGGGCAGACCCCCAGCCTCTCTGGTGTTACTGCCTTGTCAATTGTTGAAACAGAAGAAGGTGAAAGAGGCCTTGCAGCTGACTTTTCTGAGGTGTTGAACCTCGAAGGGCTGTCTGTCTTCCAGCAGGCTGTGACAGACTCCTTTGGAGGAACTGGTCCCAGGAAGAGCTCCTCCAAAATCAGGGCAGTTTTTCTCATGTTCAAGGCTGGTATTGCCACTTTGGTGCTATGTTACCTGTGACGGGTTTGGAGGCTCAGTTTAGTCTACCAGTATTTGGACAGTTATTCCAGGGACGATCCAGCTGCTTGGTAAAGGGGCTGTCCTCTGAGGAGCTGCTTCTCCACTCTAGTCATGTCTCTTTCTACCTCCTCGGCCTTCCAAAATTCTTGAGGCTGACTCTTAGTCTGCTCTAAGCTGACTGAAAGATCCTCTTCCCTCTTTGTTTGATTCAGGTGCTGGAAGGTTGTCGCTTCCTTATTCTCTGCAAAAGTGGTTTTTCCTGGTAGGCTCAGAGCAGTAGCTCTTTGTTCTGGCCAAGCCAGGCCTCTGCATCTGAGTCCAGGGCTGCTGTTTGTCGGTGCCCTGGAGGGCTCCAAGAGCTGCCTGAACTGCCCCTGCTGCCACCACGTTACAGTTGAGAATACTCATGAGCACCAAGCCTGGGCTTTTCCCCCAGGGCTGGGGAAAGCACTGCTGCTGCTGCTTTATGTTAATAAATAACTTAGTGATAAATAATCTGTGTTTATTTTCTACCAGAGCATTCTGCTAAGTCTTCCTGGCCCTGGCCAGTGAGAGAGCATGGGCTAGTCACAGGGTGGGAGGGCCACTCACACACCTGGTGTTGGAGCAAACTCAGACCAGGGAGCATGAGGAGGGTGGCCTAAAAATAGCCACCACCATGAGTGTGCTGTTTGCTGCACAGCAGTTGGCAGGGGCTGCACTGCCCCACCTGACACCCCCAGCCCTTACAGGGCAGACGGCTGGAGCCTTTTCTGCTTCCCCTGGGACAAAAAGCACGTGGTGGCTCACATGGTGGCTTGGTGAAAAAGTTTATTCCAACCCTACAGTGACAACTACTTGAACACTGGCCCCAGCAGTCATGGCCCACACAACTGCTGGGAACAGCTTTACCACAGCACAGCAGCAAACACAACCTGAGACAAGGGCCCAGAGGCTCCTGGTGTGGCTGGAGTACAGGTGGGAGCCAGGGGCAGGGTGCAGAGCTCAGCCTTGCAGCAGCAGAGGCAGCACTGGGGCAGGCACACAAGCAAAAGAAAGTGCTCCAGGACTGTCCTCAGCCATGGCCCTGCTGAGGGATCTCGGTGCTCCCTGCTCCCACAGACCCCAAACCACATCATCCAAGCACCAGCAGCTCTAGTGCAGGCTGGGGGAACAACATGGCATTAGAGACAAGGGAAGAGGGGCTTTGGCAAGAGCTCACTCAGAAGCGGCCTCTGGGGGAAGGCACGGGAAGCCAGCGCAGGCAGGAGCTGGGCCTGGCTGTGCTATGGCAGTGAGAGATGGCACTTGGGGAATGCAGCCAGCAGGGCTGAAAGGCACTGAAGCCAGGATGGGCCAGAGCAACAGTCACAGGGGCAGAGCCTGGCCAGGGTCAGGGGATGGAAACTGCATCCCACCTCCAAGGCACCGCAGCAAAAGCCAGAGGCTCGTACATGTCAGGGCCACCCACACACCCAACCTCCTGCAGCTGCAGTGCTCACCCAGCAGCTGCAAATCATCGTGTGCAGAATCACCCACCGCACACTGGGCTCTGGACCCTCCAGGGAGGATCTCAGCTCTGGAACCAGGCAGAAGCCCCTCCTGCACCCCATGAAAAGGCCCAGTCACCTTCAAACAAAGCAGCCCTCACCCTCCCGCCCCACTGTCCCCTCCAAGTCACAGACCCCTCCCTCCCACCCCACGGAAGGAATTGCACTGGTACAGCTGTGCCGCGGGTGCCAGCCAGGGCTCAGTACACTGGTGGCGGCTGATAACCCTCTGGGGCCTCCGCTGTGTGCGTGAAGGGCGGCTGCTGGTAGCTCTCATGGCTGATGTTGGGATAGCTGGAGTAGGGAGTCGAAACCTCCGGGCTGGGGTCGGCATAACTTTGAGCAAAGTCCTCCACCCCCATTTTGTACCTCTTGTAAGCAAAGGTGAGCAGGAGACCCTGCAGAAAGAAGGGGGCAGGGCAGCAGCATTAGGCCCATTCCAGGCTGTGGAGTGCAGGGGGAGCCCTCTGCGCTCATCCCAAGCGGGGCAGATGGGTTCACATACCCAGGAGAAGATGGAGAAGAAGCTGAAGGTGATGGCAGCACGGGCAGAGTCCGCAAGGATGTGCACATCCTCGGCCTGTGTCCAGGACCATTGGTTGGTGAGGAAACAGAAGCCGATGAACCATAGGAAGGTCCAGAGACCTGTGGGGGGGAAGCGGCATGAGGGGCCAGGGCTGGTCCTGCTGCTCCTGGGCAGTCCCGGGGCCACACCCTGCTCCCCCGTGCAGGCTGGCGCAGGCACCCGGCCAGGGGCAGCCTCTCCTGGGGCACTCAGCAGCAGCAGCAGCGCGTGGCCCGCGGGCAGAACGCCAGACGGGAGCGACTCCCTTCGCCAGGCACCGGCAGCCACGTCACGGGACAAGGCGGCCATTGTGGCACAGCCACAGCCCTGCCCCGCAACCCGGGTACCTGAGAAGCCGAGGTCGGCCAGGACCAGGTACTTGCGGTCGGTAGTGTTGCTGATCTGGGGAAAATAGAC